>NC_142508.1:56065000-56437500 GCF_057876585.1 Rhinolophus sinicus | reverse complement strand
AGATTTGAAAACAGTGGTGTGTTGCCACCATTGTCTCCTCTTCTCTAAGCTCAAATGCACGCCCTCGGCACCACTGCTATCTCATACAGCTAGAATACCCATTGTGTTGCCCAGAAGGAGTTGCTAGATTTTGGCGGAATAAAGCAAAGCTATCCTTTTCCTGCTTTTGAAACTCCATTTATTACAAAGTATTCTACTAATAGTTTCCTATGTTCGGTGTCTCATTATCTGTCATGAAATCTTAATTGTCCTTAAATATACCAGTACTGTCATTATTTATTCTTTAATCTTTACAACCATTACGTGAATACAATATCGGTATACCCATTATATAGATGTAGATATTGAGAATAAGAGCATTCGGCAGAGACATAGGCCTAATGATAATGCCTGAACATGCATCCTTAACAATATCATATGCAGCACTTTTCATTCATCTTGTGTGGCTTTCAAAGTCCACATGAAGACTGTGCTATAGCCTTTCCCTGAGCAAGTGAGTGAGGTCAGAGGGGCCTGTTAATGTTTCCTGATTGCATTTCCTTACCTTTTCTTTGCACCATTTAAACACGTTTATGTGCACATTTGTTATATAAATTCTGATCATAAAAATAATACATACCTATTTTCCACAATTTGTTAGGTGTAAAGAATTTAAATTTGAAAATAAAAATCACCCATTACCCCACCAACCTAAAATGATAGCTCAGATATTCCTTTGTTTCTTCCAGATACACACACACACACACACACACACACACACACGTTTTATACATACAATATATGCCTATACTTCAATATCATAAGACACTCCTCATAAACTTGATTTTTCATGGCTACTAAATAATTCCATTGTGTATATGTAACCCAATTTATGCAATAATTAACCTTCCTTTTTAAAAGGACAGAAGATCACAATGTAATTCTCATGATTCCATTAATTACATTTTCTTGTTAAAATACTCATTCCATTCCTTGGTAAGAAACCAACAATTTCTTCAGCTTGGAATATGATCTCGTGTCCTAATGAGGCTATATATATTCTACTCGTAAGCCATAGGATATTGTAGATGGAAGGGCTCATGGAAATCATGAACCCCAACCACTTTATTACGTACATATTCAGAGAACTAAGGCCCAGAGAGGGGATGGGGCTTGCCAAGATCAACGGCAAAATCTGAGAATTCTAGAACATAGATCATTGCTACAATCTTTATAAAATGAGGTGTCTTTCCCATTCCTTTACTCATTCAACACATATTTGTCACATGTCTTGTAAGCATGAGGCACAATATATGTATAAAACAGAGAAAGGAACAGACCTACCTACCTTATGCCCCTTGGAATTTACAGTTACCACATTCCTTCCTTCTACCCCAGAGGTCTCCACAGAGCTTTCTGAACATGCAGCCTACATCTCTTTGCCTGAGGAGATTCTCCAGCATCAGAAATGTGCTGAGCCCTCTTGCTGAACAGGCAAACATGTCAAACAATTAACATTCCGGAAGTGACCTGCAACCAAGGATGGCGAGAGTTGGTAGACCAAAGCCCCAACTCTTGCATCCCCCTACTGGCAGTGGGGGCACTTGTGAGGCGTGTCCCACACAGTCCCCGCTAGGTCCCCAGTGCAACGGAGCTCAATGGCCCTCGTTTTGCTCATAGCGCCTCCTGGCATCATCTCTCTGGATAATGACAAGCACAAGGAAAATGCAACTACAATCTGCTCTGCCCTTTGATTATCATGATGATTTTGCATGGAACTAGGCAGACAAAAAGAAACATATACTTAATCTAGGAAATATTACCTTTTTATCTGACTACTAGGACCTACCTACAATAAAATCTTTGCCTTGGGTTCTGCTTCTGAGGGAAATCCAAACCGAGACAAGCTCATATCAACATTTACCATGTACATTCCTTAAAGGAAAACTGATAGGATTCCATCAAATAACACAGCAGGGGAAATCTTCCAGTTACCTATAGCTACATAGCAAACAAAACTCAGTGTCTAACTTAGCGTCTCATAATAACAGTTTACTATTATCTCTAATGGGTCTGAGGTGGATGAGCTCAGCTGAGTGGTTCCCACTTGAGGTCTCTTCTATGGATAGTCAGATGGTAGCTGAAACTGGAGTCACCTGAAAGCTTCTTCCTTCCTCTCCCTGGAAGAACTGATTGGGCATCTGTCTCTAAATGGAGCCTCTCCCATGGCTAGCTTAGGCTTCCTCACAGCATGGAGGTTTCTGGGCCGTCACACTTTTTATATAGTAGATGCCTTCTCCTAGCACCTAATCCAAGAGTCCACAAATGCAGGCAGTTAATATTAAAGGCTGAGCTTGGAAATTGGTACGGTATTCCTTCCACTATATTATACTGGACGAGCAGTCCCAGAGCCTGCCCTGATTCAAACGGGTGGTCCTAAACCCCATCTTTCAATGGCAGGAATAGCAAATAATTGTATTAGCAGTGGTAGTGGTAGGAAGATGAGGTAGCCCCTGTCTTCACAAGAGATATTTAAGAGGAGACCTGGAGAACATAGGAGAAAGCCAGGTTAAGAGCCAGAGGGGGAACATTCAAGATACAGAGGAGTACGTGTGCAGACACTCAGCATTTTGAGGACTTGAAAGAAAGTCAATATGGCCCAGAGGACATATTGGGAGGGAGGGAGAAATAGGGCCTGGTCTGGCTGGGCCATGTAGGTGATGTTAACTATTTTAATTTGTATTTTCACAGAAATCATACAATCAGTGGTTTTGCGATCTGATTTATATATTTTTTAAAAATCTCTCTAATTCAGTGAAACTCAAAATGTGAGCCTCAGATCAGTGCCAGACTGCAAAGTTTGTTACCAGACAGTGATGAGTACAGAAATGGAGCACGAGCATTTAGAAACATTCAAAGCGTTTTGACTGCTGCGACATCTAAGCACATTTTTATTGTATTTTGACTTATTTTACAAGAATGTTCGTCCATGATGCATTGAGCAAAAAATAGCTAGTCTTTTGCCACAGATAGTTTGTAAAACATTTCTCTGGCTACTGTGCAGAGTAGGAGGGAGGAGGGGGGTTGGAAGAAGGGAAATTAGTTGGGAGACTATTGGTTGGTGACAGTGACATGGATAGAGCAGTGGTCACGCAGGTGGATAGAAGGGACAAGTTTTAATAAGTTTTGAAGGTAATAGAGGCAGAACCTGGTGAGGTGTTGCTGGTGGGGAAGAAAGAGTGGTAGGTTTCCAGGATGGCTCCCAGGTCTCCGGCTAGAACAACAGATTTGATGCAGACGCCATGTAGCGAGAGGTGAGTGATTGGGGAAGGGAAAAAGAATTCAGCTCTAAATTGCTGTGCATTTGCCATTACTACTTTTGTCCTGAAACTTCTGGTGGTCATTGTCAAGGAGCTACATACGGAAGGCTAAGATACATTCTCTTTTTATTTTAATTAGAAGCCACCTACACTACAGAAACAAGTCAACATAATTCACTTTTTTAATCAAAGAGAATTCTTTGAGAGCAAAAGAGATATAGCATCCAAATAAATGACTTGTAATTTTCTTAATGAACTAAGTCATCATGAATCATGGTGCGGAATCACCCCTGTGCTGTGGAGCCTGTGACATTTCCAACAATGCGACACTATTTGGTAAATATTAAAGACTGTTAGAGAAAGAGGATAAGAAATGACCTTTCAATCTATATGGAGCATGGTAATTACGAAAAAGGCGGCAATCACTTGTAAAGAATTGTCCTGCTGTCGTCACCACTGAAGCATATGCCTGCCTTTTGGTTATGAATTATCCTTAGAAGAAATATGGACGTATGACATTTACATCTGCAATGTCATTTAGCATAAGTATGCATTCTTATTAATGTCTTTGAGTCCCACACAGTCCCATGTATGCGTATGTTTTTAAGCTCAAATGTATTTTCAAGTTTTCTGCTGGAAACCACCAAGGAGGCAGTGTAATGTTATAGAAGGAGAACCAGAGTGGACTCTTATGTTCCTTGTCTTGACTCACAAACTGCCACTTACTACTATCAGTGTGACCTCATTGAATTTTACTTAACCCAGAATGCCCCACACTTACTTGATCACAGAAGCCTTTTTATTGCCTAAAACCTCTGGAGATTCTCCAGTTTTGTGGAATTCACATGGGTGCAATGGCTCACAAAATGGGAATTTGGAACATTGAGCCTAAGTTAGTGTCTCAGCTCCACCATTTACTAAGCATGGACAGGGAACCTCTGTGACCACCGCTTTCTTTTCCATTAAGTGGGAAGAAAACACATTATCTAGTAGGAAAACACTTTATCTAGTAGGATTGATGATGAAAAGAATAAATGAAATGAGGAAAGGCACATAAAATGGTTGGCAAAGAACTATACACATAGTACGGCTTAAGACATAGCAGCCATGTTTTAGTTTTCGGTAGCCCCAGTGCCTGGCATGTAATACACTATCATGGTCTGTCAGCTTCCTTCTAGGAAGAGAGTGTGTGAGTTAAGAACCCAGGACTGGGGTCATTTGGCATAGCTGAGACAAGAACCTGCATCTCCTGAGACCCATTTCTGAATCCCTTTCATTCTAGAGCATGGCTTCTCCATGCTAGAAGTGACTCATGTGTAGTTTAGAGAGGTGGAAAGGAAAGATAAGAAGAGAAATGAGTAAAATTGTTATTATTATAAAATAAATGGTAGGAGAGAAAAAAAGGGAAAGGAGAGGAGGGATGGGGGGAGGAGAGAGAGAGAGAGAGAGAGAGAGAGAGAGAGAGAGAGAGAGAGAGAGAGAGAGAGAAAGAAGGATAGGGGGAGAGAAAAGAGCGGGGGAGAAAGAAGGAAGGCAGGAAGGCAGGAAGGCAGGGGTCCATTATAGATAAGAATTAAATCTCCAAATGAAAGCCCAAGACATGGCAGACTGCCATTAGACTCACAACAACGAAAGCATAATTTAGTAGCTTAGAGTTTTTCCGCTATGGAATTAGATTGGTTCATTCCTGACCCTAGCCCTTAAGTAAAGGGGCTCACAGATGAGTTGACCTAGTCTTCACAATCCTCAGTTTCCTTATCTTTAAAACAGGGGCAATAAAGCTTTCCTTTCAGGGTTGTTATGATGAGAAAATAAAACAGCATAAGTAAAACACTTCGCCAAGTACTTCGAGGCCTATATGACACTGACTCAGTGTGAGCCAGTACAGGATTATTATGGCCAGGTGTGCCCTGTGACACTCTCAGAACTGAAAATCTCAGGGACAGCTCAGTATCAAGAAATGAGACTGAGCCAAGAGGGGGAAATGTATGGATGAATTAAATACTTGTGGATTGGGATTCAGTTTATCAATGTGAAGGCTCCCAGAAATGAACACTCACATGAGAGATTTTATAGGGGTGAGGTAGAGCCCTGGTATGTAATAAAAAAGGTAGTACTAGTTGTGTCTTCTAATAGCAAATTGTATGAAGATTGGAAGGGAAAAATAAATATGATATATCGTGAAACCAATTTTTAAGACCGATTATGTAGGGTAGAAGATGGTGTAATTTAATTCAGACTACTAGCAGTCTGAAATGTGTGTATGTTTTTCTTTTTTTAAAATGAGCTTGGATTTACATGCAAGAAAAATTAGAGGGTGAGACATATAAAGAAAGACAAGCTCTCTTTGTTGATTGATTCAATGAATATAGTTAAAATTAATTTCTCAAGATCTGAAAATGTGACAGAACTGAGCAAATTCCTGTGTTTGAACTTAGGAAATTTCAGAAATAAGGGTGATCAGAAAAGAAACTATGCTTGCCTTTTAAATTTTCAGGAGTATTTGAACATGCTAAAAATATGTAGAAAAATATTCATAGGTAGGTGTCAGGAAAAGGAGTGGGTTTAATCAAGAAAAGGGAGCATGGTGCGTGGTATGAAAGAGAACAAATTGAAAGAAGTAAAGCCTGAAAAGAGATAGAAGAACTATTTTGAAATATTGTGTATCTAAGTTACCATAGACAGAAAGAACAGGGCCACAGGGAGAGAAGGGGGAGGAAGGGAAAACATAGGAGGGAGGAGGTGAGATCAGCTACCAGACTGGCCAGAACTTGATTTCAGTGGCTGATAGCAGACCCAGGACACCAGGGTGAACTCTGCCCTGCAAGGTGAATTTTAGCTAATTGTAATGGATTATAATATTATTAGCATTACAGGAGGGAAAATCTCCACCTCTTGTGTTGCCATGACTGTCCTGACAAGGACCAAATAAGGACAAAAATCTGTCCTCCCAGGAAGGAGTGGTTAGCAAAGACCTGCCTGAGACCGCCTATACCACCACCCCTAAGTCTTGAATATTTCACACCCTTATTTCAAAACTCATAAATCTCCAAGCCCCAACCTTCTTCAATGTGGTGGCTATTCTCCCAGCTTGCCCACTCCCACCACTTTGTGAGTGCACTGTCCTATCATCTTTCTTTCAATAAATTCACGGCTTGCTCAGATGATTCAGTGTGCCTCTGAACTCTTTCCTGCGGCATAACCAAGAACCCAGTCCCCCAACAACATCTACAGTAAGCAGCAGAATTAAAACCAGAGGTGGCAACGTTGATGAAAAGGTGCCAGGGGCAATATTCTAGCAATGACTTCTGGCAATAGAATGAGCCTGCCTTGAATGGTACTGAGCTGTGCATCATTTGAGGCACCAACGTGGCTATGGACGATGAGCTGTCAGGAATATTGAAGAGGGAATGATTTCACGGAACAGAAGTATTGGGTTAAATCGCCGTCCCCCATAGTGCTTGTTGAAATATTGTTACAGGATACTAATACTTATTAGAGAAAAAATAAAGACAGCATAATTTACTGGTCAGGTAAGTTTGGGAAAAATTAAACTAAACTAAGTGAAACATGTCATGGAATCTTTAGCACTGAGACTCTCTGAGAGGGGGTATTAGCATGCATCACTTCCTGTAGAACAAGAGAAACTTTTTGCAAAATGAGTATCATTCTGGAGGCAGGGGGGAGGTGTGTGATGAAATGATCTTTAGGAAACACTGGTGTACATCATCTCCAAATTATTTTCTACTTGAAGATTCCATGAGCCCACATAAGAAAATCACATAAATGTTCCTAGCTGCGGTCAAATATAATGGAGGATACAGGAAAACCAAGAGGACAAAGTCAGAGCCAATTAGGGGCCCTTAAATTAGAGGAGATGAAAGAGAAGAATGAAGGAATTCGAGGCACTGATTTGTAGAGATGTAAACATAGTAGGGGGCATGAGAAACAGCATGACAGACAATTGATTTGTTGCTAATGGAAAATAAATAAATAAAAAACCCTGGACAATGGGAGAATGAAACAACAAAATGAGAGCCAGAAAGAATGGGAAGGACATGAAGTAGTGGTGGGTGTGGGTATGTCTTTTATTTTTAAGTATGAGATGTACCTGGCCTGAGGCCAGGCCGCTGTGGACATAGTCAACTTCCTTCCAGATAGGAAGGGCTCCTCAGGAAATACATCCAGAAGGCTTCACAGGAAATGCGGATTCAGTCAGGACTGGCTCTTTATGACAGAGACTGTCCCTAAACACACGGATCTAATGAAGTTACTGGCCTCTTCCCTTATGAGTGTTCGGTGAATTGAAATCACTGTCCATCTCCTTGGACTTAAGGACTCATGAAGAGCACATTGGTCTTCAATTCTTCATTCCCCCAGTCTTGGGGGAAATCATGACACTTTGCTAATCTCAAGGACCACTTCTTAATTCCGTCCTGGCTGGTCATAAATTGTCCTTGGTAGGATTTGCCTTTTCGTTGCATCGCCAATGTCCGCCCAATATGCCACAGAATTTGAGCCCCGCTGGCCCTTTCCCATCAAGTCTTAATCAGATCTTTCCTTCTTCCTCATTCAAGCTTTGACCTCTCATGGCAGAATTCCAGCTATCCTCTGATGAACAGAAAGCTCTACCCCTCTTCATTGTTTTATGGGCCACTAAGCTGGAGGAAAAGGAGAGATGGAGCTCTTTTAAATGAGACATACCTATAGCCCTTCCTGTTACAGCCCCACCGGATGTCTGCTCTGGGACCTCTCAACAGCCCTCATCGAGAAGAACCTCATATTTCTCACCAAATCCATAGCTTAAGAAGTCACATTGTAGGCCTTCAGTACATCTGGAAAGATTAGAGCCCATAAAAAAAACAACAGTCTTTGGCACGAGCCATTTAAAGCTCAAAGCTCTAATCTGGAATTGGTATATTTAGCCTGATCTTTAATTATTAATGTTATTTTATTGATCCAATACCATAAACGCAAACAACAAAAACTGTTCAAACTAATTATTGTGGGCTTTTTACCTTTTGGGGCTCCTCTACTAGTCTTCAAATCTAAACCTTTTCTTCCACCAATCAATAGGGTTTAATTCATTAACATATTCTAGCACCTTCTTTCCACTGTCAGACAATCTCCCCCTTGATCAACAGGAAGTGCGCTAAATCTCATCCCCGGCAATAGTTGCACAGCCTATATAAATGTATTTCTTCCCTTGAAACTTTAAAACCAAATTTAACAAGTCCACTTTCTGGTATTCTGTGCTCAGTGGCTGCCCAATGTTTCATAAAAAACTTACCGCATACTTCTTTATCTTAACATAAAGACATTACTGTATTAATAAATCTCACACACTGGGGCAGGGCAGGGTTGTCATGTTGACACGAGGTCACCTTGACACCTGCTGATGCCTTTTCATTGGGTCAGTCACCAATGTCAGTTTGGTAGAAACGTACCCTGAGTAATATTTATGGATAGAGAGTCTGACGGGTTACGGCAGGCTGCTACTTGTGAGGTGCATTTCAGAGCCATTACCTGATTTCTGATTCACAAGCGTGGCTCTAGGACCCACCCAAACAGGCAACTAGCTGTTTGCCATCTTGTGCTATTGGACATAAAAAAAGTAAGAAGAGATGAAAGTATGCCAAGGTCTTCATCGTCACTAGAAAAAACAATTCTAACTTCTCTGAATGGATTACAGGAAGTAGAAATGTTAATTAAGCATGTATTTACTCAGGGTAGTGGTAGACACACAACGGGCATGCCATAAATATTTGGAGAATGAATAAGCGAATATCAAATGTCAGATTCTTTGCCATCAAGGAACTTGCCACCTAGTAGGGATTCGAACGACAAGACCATCGACCCATCCTCCCTGTGCGAACCCTCAGGACAATGTGTGACATTCTCTGGCTTCCATGCATTCCTCCAAACCCTTTTGAATATAATTATGTGTTCTGTTTGTATCACCTCTTGGGATAATGAGGACCATATGTTAAAATTTTCAGTGGAAAGTAGGAGGACCACATTTATTATGTTGGTTAAATTATCTGCGTGCCCTCGGGAAATCATTATGTTTAATATACTCAAGGTGCTACAAGAAGGTTCACACCAACAGGGTAGAGACAGTTCTTTCTTTGCCTTGAGGAACTTAAAATGAAAACATAAAAACAAGTCAAGCTGATACGAACCAGATGAAAAATATGATATATCTTTTAATTTTACATGACCCTACTCTTCAGACATTGTCCAAGCTAAGTCCATAGTTGTTAAATGCACACACGACTAATGACACTATTCAGACTATCTGAAATAACACTGGAGTGATTTTCAAAAACTATTCTAAATCTCTGGTCAATTGGATTGCCTTCCTTTCAAGACAATTCAACCAACTTGGGTTTGAAGAGTGAAGCCTGTGGTCGTAAAGTGCCAAAATGCTAAAAGAGAACTGAAAAAGTCAGCTATATCCCTAAACACATACAACATGTGAACATCAGGAAAACTGACAGACTTTCTCAGAGGTCTGGCATGATACGTTAAAGGCAAAAGTTAACAATATTATATGTATGTCTAATAATGTGTTTATACATAGATCTTAGAAAGTCTTCAAAACATTAAAATCTTCTCTAATGACACAATGAATTTGAAACGTGATTGAAATGGACTCCACCAGTTTTAATTATAAAAAATGAATCATTTAAAAAGTTTACGTATTTATTTGAAAGAGATCATATTCTCTAAATATTGTTCTATAATTATTTTGCTGTTACAAATACATAGCAATGTTTCAGAGGATATATCTCCTTTGCTGTGCCTGGCAAACTAAATAGAATTTTACATAGTTATGTAGAGAATAGCTAAGTCTTTCCTTCGAGATATATGACAGCCATAAAAAATCCTAGGTGCAGAGATGATGTCATATAGAAGACTAATTAACACACCTAGAGGATAATGTATGTTATATGGTCTTTAAATTTTTATTAAGGTCACTGTGAAGTATGGCTTAAAACTAACGACGGTGAAGACGTTGGGCTCACACACCACTTGTGGGAGTAAAGAATAGCAGTGGGGTGGTTTTGTGAAAGTGATGGTATCTCCTTCATCTCTTTGTCACAAAAGTTCATCATCCTTAAAAGAAAGCCCTCGAAGAGACCAGGATTTCAAAGAGTCATAGAAGGTTGTCAGGTGGATGATCAGAGAGATGGCATCCATTTGGAAAGATTATGGTAAGGCATAGATGTGTGATAGCTCATGACATGCCTAGGAAATTAGCAGTATTTCAAAACAGAAGGTGGAAAATGATGGGAGATAAGAAGGCAGGGAGATAGCGAGAGATAAAAGCCATGGTGTTACAGAGGGATTTTGTTTTGATTCTAAGGGTGAAGGAGAGTGTAGCAGAGAAAGTGCTGATCACATCTCCTTCTATCCACTCCCACTCATTTCTGTACGCTCGCATTTAGGAGCAGCCCTGTTACCAGCTCTGGCCAATAACGCTACAGACAGATGTGATGGCTGACACTCTAAGCCTGAAATTAACAATAGGTGGACCTGAATAGCCCCCCCTCCCTCTTTCTTTCCCTCTTCCTCTCTCTCCACTGAAGACCCATGGAGTTCCCCATTGAGAAGGAAAAGCAATGAGCACCTAATAACCACATTGACAAAAAGTTATCCTAGAGAGTTGCCTGGATACACAATGGGCTTTGCATGAGGGATAAATTAATCTCTGTTCAGTTAAGCCACTGGGGTTTTGGTGGGGGGATTTTAACCACATTCTTAGTTCCCATGAATCATCCTTACATATCATTCATTAGATTTTGTCTATGGAAATTCCCATTCATACTATAGAAGGGTCCTAATTAAGGAATTTTCCTTTTCTACTTCCCTGAGTCTATTCTAGAAAAAGGGCTTCCCCTAAGATGTCCGTGACCACCTGGTATTCGGAAGTTCTCATTTAACTCAGTAGGTTCCTCAGCCATCTGTCCAGTCCATAGGGCCTTTTTTCAATTCCCATTTTTAGCGTTCTCTCTTGGTTACATGAATAAATTTTGAGCTTTTCCATTGAAAAGGGTTTAGCAATCCATCTTTCTTCTATGTCTCCCCAATTCCATCACTAACATTGTCCCGTAAGGGCACCCCTCCATGAAATACCATCATGTTGGCCTGGCACTCCCACCTACCCAAGCCACAGGGTTTGGTCAGCCCCTTGCACCCCTGAGGTTATCACATGTCAGTAGGTCAGGGGCTGTAGGAAGGATTCCGTGGGTTTGGGAATGCTGTGTGACAGTGGAGGAGCACGAGTGGACTCTTGGAAACTGAGAAAAATCCTCATCTTCTGCACTAGTGAGTACAGAGAACACTATGGGGGAGGACGATTCTGGCCTCAGCACCAGGTAGGGAGTTGGTGCCAAGAAGCTACTTAGGAATTCATAATTGGCCTCTTGCCCAAATGGCCGGTGACTCTGAAATTGTGCGCATGAAGCAAGAATTTGGCACCAGATTTGAAGTGATGAGTGTGCATGATGTCTCGGTTTGTGCAAGGGAAGGAGGCTGATGGGAAGTTTCAAGTCATAGATCTAGACGATGTCTGGGTAAGTCTCATGGAGCCAGAGAGTGTCCCAGCCTAGGACTGCAGTGGTTTTGTTGCAGAGAGTAAATAAATGGGCTGCCAACAGTGTATTGAGAGAGAGAGAAAGCGAGAGACAGGAGATCTGTATGAACGAGAAGCACTTAGAAGCAACTCACAGTTGGCTGGACCGATGTTCTAGGGCTTAGGAGGGTTGATGAGTCGTAGGTAGTTGTAGGTAGTTGTGGGAGGGTGGATAAGTCCTCCGTGAGTGGAAGACTCACCCTGGTCCATCTTGAATCACCAGGGGAAGGCAGATTAAGAGGTCAAAGGTGGGAAGTGGGGGCAGGGAAACATCTTAAGTGGATACAAGTCACCGTGTAAGATTCCTTACCTCAATTATCAAAATGTATTTTCATAACAGATTTATTAAGTAATGTTATTAGGCCAATTAGGGCCAGGGCTAATGTGAGTAAGTGAGGCACTAGTTTCAGGTACAAAATTGAAAGGGGCACCTTATGTTTGTACAACTCAGACACTCTTGCCTCACCCTAATCCTGGTCCTGTCAGACTCAATCTATAATTAAAATTCTGATTTTTTTTTTAATTTTGGATTTTTTGCATTAATTTGGAATTTTATTAAATACTGCGTTAAAATATATTGTTTAAAAATCTTGATTACAGACTTATTTGGTGCCCTCTTAAATTTTGCACTTGAAACATATGCCTCACACACCTTATCCTAATCCTGGCCCTGAGGCCTATTTTGCAAATCAGGAAAAAGGGCTCAGATACCATTTGTTCTTTGCCCAAAGCCACATGTCTAGTCCTCCACAGAGATTTCAAACTTGGAAACGCCTGACTCTGAAGCCCCACTCTTCCCAAACTATCTGTTGTCTGCCTATCTATTACCACCTGGGCAGGTGGGCCTACCAGGCAACAGGACGGAATTCCAAGCAGAGATGTCCCTAAAGGACAATGTTAGTAATGGAATTGGGCAAAATAGGAGCTAGGTCGCTAAACCCTTTTCAATGGTTACAACGTAACAAAGAGCTAATGTTAAAATAGGAATTGAAATAAGATCCTATGCATTGGATAGACAGCTGAGGAACCTACTGAGTTAAATGAGAATTTCTGAATACCAACTGAACACGGACATCTTCAGAGAAGCCGTTTTTCTAGAACTCAGGGAAGGAAGTAGGGAAGGAAAACATTTTATTTTAGGACCGAAACATGGCATGAGTGAGAACTCCCAGAGACAACATCTAACAAATGACGTGTTACCATGATTGATGAGAATTAGGCATGTGGTTGAAATAAATTCAAAGACCAGTGACCCTGCAGATGACATTATTTATTTTATTGAGCATGACCATACCCTGCTTTAGTGGGAAAGAGAGTTATGTGAAGGGGCTGGACCTTACTACCTGCAAATGCAATGCTCAAAACAGCTTTAGGTTGTCAAATATCTATTGTGCTAAATAATTTTTTTTTTTTTTTAAGTTCTGTCTTCTCATTGGACATAAACTCAATGAGGGCAGATGTTAACTTTGCTTGCTCTTCTATCTTTCACACAGAGTAAATGCTTAATATTTTTGAATGAATAATGAATTTTAAAATGTACTTTTCAGAGATAGGAAATCCCGTGAGATGTTTCTGTCGGAGGCTAGGCTATATTTTAGACTCAGCCCCCTCGATAAACACATTTACACTGTCTGAGCTCAAGCACGCTGGCTTTTATTTGGAAGAAGCCAGAAGATATGAGACAATTACTCCTGTCTCATATCATTAACACATGTACTTCAGGCTTGCGGTGCCGACCGCCATGATTTTCCTCTCTCTGGCTTGTTCCAGCCCTCTGTCTTTGGACTCAGCTTTAATGTTACCTCCTGAGAGAGACCTTCTCTGACCCGCCAGTGTTAGTTTTTGTGCGTTTTTTTCAGCCTCACTATCTGTCATCTTATTCCATTTCTTCACATTTCCTCCTCTCTGAAAAGATCTCCTTCTTCTATTTGCATTCTTGTTTACTTTCTGATTTGCCCACTAGAATCTTATCTCCTTGAAGGTAAGACATCACTGGTCTTGTTCGGAGCTCAAAAGGCATACTGGCTTTGGAAGCCCTTGATCAATATTTGTTGAGTAATTAAATGACTTGATGGATGAATGAAAACTATACACCCTTACTATTGAGTCTTACAAAAGAATGAGGGAGACCTGAATGAATGAACATGGACAAATCTTCAAGACACATTAGCCAAAGAAAAAGGAGAAGGAAAAGATTCATAGACTAACCCAACCTATTTTTTAAGTGTGATGTTATATGTGTATATTTAGACAGAATCATACCCCTGAGCTGATCTGAGGAAAGTATACACAAAGCAGTATGGAATAGACAGTTTGCTTAATGGAAACACACATTTTTAATTTGGCTCATAGCCAACAAGTGACTCTTCCCAACCCAGGGAATATAACCCTTTTGGTCATGGCAAAATGTAGATCATGGTGGAGAATGTAGAGATAGATTTAACTTCTGCATTTAGCAAGGCTAGCACAGCGCTGGGGATACAGCAGACACCCAACATTTATTCAGTGGATGAGCAAAATAAGCTAACCTCAGGTAAGCATCATACACATCACATTGGAAAGAAGCATTGACTTTGAGAAATCATATCAGGGCCTGTAAGTGATGTGAAGTTTGGACATTTGCACACACAAAGAATAGAAGTTTTGACAAACTGTAATCAAGTCATTATCACAGGTCCGTGGGAAGCAAGTTCTGAGATGGAGAAAGTTCTGAGGATCAACATATGCACGGGAGTGAAGGAAGCAGGACCAGGCAGAAAAAGCTGGGCTGAGATGTAGTAGTAAGTGAGGCTTCACTCAACCCCTCAGGGATCTGGGATTGCTCTTGAGAGTTGTCCTGACCTGGGACAAGTGTGCAGCAACTTTCTACAACCGCATCTATAAGTTGCTGGATGTGAGTTGCCTTTAGGAAGGAGTCACGACCTTGGACAAGGCAACTCTCATGCACCTAGGTCAATCCCCAAAGAGGCAATGCTCCCAGCGAGTGGATGAAGGACTGACTGCCTGTGTGCTTCAGTCCTGAGGTGGGTCTGATGGTACACCTCTGCGTTATCAACCGCACTAATCCCAACGCAGAATGTACATAAAATTATTCTAAGGATATGGGCATTCTAATAGATGGAAATGATTTTAGCTAGCTCTCGGTGCATGAACTTAATGACTTTGAACTATTATATTGCATTCACAAAGCTACAACTTAAAGAACAACCACAACAATAATAATATTCATTAAGCCATTCAATATTTATTGAGTTTCTGCTAAGTGCTGGTCACTGTTCTAGTTACTGTGTGGATACAGCAGTGAAAAAAAGCAAAAAGACGAAAATGTCTGCCCTATTTAAACTTATATTCTAGAGGGAAGACACAGAAAAGATAGAGATAGTTAGCTGAATGGATGAATAATGGATGCATGCATGGCTAGATAGTAAGAAGGATGGATGGATGAGTGGGTGGTTGGTGGATGGATAGATCAATGGATGGATGGATAGATGAATTATGAAAAGCATCATAGAGAAAAATAAGGCAGAGGAAAGAATGGAGTAGTGCTGGGGCAGGGGTGAAATTCAGTGTTTTATAAGTGATCATGGAAGACCTCATTCAAAAAAATAGTTTTCGAGCAAAGCGGTGAAGGAAGCGATGAAGCCACATATACACTTGAGGGGAGATGTCAGCCAAGAGAACAATGATAATAGCTAGCATTTACTGAAAGCTCACCATGGAACAGAAACCCCACTAGGTGTTTTATAAACTATTTCTTGTTTAATCCTCCAACAGGTAATATTATCTCCCTTTGAGAAAACTGAGACCTAGAGAGATTAAGGGATTTTCCCCCCCATGGTCACTCAGCAAGTAAATGCAGGAGCAAGGAATCAAACTCAGTGTGAAAGCCTTCTTCAGAGGAAGGAGAGCGAAGGGGGGACTGGATTATACTTGACCATAGAAATATGTCCCATCACTGGCTCCTTGAAGCTGGCCGTGCCTGGGCACATCTAGACACTACACCTAGTAGTGGAGGAGCAGAAACGTTAACACATTCAGCCTGATTCCCAAGCCTGAGGGGTTAACCACTGGACTACACTGCCACCCAAAGAGCCCAGACTGGTTGTTCTGGCTAAGATTTTAGTGCCCAGACAGGTAGGTTGGGTCAAAGCAAGCCCTTTACAGAGTGCTGCCTTAACCTGGTTTCCTGTGTCCAATTTTACAAAACAACCAACCATCCAACAAACAAAAAAGGGGAAGGGGAAGACCCAAGAGCTTGGTGAGGAGAAGCAGCAGAATAAGCTGGACTGGTGATAGACAGCATGACGGCCCTTGTTCTGAGGGAGGCCTGCTGTTGGCTCCGTGCCCTCAGGCTCCATTGTATATTGTCCAGCCCCTGACAGAATTATTGGCCTCTTTGGCACCTGGCCCCACGAGCATCCTCCCCAGCCCCGAGGCCACCTTACCCACAGGATGCAGCCTCACTGAAGAGGGACAGATGGATCTGACTGTGGATGATTTGGACCTCACCCAATGCCTCATGTTTGGCTTTTCCCACACAAATCAAGCTGATTGGAAGACGCTTCAAGTTTTTAGCGGACCATGAAAAAGAGGCTAAGAACCGCTGCCGTTTCACCCAAGTTAGCTCTCACTGCGGTCTTATTTCTCTGAAGAGTCCTAAAGTGTTATTTCTACTTTATGGAAGAGAAGTGAAGGCTCAGGGACGATAACAAACAGGTTAAGGCTATTCCCCCTTGTGTTCATTCCATCGATGTCCATATTATAGTATTTACTGAGCTGTGTGCAAGGCTCTCTCCAAGGGATATTCAGTTCAACAAATATTTACAAAGCACCAAACTTAGTCCTAGAATTATGAGGATTTAGATTAGAAACAGAGGCCCTATTCTCAAGAAGTCCATGATTAAAAGCGAGTTCTCAGTCCTGGTTGAATTTTACTTTCACAGTGACACCCTCCATCACCTCCAAAATGCAGGTCCAACTCTCAGAGATGCTGACCCAGAAACATACTAGTTTCTAAGAATGCACTGAAACCTGTGCTCACTGATCCTTTCACTGAGTTCAGAGTTGAAAATGCTCCGGTCTCAACTCTCCTTTTCTATTCTGATTGTAAAGTCTCACTTGGGTCAATTTCACTCTAATGCATTTCACTCCCACGGTTCCATTGGTGGTCAGGGTTGTTTCCACTTAATGGTTGACATTTTGGACTTTTCTGTACCCAAAACTTGGGCAAAATTCACATTGGAAATTTTCAAAAGATATAAGCTACCAAGATATTCCTATTTTTACACATTTAAAGCTTTTTCTTTATTGTCTTCTTCAATTCTTTCTTCATTTTACTTCTACCCCACCCCACCCGTTAGCTTCCCTAAATGAATGCATGAGAACTAACACTTTTTTGGGGTGGGGGGAAGGGGAGCAGGGAGAAGTGCAGTCAGGGATGAATCAAATTAATGGGGGATGCAAACCTCCCTAGATGGGTGCTTCTGGCTCCTGACTTATTAAATTGCCTCTGATGCCTCCCTGATATCTCCCTGCTTCCTAGGTGTTTGTAAGCATCCATATCGCCTCATCGCTAATCTCCATTTTGCTTCTCTGACTCTGAATTGTTTAATCCTTTTTTAAAGTCTCTTATCTGACTCAGCAATCTTTAAAATATTTTAAAGATGTTTTCCTTCCTACTGGAGAGTAGCCATTGAGTATGACCACAGGGCCATATGTTAATTAGGCATCTAATCTGCCATTTCCCAGCGGGCCCTGATAATAGTTTTGCAAGAAAAACTAAGTTTGAGATATCTCTTCCAGAAGACTTTGGTTGGCTTCTTTCTTTGGCCTTTCCCTGGAAATGTATTCTCTTAAGTCTTCTTCTATCTCAACATTTATAATATACCTGATACAAACCCTGTCCAAGTAAAATTAAAAAAATAAGACTGCTTGCTAAATATTAGGGGGGAAAGAAGAACACGGGTTATTGGATATTTTCCTTTTCTTATCTTTTTCATTTATATCTCCTCTACCAAAAGTTGAAATTTCTTCATATTCTTGGATCCCACCCTACTATCACCACAGATGTGCCTATGTTCCAATTTCATCCGTTTCCTGACTAAGCCAGATGTTTCCTGGCCATAACTATGACACTCGCCCAATATCTTTTGGTGCGTCCTTTGGCCAGGACGAAAGCTATTTCCAGTCACCATTTCTCACACGGAATGAGTACCTTCCAACGTGGCCTTCCTCAACCTTCCTTTCCTTTCTCACCATGGCTGCCAAGAGGGGTTCTGAGAAGCCTCCACCCATTGCAAAGCAACATCCATGAAAGCCTGCCTCATCTACAGTCCCCCATTCTTACATTTCTCTTCCTCCCTATGTGGAATACCAGTTGGGTGCTGTGCCATTAATATAGACTTTTTTCCAAACTTATCGATGTGGAGCATCAATAAAGCATTCTATAGGACATCTCTCATCTACCGTGAAATGCATCACTTGTGGGGTTCATATGATGTCACAGACTACATTTCCTTTCCACAAGGCATTAATGTATCCTACTTGGCAATCCATTTAAAATATGCAATTAAACCATTAAAGGTGGTGTTGCTTATCCTACACAGTAGGGAAGAGAGAGAAGCAAAGTAGGTATCACTGGTAGACTCACCGCTTCTTTGGTCATGGCTGTCCCCATATGCCATCGCAAAGAGCTAAACCCCAGACAGGTCAGTAATTGTATTTACATAACTTATTGGAATCAAGTTGATGGCATTGTATAGAGACTAGTATTTGTATTAATGTTGCCAGAAAAAAAAAGTCTCTTTTCCTACCATGAGTATGTGTGTGTGTATTCACATGGCTCATATGCATGCACCCATCTGGGAAAGTTTGTTTGAAGCATAATACCCTTTAGAATAAAACAAAATGCTCAAAAGTTCAACATTGCATGCATTTCCTAATAGTTTTAAAGAAAGAATAACAAATATTAGCCATCCGAACGAACTATAAATGTTATCAAGCAAAGTAAACATTCCATTTATAATTGTTATTGGAGATGGATTAATATGAACCACTCAAAATGCGAGGCTCCTGAAGCAAAATTCAACGGGCTGGAGAAAGAATGCAGAACTATGTGTGAGTGGAACTATGACAGGAGGTTGGCTCTTTTGCCAAAACAAGGAAATACCAATCAAGAATTTTTATAAAGAATTATTGCCTCCTTGCTATGTTTTTGTAGACCACTTCCTGAATTAGAATGTGGCAAGAGAGAAAGAAACCACTTGATTTTTCTTGGATATCCACATTCCAGCCATCTTTTAAGGCTCTTCTCAATTCCACCATCTTCTGTGAAGATTTCCCTTGCTGCCCAGAGTTCCTGTTTCACCACTCTTTTCGTCAACTCCAGATGAACTTCTTGCCAGAATATCTGGCTTGGGACAGCCTAGTCCAAGTTACCATTGTTATTCAACTAGGTTACGGAGGTCTCCACTGGTCATCCTGTGTCCTTTCCTGTCCCTACCCAATCTGTTCTCCCTACGGCATGCAGCTGGTGTGATCCCTTTAAAACATGAATGTGTTCACATTGTTCCCTTTACTTTTAACCCTTTATTCGTTTTAATAAGTAAAACACAGTCCAGATATCCTCCAAAGTTCACCAGATCCTCTGTGATGTCTCCTGAATACCTCCCATCGTCCCCTTGTTCTCTTTGCTCTAGTACCACTAAACACCTTCTAGTCCCATCAATAAGCCAAGCTCTTTCCTGCCTTAGGACCTCTTACATGTTATTCCAAATGCGTGGAAAATTCTCCCCGTCCTGCCCCCAGCTCACTGGTATTTGTAATTTCTCCAGGTGATTTTTTTTTTTTTTCTGAGCGCTACTGTTTCAAAACAGAGGGCGGCAAGCTTGTTCTGTAAAGGGCCAAATAGCAAACGCTTTTGGTTTTGTGGGCCAGACAGTGTCTGTCAGGACTGCTTAACTCTGCCTATTGTAGCTCCAAAGCAGCGGTAGACAATATATAAATGAATAGTATGGATATGGGCTAATAAAACTTTATTTACAAAAGCAGATTTCAAAAAAAGAGGAAAAATAAAAAAAGAAATCAGATTTGCCCTGCAGGCCACAGCTTTCCAACCTACAGTTATAAAGAAATTCTTAAGTGGGGGATATGCTTCAGGACCATTTTTCACAGAATAGATAACTGGACTCCTAAAGGCATGAATTTTTTTGCGAAGTCCCATATACATTTCTGAGGGACATTGCAAGATGCAAAGAAGTTAGAAGGAAATTATATGTATTGATTAAAATGAGGAAGAACTTTAAAATAGTTCCTTCCATTCCCCAGTAAATTGGGCTGCCTTGCGAAGTAGACAGCTTCCTGTTCCTAGAATATTCAAACAGAAATTTAGTAAGTTTCTGACAGAAGATTTAAGAATACGTCTTGAATCTCAATGAATAAAATAATGTCACTGTTTCAGAACATGCTACGGTTCAATGATATGCTAGAAAGAGCTGGAACCTTTGCATCAACTGTAATTGAGTTCAATCCCAGCTTTATCACTTATTAGGTGTTTAATCATGAGAAAGTTTCTTAACTTCTCCGAGATTTCGTTTGCATATCATTAACATGGGAAGACTAATTAATACTTGATTATCCTGGTGCCAGTTTAGATACATGATAATACCTGATATGTATATAAGGTAGCTAGTACAAGCCTCAACCCCATAATAGGTTCTCAATAAATTATACGTATTTTTAGTATTAGTGTTAGTATTTACTTGGTTTCAATGTCTAACTACTCTGACCCTATATCAGAAGTCCCAAGTTGTAGCCCGGGATGTCTAAAAAGTGTCCCGTCAATGCTGGGCTCACTTTTTCCCAGGTAGCCCTCTCATAGTCTTTTGAAAAGCTGAGACCTTTGTCGAACTCTATGATCACTTGTGAATCTCCATTCTCTTCAACCTCATCTTCGTGGCACCCCACTCGGCCATTCAAAGGGCCCTTGTCTATTCAGCTCATGAAATGTCCACGTGGGTCCCTGAAGCTTTCCCTGCAGAAGGTTCTAGGTAGAGCCTCCCTGTCTAGAAACTGTCCCAGAAACTTTCTCAGGCAATAAACAGAACTTTGGACAGATACACGTGGCTAAATGTTCACATTTTGTGCTTTCTTTGTGCTAAAGCTGTGGGCCCCCACCTTCCCTAAAATGCCACCAACTATTGGGACCTATGTGAGTCTCTGGTCTAAGAGGTCATCTGTTTGGATTCTGGGACATGCCATCCCTGCACATTCTCAGTCCAGGCCAGCAATCCAGAAACTACCCTATAAAACATTCTGCCATATTGGCCTGAGTACAAGAAGTTATCAGCATGAGCTTCCTACATACCCACGTAGTGCTTCTCAGTATTTCACCTTTGGAGGAAACACAGACCTAAATCATTCGTTTCCAGAGCCACAGATGGTACAGATAAATCTCCAATCAATATGTGCACTGATAAGTTCTTATCAGTGGGAATGGATCCTAGGAAGTGTTCTCCAGTTGATGCTATCACACTAAGTAAGCCACTAATAACTCTGCCTTCTGTGTCATTCTGCATCCTAGAGGCGCAATCCCATACCTTAAGACCCACATTGGGCCTGAGTGCAGCAAATTTCACACATGCCAGTGTTAGAGGATAGCGGGAGATAAATATGTCTGGTTTTGGCCTCTCTTTTTCTGGCCCCATTATATATTATGAAACTTTGTCGGAGAAAGTTTGGAGAGAGCAGCAATTGAGACGAGGTTCTCACTTGGGAAGTGGAGTTCTCTACGCCTATCATGAGGGAGGGGCTGAACCACCGGGCAGTTTGCTGATTCAGGAGCCACTATGTCGATGAGCTAGCAGCTCTCACCAAATTACATCCTCCATGTTCTTCTCTTAAAAAAATAAACATCAACTCAATTTAATGTAAGGAGAGTCCACTCCCCAGCCTTGGGTTTTCAACGGAGTAAATGACATGGGCTAATGTCCCATATAATAGATGGAAATGCCAGTCTGGCATATGGACACCACCTTTCCCATGCAGTGATCAAAGATCTCCTGAGGCTAGGCTTATTCCCTTTTATTTTAAAAGACTCTAAGTACACCCACATGTCTAGCTAAAACACAGAGCATGAGTTATCGTAGACTTAATGGGTGCAAAGTGAGTGCCACTTAGTAGGATTTCAAATACCTAATGAATGGTGTAGTGGTGTAGATTACCTACATGTGCATGTGTGAATTCTAAAATGTTCATTGAATACAGTTTTAGTGCCAAGTCCACTACTGGCCAGTGGGAATATAGCAGCGAGCAAGACAGACACAGGACTAGGATCACAGAAAACAGAGGTTCGTGAGGAAAACAAATGTCATCTAAATAGCTGAGTGATTTCATGAGGCTAGGGGCTCATTTTCATCGTGGTTCTCCAGAGAAACAGAATCAATAGTGTGTGTGTGTGTGTGTGTGTGTGTGTGTGTGTGTGTGTGTATGTGTGTGTGTAAAGAGAGAGAATGAGAGAAAGAGAGAGAGACAGACAGAGAGGTTTCCTTTTAGGAATTGGCTCATGTGATTGTGGGAGCTGGCAAGTCTGAAATCAGCAGGGCATCCTGACAGGCTGGAGGCCCAGGGAAGAGTTGATGTTGCGGTTTGATCCTAAAGACAGTCTGGCGGCAGAACTCCCTCTTCCTTGGAGGACCTCATTCTTTTTTTCTCTTAAGGCCTTCAACTGATGGGATGAGGTCCACCCGATTATGGAGTGGTCAATGGAGGATAATCTGTTATCCTCAAATTCTGATTTAAATGTTAATCCTGTCCTGAAAATATCCTCATGGCAGCATCTAGGACTGCTTTTTAGCCAACTCTCTGGGCGCTACGGCCTAATCAGTTTGACACATAAATTAACCACCACAGGCTTATCGTTATTAAATATGGGGTGCTGTGAGAGCCTACAGGAGAGAGACCTAACCTAATCCATAGATGAGGTAGTCAGACCTCTAAATGGCCCATGAGGACCCCTGCTTCCAAATAGTTACAACTTTCTCCCCTTGAGCGTGAACGGGACCGAGTAACTCGCTTCAAACCAACAAAATAGGGCAAAGGTGATGGGATGCCAGTCCTGTGATTAGATTACAAAAGACTGTGACTTCCGCTTTGCCAGTGGACTCTCACTATCGCCTTCTTGATGAAGCAAGCTGTCATATGCGAGAGGCCCGCAGGACCAGGGACAGAGCGTGACCTTCAGTCAACTGTCAGAAGACAGTCGACTTCTTCAGTCCAACGGCCCGTGAGGAACTGAATGCTGCCAACAACTTGCAAGGAAGCTTCGAATAAGATCGTTCCCCAGTCAAGCCTTCAGATGGGACTAGGGACTATCAGCTGACAACGGGATTGCGGTCATGTGGGACACCATGGAGTAGAGGACCCCGCTAAGCTGCACCCACATTCCTATTCCAAAGAAACTTGGAGACAATATGTGCTGTTGGAAGCTGAGCAGTTTTAAATCAATTTGTTAAGCAGCAAGCGGACTGCAACGAGCTGCCAGAAGCATCAGTGAAGAAGTGATGAGCAATGTATGAACATGATGAAGACGTGTGCAGGTGAGAGTACACGTGTCTGTCTCTGAAGAGCATGGCAGTCGGTGGAAACTTCAGCAGTTGGTCAGATTGTTTATGCTGAGACCCAAGAGCAGAGGAGAAAATGCTTTGCTTCATTTACACAGGAGAGAATACCAGAATCAGGACAACTGAATTTCTGCTCAAGTTTCACGCATCAAGGAACTTCCGTAGACTCTAAACCTCATGGGATTTGGAACAGGTTCTGAATGACCTCATCACTGTATACCTGGCGCTGGCACTGAGCAGACACAACAAGGAATGAATGAATGGATGGATAGAATCCATAATGTATCCAGGTTGAATGATGATACATATATAATAATAATAATAATAATAATAATAATAATAATAATAATAACACGATTTAGACCAGGTGAAGATTTTGGGGAGAAGCAATTTCCCGGTGTTTGGAGTCATCCACTCTACTCTGGGCTGATGAGGAGTCTGGAACATGCTGAGGTCTTGAGCATGATGAATGAATGCTAACACAGTCCAAATCACAAGCTAGTGATGCCCCAACCCGAGTCGTCTGTTAGGAGTGACTGAGTCAGCATTTTAAATTAGGAGTGACTGCTGTGAACAGGAACAAGGACGGGATAAAGAGAGTTCACAGCTGAGCAGGTCACTTGACAATAAGCGAGTCTGATGCCAGGTCTTTCCTGCTGACATGGAATTCTGCTGTCCACAAAAGGCCCCTGGATGGGAACGTGTTGCTGTTGCATGACCCACATGCTTCTGGAATCGCCAGCGGGCTCCATCTCCCCAGTGACTCTCTCTAGATGTGACGAGTGAAAACCACCCAGCCACTCATCCCAAACCCCAACATTGTAGGCCCAAAAGTATTAGCCTCACCTGTAGGAAATGCAAGTTCCCGGGCCTCACCCCAGACCTACCCAATCAGAAAACAGGAACAAAGAAACAGAGGGGCAACTGTTTTAGCAGCTCCTCAGGGGATACTGACACATGCTTAAGTTAGGTTTACAGTGAGAGGAGACTAATATGGAGGGTCTTGCAAAGCTCCGGGTGGGAGGTAATGAGCACATACGCCATGGAGGTAGCAGGAAAAATAAGACGCGGAGGCAAAAGTAAGATGTAGCTTCAGAAGTTAAAATTTCTTGGAGTTGGTGATTGATCAGGTACAGACAGTTGATGGGAGGGACGACTCCAGGCTAGCTGAGGATTCTAGCTTGGGTATTTGGTTGGAGGGATTCCGGCCGGCCTGCAACAGAGGTATCCAGGGATGCAGGGCTTTAAGTGCTGAAACCAGGAACATCCTGGGCAAACCTCCGGAATTAGCACCCCAGCAGGAGAGTTTTGGAAATGGACAGAGATGATGATTGCTAAGGACTGAATTGTGCCCTCCCCCACCACTCTAATTCATATGTTAAAGCCCTAATCCCAGATTTGACTCTATCTGTAGACAGGGTCTTTAGGAGGTAGTTAAGGTTAAATAAGGTCATCCAGGTTAGGCCCTGATGCTATAGGACGGTTGCCTTATAAGCAGAGGAAGGGAGAGAGACTTCCTCCATGTGACGACAGAGCAAGCAGGAATCAGTCTGTGTCAGGAAGAGAAGCTCACCAGAATCCAACCCAGACCTTGGACTTCCAGCCTCACAACTGTAAGAAAATAAATGTCTGTTGTTTAAGCCGCCCCACCTGTGGTAGTTTGTTATGACAGCCTGAGCTGACTTGAGACGATGATTGTTCTATTTATTGAGCATTTATTCTGTGCTAAACACTGTGAAGTACTCTACATAAATCATCTCATATATTCCTTATAACACTCTCTGAAACAGGCATGATGATTATCTCCAATTTATAGATTAGGGCACTGAGGCTTAGTCAGGTGAAACCGCTCACCAAGATTACACTGGTTCTTGGTGTTGACTGTACACTGGAATCGTTGGGAGTTTTAAAAAATACTGGTGCTTGGGTCCTACTAATACTACTACTACTAATAAAAATTGATTAATGTGGGGTATAAGTTGTACATTGGGATATTTAAAACAGGCAGAGTTAAGATCCACTGTATTAGAATCAGCTAGGAAACATGTAAAGAAACAGATATCCAGCCTCGCCCTATATTAATTAACTCAACAATCCAGGCGCTCATCACATCCAACCAGTTGCAAAGAGCCAGGCTGGAGTTGGAACCCAGGTCACCTGCTCCCAGATGCCAGACAAGGGCCTTCTGCAGATTTGTTCATTGTAAAGGCTTGGAGAATAGCCAACAGGAGTTGCTGAGGCCATGTATCCAAATATCCAAATCTACACAACAGGTCGAGGATAGGACTAACATAGAGACCTGAAATGTTCAACGTGAGCATGAAAACGGAAGTCACGGTTTTGAAAGAAGGAACCCAGGTAATGAACACAGGAGTGGACAATACTGAAGAACACGACTGACTTTTGGGTGTTGAGCCTTGGCTTCTCTATGCTAAAACAGTCCTCAGAAAAGCATTTGGATGTTATCTGAACCAGGACTTTGCCCACAGCACAGCCATCACTCACGTGGTCTTCCTGGGCACATACAGCCCAGCAGGGCCAGAGAATACGCCACGGCTCAGTCCATCGATGAACAATGGATTAGCCCAGACGTGGGACATGGGGCCTGGCAGGCGCTGTTATCCATAACACACCTGAGAGAGAGGTTGGGTGCACCTTGTGGCTTAACATCATCAGTTCAAAGGAGTCAAGCCAATTAAGAAGCGTGATGTGGACATGACATCAGGGAGGAAACCTCCAGGCTAAAGTAAAAGGGAAAACAAACGTCCTTTACTTTTATATAAGTGAGCCTACTGAAAACAAATTGATCCCTGTGCCATGAGAATGACAAGTGAAAAGCAGAAGAGTTAGACATTTATTTTTTATTGTTTTATGACTTCATTTCATTTTATTTTATTGTTCTCTCTATTATCCCGGAATCTAGGTTGAGAATTCTTTGGAGGGGCAAAATATCGTGTCCATTTTTATATCGTTAAGGCCCATTCAGTTTTTGGAGCATTGTAAATGCTTAATAAATGTTTGTCGCGTGAATTATCTTTCTAAGGTAAAGGATCATAGGATTTATGTGCTGATGAAATGACTCAAATTGGTCAAAATTAATCAAGGAAGTCTTTCAGCAGTGACGTTTTGGCCTAGTTTTGGAAAGGATCTGGGGAGGCAAATCCAACCACAACTCAATACTTCCCGATGTAGTTAACCTCGTAGGAGGGAACATGTTGCTTGCTCATTCATTTGCAGCCATGGGATGTCATAATATCCAAGAAAGATGGACCATAAAAGGAAGTAGCCGAATAGTATTCCATTGTGTATATATACCACAACTTCTTTATCCATTCATCTATCGAAGGACATTTTGGTTGTTTCCATGTCTTGGCCACCGTAAACAAAGCTGCAATGAACATTGGAGCACAGTAAGAAAAGATGATATAGGAACATTTGTGACAACATGGATGGATCTTGAGAGAGTAATGCTGAGCAAAACAAGTCAGACAGAAAAAGCAGAGAACCATGTGATTTCACTGATATGTGGTATATAAACCAAAAACAACAAAAGAACAAGACAAACAAATGAGAAACAGAAACTCATAGACACAGACAATAGTTTAGTGGTTGCCAGAGGGTAAGGGGGGCGGGGGGTGGGGGGTGGGAGATGAGGGTAAGGGGGATCGAATATATGGTGATGGAAGGAGAACTGACTCTGGGTGATGAACACACAATGGGATTTATAGATGATGTAATACAGAATTGTACACCTGAAATCTATGTAATTTTACTAACAATTGTCACCCCAATAAATTTAATAAAAAAAAAAAAAAAAAAAAGGAAGTAGCTTGTTGATGGTGGAAAAAGTGAGGGAGGGGAGGAAGAGAACTTTGAGACAAAGTTCATTTTCTTTCTTATGCCAAGAATCATAGATCCAAAAAGGTGATGTTTTCTCTCAATGCTCTATCATCTATCTATCATCGATTGCTTTTAAACAACGAGAGATTATACTCTGTATGCTCTTTCATAAAATTTCAAGGTATAAAACATTCTTATGACCAAATTCCTTAGGAAAATCCACTTGAGGGAATTAGGTTTAGGTGATACAAAATTCAAACTGCTTGAAAAATGTGTTTCATGCAGTGATTAGCTAGGTGAAAATGACTCCGGATTTTCTTCATGCACATAGTCAAATTTCATTAAATGTCAAAAGTTTATTTTCTACCCCAATCAATAAACTGGCGAGAAAGTCCCATAAGCCTGCCAGCTTTCCAGGGGCCTTTCTCAGACTGGCAAAAGAACTCAGTTGAAGAAACCACTTATTTGATGAAATTGGAGGATCCCCCAATTCATAAATCAATTTCCAAATTGCAGGGAAAAATATTACTTTTTAAATGCCTCTAATTGTTATTCATTATTCTAGGCCTGTGAAGCTTCACCAGAGCGGTTTATTGATGAGGCAGCCTTCAAAGCACATTATTCAGGCACAGGGGAGTGAAATGCTCAGAACCACATGAGAATGATGGATTGGAAGACAGGGCACCTGATTTGATGTTGTTTGCTTTGGGCTAATTCAAAAAGTAGAAATTTTTTTTTTTTAATTTGCATGTTTTCTTTCTCGAGTTTCTTGTTCTCTTTCTTTTCTGTTTTAAGTAAAAAGGAAAACAAAATTATTGAAAAGAAAATGAAGGCAGGCTATTGGAAAGAATACTGACACGACGTCTGGTTTTTCCCCTGAAAGCTAGCTCAGGAAGCCACTCTATGTATTTGTAGACTTGAAACAGGAACCTCAGGTCTGATAACTACAACAGGATTTCTCAGAACCTAGCCTGCGAGGCAAGGAAAGTACCAGGCCTCCCTGGGAAGTACTCTCACAGATCCACCTGGATCATCCAGGAAACACCTGGAAATATCCCCAATCCTGAAAGGAAAATTTATGGTTGTTTTTCCAGGAGAGCATTTGATAAATGAACTGCATCTTTGATAAGCCAATTCCAAACAATTCTTTGTACAGAGACCACAAGGCCAGAGGAATGTTTGTATGGTGTACACAGCACAAGCAGTTAGCTTTGGGGTTCACCTACAACTTCAACAGTTGGCCCATCATTCATTCATTCATTCATTCATTCATTCATTTGTTTGTTTATATATTCATTCATGCTTTTATGGCCCATCTTAAACCCATTAAAGAAGACTTTCCACAATGCCCTTCATCTAAAGCCCAATTTCTTTGCCCCTTTTGACATTAAAACTCATCCCGAGTCATCCATCCTCATGCTCTCCATTTCCTCAACTTCTATTCATTCCATACGCCACCAAAATGTCCATTATTAAAGTCACCACCTTGGCAAGGCCTGTGGTCAGTTATTTGAATTCATTGTAGTCAATGGCTCAGCTTCATTTGACATAGTTGAATGCTCACTTCCAAGAACACTCCAGCTATCAAATGCCATCTACATCCCGGCGCTTTTCTCACTTATATCTCCAACTATATTTTCCCCTTTGAGTTCCAGATATGTCAACCTAACTTCTCCCCTGACTTCTTCACTTGCATATCTAAGAGGAATTTCTAACACAATGTGTCCAAAAGAGAACTAATGCTTCATTCCCCCAACTCCAAACCATTCCTCAGCCAATTTCTTCTATCTATATCAATGGTACCTCCGTCCACCCTGTTGTCAGACCCCAAATCTTGTAAGTCTCTCTTAGTTCCCGTTTTTCTGTTCACTGTGCCACTATGATGGTTCTACGTCCAGAATATTTCTGGAATTCAATTTATGTCAACACCCTCTCTTCCCCACTCTGGTTTAAGCTACCATGTTGTCTTTCCTGGAATTCTTCCACAATAGCTCCTTTTTTTACCCCCTCCCTGCTATTTCCACGGACATTTTAAAGGTGTAAATCATATCTGACTACCCAAGACACTACTCCACAGTTATCAAAATAAAAGCTCCGATTCCTGAACTTGACCTATTGTATACCTGCCTTTGCTCACCTCTAACCTCTGACGCTGACCAGTGTTTCTGCTCCCATTGCAATCTAGCTTTCAGCCCTCCCTTCTGCCCCTTGCGTTCCCAAATTTCATTTCTTTCTAAAGGACTTTGGCTGCTTTGTTTCTTTCAGGAAAGTTGCATCATAAATTCTAACTGTACATTAGAATCAAATGAATTAAATATAAAATGCCTGGGACTCTACCTGGACCAATTAAATCAGAATCTCTGAGGGAATGAACTAAGAATATATATTTTCAAGCTCCCCACACAATAGAATTAGTATGCAGCAAAGGGGAGAACATTTTACCCTAAATCTACACAAAAATGTTCTCTTTTTGTCATTCAAATCTCAGCACTGTCATCTGTCCAGAGATGGTGTCTCTGGCCACCTTAGCTAAGGGCTCCCCCAGGCTCTGCCACCCCATTGACTTGTAATCCATTACTCTGTGTGTCCTTATAGTACATATTATTACCTGAGATACCTTACTGGATTCCTTGTTCACTATCTTCCCTTACTAGAATTAGAGATGACGATGACAGGGTCTACATTCTGTGTACTGCTGTATGGAGGATGCTTACTGCTTTGTCCATTGGCCAGAACTCTATCACATGACCCACTGAATTGCTAGGGGGGCTGGGAAATGTAGGCTAGCTGGGACCCAGAAGAAGAAGACGTAAGTCAAGAACCTAAGTCAGCTAGCATCCTCACCACACAGCTTGAGAAGGATATGGTTTTTCAAGCATCCAAGGAAAAGGTGTGTAATCCTGATTGCCCAGAGGAAGTGATATTTATAGAGAGACCTGGGGACCAAGTAAGAGTTAGGTAGGTGAGGATGAGGGAAGAACACGATTTCCAAGTAGGAGATCGTAATTGACAGCATAAAGGAGAAATAAGTCGTGTGACTGACGGGGGTGTCTCGGGGAATGGAGGTCGGGGGTGTTACTGAGAGATGAGGCTGGAGAGAAGTAAGGGCACAGATTACAAAGAGCTTTTTAACCCATGAAAAAAACTTTGCACTTTCTCCTGAGATTATTTAGGAGAGGACGGTTGATGTGTAGTTTGATTTGCGTATGATAAAATTCATTTGGCTAAGTGTGGATGCAGGAGATATGGGTAGGTGATAGTAGGGCAAGATTTGAGGCCCTGGAGACCAGTTACAAATTACAATAATCCAGGAGAGAGATACGTCATACTATTTTTAAATACCACAAAGAGAGAATCATACCCCAAGCCCATCTATTTTGACAGATTATTCTGTGTAATTAATTTTTGAAAATTGGATTAGCTGCTTGAAGATTTCTTAGAGTGCCAGATAAGGGCTCTATGGCCCCGAATGGGTCACATGAGCTTAGGGTGCGTGCTGTCCTGCTCTGCAAAGCCTTCTGTTTACCGTAACATTGTGTAAGGATCCTTCAGGTGGTAAATGAGAAAAACCCAAATCCAAACTAGCTTAAGCAAAGAGGGAAGTTTATTATTTCATATAACCAAACTCTGGGACAGGCGAGGGGGAATGGCTTCTAAGCTCTCTTTCCTCTGCCTTTGGCTTTGCAAAAGGGCTTCCTACTTATGATGCCTCCTGCCTCGCTTGTCACCACCTCTATCTCCGCTCTTTATACTCCAACTGTCCGTATTGCTGGGAGTTCATCAGAGTTCCAAGGGCACCATGTCTTCTTGCCTCTGGACATGTTGGACCTGGAGCCTCCACTGTTTCCCCTCTTCTCTGCCTGATTCATTCCCACTAGAACTTCCTGCTCCGGACAACCATCACGTGCTCCAAGGAACACTCCTGCTCCCTTTCTGATTGGATCGGTGCCTTCCTCAGTGTTCCCCATCACCTGGCACAGCCCTATCAATTGTATTAAAAATGTGGACATGTTTGCCTGTCTTTCCCATTAATCTGTGACCTCCCTTAATATTTTGACATCTATTTATACCTAACACTAGTGACTGGGTTTGGTAAACCCTGGGTACTTACGAAGTAGCCCTGGATTTCTGCTCGAGATAACATTATGCCTGGCTCGAGAGGAAAATGAGAGCCAGGTAATACAGTCACCATATTTACTATGAATAATAATAGCTCCAGGGGTTCGATGATAGTATATGTACTTCATGTTGCATGTATGTCAGGAACCACACTAGGGTTCAGACTTCTGTCATCAACCCTATCAGGAGGGTACGATTATTTACCCATTTCAGAGAGAAGCAAAGCTCAGGGAGTTTAAGCCACTCATCCATGAGCACACAGATGTAAGATGATAGCACTAGAATTCAGACCTAGGTACATCGGTCAATCAGAGTCCAGAGGGATAATTCACCTCTCACTTGGTCCCACCCCCAAGTTCACCTCCTTCCACAATCTCTGTCACGAACATGCTGCCACCTCATGCATCTTCTCCCTGTCCCTTGAATGGCCAAGCTCAGAGCCTTCTCAGAGCTTTCACTCCCTTAATGCTCTCCCCAGAGACTTGCCTGCACAGGACGCTTCTCATCCCCGTGGCTCAGTTCAAAGTCACCTCTTCTAGGAGGTCTACGGACTCCACATGAAACAGGCCACTCCCACTGTCACTTTCATCCCATCCACATACTTTCTTTCTGAACACCTGCAGTCATCTGCCCTCAGGCTCTTTCTCTCTCTCCTAATAGAATGTCCATTGCACAAGGGCAGGGAAATTACATCTTTTCAGAGGGAAAACTATAAGCTGATCTTAAATATGCCCAATTATAGTTTTATAACTAGTAAAGCTATTAAAGGTGTTTGTTTAAAACGGATATACTTTTAGTTGGTAATGTTTGGATATTTTGTTAAAAAATAAATAAATAAAACTTCCTCCTTCGCAAACTTGCTTCCTGGAAGAAAGATACAAACGCAGCAGCCACTGGGATTTTCTTACATGATGAAGTCCACTGCCTTTTAACTTGACCTTCTGCTGAAAATAGGACAGGATAAGAAACTGAGGCCTAGTCATTCTCCTTATTGTGAATGAGAATGTGAATAAGAGGAAAGAGGAATCTAATGAGTATGAAGGACAGAAAAATAAAATGGCAAATTGTATACTGTATCATCATGACCCTTGTGTGACAGACCCACTTTAAGGAGAAGTTGTGGCAAAATGAATATAACACAACATTTTGATTTGCATTCAGAATTCCACGTTGTTCTTAATGCTGCCCTATTGAACACTATATGCCAAGGTGAGTTGTCCAGTGACGTTTTGAGACGGGGAAAAAAAGGTAATTTTAATGGCTCATTGATTGTTTTCAAAATGGAAGTCATTTTTAAATCAGCAAATAATAAATTAAATCAATGCTATCATCTAGAGAATGAGAGCGAGAGAAAGACAGAGCGAGAGAGGGAGCGAGAGAGAAAAAAAGGACTTCACCCAGCTTCTATCACAGCTTTTCCTCTGGTACCTTGCCACGTCATTCAGGAGGCAGGCCATACATACTACTTGTTGAATGAATACACAAGTGCTAGTTGCCTTTGGAAGGATGAGCTCTCCCCTGAAATTCAAGTTTGGAGATTGGGCAATCTCCCAATGATCTTTCTCATCCTAGGTGGACAGGGGCCTTGGAGACCAGCCACACCCCCAGGGCTACGGCAGAGAGAAGCCTGGTGGAGCTGACAGTTTTCAGCGTGTGGAAGTGAGATGAGTGTCGATCAGTTAGCTCTGTGCATCTTTTTTACTATCCATTGGAGTTTAGCACAACTTTGTGGTACTGTATCCACAGAGCTGTGGCAAAAGGGGCCCGGCTTCGTGTACAGGGCCTGGGAGGGGGCTGGGAAGGCCTCTCTTTCTCTCTCTCTCTCTCTTTTTTTCTTTGCTTCTCCAAGTTTCTGAGCAATCTAAACAGAACTAATTCTAACGTGCCAGTTTTCACCGCCGGGCAAACAAAAGCAGCATTGGAGCCTGGTGATGTGGTCATGCCACCCCACTCCCCCTCGGCCGGGGTCTGTGCTGGGGCTGCCTTCGTCAATAGCCTCCTTGTTGCCCATCTCAGCCCCCGTGGGGTGAGCAGGGGACTCTCTCAGCTCAATGGGCCCCCTCTCTGCCATTGTCTTCTCATATCAGTTCATAGTCTGGAGAATATAGACTGCATTACAATTAGTCATCACGTCCAGCACTCCCTGAAACTTATTTGCCACATAGAGGTTACTGGCCTTTGTGACAGGGACAAAGAGAGGCTTGTTGGAAGCTGGACACAAAAGGCAAACACAATGTATGGATTTTTGAATAATACAGAAGCGGGGGAATAATAGCAGCGACACAAATGGCCACGCTATGGAGCAGATAGAGGGTCCTTCCCCGACTCTTTCCAGTTTTTCGATGAATGTGTCTGACCTGGTTCTGCAAGATTTTTCTAGCAGGAAGGAGATAACCTGAACTAGGCTGGTAGCCTGGCATCGCCAGACTGGCTCACTTTAGCTGAGAGGAATCTTTCTGTGAGAAGTGTGTGCTGTATGTTTATGGAGCTTCTTAAAAGTTCTGTGTGAAACAGTGAAATGATTTCTGAGATTGGAGAATGAATAGCAAATTCAGATGAATATGTGTTCAAGTGTGTGTGTGTGTGTGTGTGTGTGTGTGTATCTGAATGAGTGCAGACATGAGTATCTGCATGTGCCAGTGTGTGTGAGTGCATGTGCGAGGTTGTGTGTGTACTGTGAATATGAGAGAGTGTGCATATGTGTGTGTATGTCACTATGAGTGTGTGAACATGTGTGTGATGTATGAGTGTGCACATGTGAAAATTTATGTGTGAAAATTTACATGTGTGTAAATGCATGAGGGGATGTGGGGGTGTGAAAATGTCCATGTATGAGTATATATTATGAGTATTTGTGCTTATGAGTCTTGTATGTGAGAGTGTGTGTGTTTGCATGTGAGGGTATGTACATTTGAATTTGTGTGTGTATGTGTGTGTGTGTGAGTATATGAATGTTTGTGAGAGTGTGTAAGAATATTCTCTGAGACTAGTACAGGTGAGTGTGTATAGATGTGTGAATATGTAAGAATATGTGGGTGTGTGTATGTGTGTGATAGTATGTGAGTGTGTTTGAGTGGGTATGTGTGTGAGAATGTAGGAGTGAGGGTGTGTGTGTGAGGGTATGTAGGAGTGAGGGCGTGTGTGTGTGTGTGTGTGTGTGTGTGAGGGTATGTAGGAGAGAGAGTGCACGTGTGTGTATGAGAGTGTGTGGGAGCACATGCGAATGGGGGGACTATGTGTGTATGTGAGTGTGTGCTGCGTGTGCGATCATGTGTGAATGTGAGTGCACACACATTGCCTGAGAGGTCAGTGTCATCCTGGCACTGTTGGTTAAGCCCTCCTGGAGGAGACACCAGCTCCGAGATGCCTTAGCCTGCCCGGTCTCCTCCCACCATGACAGCCTAACTACCGCCTTGCGGTCTGGTCTCCAAGGACTACGAAAACCCCTGCGGGTCCCAGAGCGATCACAGAGAGCATCTGCTGAGCAACAGCAGCGCTGAGGACTGCGAAGAGCTCTGATCTCTGATATGACCAAATTAATTCCCTTTCATAAGGGACTTCCAGTTCCTTTCCCAAGAGGATTTCTCAGCCTCCTCTACAGGATTTCCAGGCCCTTCCAGCTCCAGTAGAAGTTCTACACAAATCTTACTTCCTTGTTGACAAGACTAGAATGATAAAGAATCTAGAAACTCCAAATTTCTCTGGCTTCTTCCATATTTTATTGGTATACCTATCCACCAGCCCAAACCAACAGTTTTTCCTCTTTTCTTTCCTTCCTTCCTTCCTTTCTTCCTTCCTTCCTTCCTTCCTTCCTTCCTTCCTTCCTTCCTTCCTTCCTTCCTTCCTTCCCCCATCTTTCCTCTCTGAATGTTCAGCTCAAACACAACTGTCTGCAGACAGCTTTATTATTAAGCCTCCCTCCTTTGCCACCAACAAACCACCTCTGTACCCTTAGTACTAATCTTAACAGCAAATATTTATGAAGTGCTTCTTTGTGAGTTGCTTTGCTTCAAATACATTAAGAAAACATGATGTGGTTTGAAAATACCATTGCTATGTCTTGACCGTGGGCATAAGTACTTGGCTTTGCAGATCACATACGTATGTCCATGAGATTAGGAACTGGGTTTTTATAAACTGTATCACTTTCACAGAGGTTACCATATAAATGCAGAGACTCTTTCTCCCCTTTCCTTTCTCAGTTGTTTCTGTCTGTTAGTAATTCTTCACACTTCTGTTTAAGTTTCTTAGCAGGAGCTGAGGGCTGTGAATGAGATGTGGACACAGAGTCATCCCCACTCAGACCTCAGACACCTGCTCACTGTGTCACGATGTGCAAGATCGCTCACTCATCCATTTATTCATCCTTCGGTCATTCAGTTACTTCACAAGTATTTTAAATATCTGTTTACACACCAGGCACTGTTCTAAAGTCTGGGAATGTAGCAGCAAGTCAAAGGAAAGTCCTTTTCCTACGAAGCATTATTCTAAAGGAGAGAGATGATAGTAAACAGAAAATGAATAAATGCAAGATAATTCCTGAGTGCTAATTTACTGAACCTCTCTGTGCCTTGGCTTCCTATCTGCAAAAATGCGCCTGAAGGAGCCTTTGCCTCTCTGCAGCCACTGTGGAAATGACACACAGACACTCTTAGCCTGGGACCTGCCAAGGAGGAGATGTCTGAGCATGACACCCATTGTCACTTATATAAGGTATTCCTTACATGTGTATGGTCTTGGGAGTTAAATTTCTATGGAACGAAACCCCACCTGCAACATTAAATTACTCACTTTCTAAGGTGAGTGGGTTGGTTTGTGCCTTCATAAATTTAGATTCTTAAAGCTGACCTTTGGGCCTGCCATTTACCAGCTATATAGAATTGAAATTTCCTCTTAATTTCTGATTTGCCCAATGACATTGGGACAATAAATGAGATACGACATATAAAGTACTGAGCTCAGGTCAAGAATCATTCAAACCCTCACATGGTCAAGTCAAATGAGAATGGGCTTTGGGAACCCACAAGCCTGGATTTAGCTCTTAGCCCCGTTTTTAATCCTTGTGGTTCTCAATTAAGTTACTTTACCCATTCTGTAACAGGTGTCTCATCTTTAAAACTGGAATAATGTTTACCTTTTAGGAAGGTGAGATATAAAAATAACACATCTGTTAGCACGCTAACAATGATTGATCAGATGTTACTTCTCTCCTCACTTGCCAGTTAATCACGGCAGTGAGAGTGAATGAATGAACTGAAAAATAGAGTCATGCACATTTTCAATTTCAGCAGGAAAAACAATTCAGCTAAATCTATATTCCATTTTTCTCACTTCCTTCATAATTTCCACTTCTTTGCTTATTTCAGATAGATTTTTTTTTTTAAATCACTCAGCTCCATCTTCTGTGTCAAAGGTCAACAAACTATGGCCACAGGCCCAACCCAGCCCACCACCCATTTTTATACAACTCATGAGCTAATGATGATTCTATCATTTTGAAATGGTTATAAAACAAATCAAAAGAAGAATAATATTTTGTGACCCACGAATATCACATGACATTCAGATTTCAGAGCTCACAAATAAAATTTTATTGGAACACAGCCATGCTCGTTCATTTACTTGTCTGTGGCAGCTTTCAAGATATAAGGGCAGAGTTGAATAGTTGTGACAGAGACTTTGTGGCCCACAGAACTGAAAATATTTATTATCCAGCCCTTTAAGGAAAAGTTTTCCAACCCCTGCTCTAGTTTACTAATTTGACCTTTAATTTGTGTTATTTCTGCCAGTAATTCCCTTAATGAACAAAACAATTTTATTTCCAAGAACTCAAATTTTTAACAACAGAGTTGTCCTTGTATTAATGTTATGATGTCCCACTGAATCAGTCAAGGGATAGCAGATAAATTTCAACTTATCTACTTCCTCTGTTAGGCTTATTTCCTTGTACATTACCTCTTCTGTTTGAATTGTGTTCCTCCTTTCCCAGGGCCAGGGCCCCTTAAATGTTATTTTTCTTGTCTCCCAACTATTCCAACTACACACGGATTGTCTATGTCCATGTGTAGTTGGAATGGTTGGGAGACAAGACTAAACAGCATTTCCCACAGGCCGAATGAAAATCCCAGGCCATCTGTTGATGGATGCGTGTCCGGAATATAAGAGCTTCCTCTTTGGCGCATAGAGAAAGGGCTGGGCTGAGTCTGAAATTAACTTATCTCCCTACAGGGAAAGGGGGAAACTGCTCATCACTCAGGGATCATAAGTCCCCTGGGATCATTTGCTTCTCCATTTCCTACACCCAGATGGAAATGTCCTCAGTCCAGCCCTCTGCACCATAGGTCCTTTACTGAAGGGACTCTGATGGTCAACATGGAGCTTCATGAAATATCTGGAATTCCAGGCAAAATATGTTCCATTTTCCTGGAAGAGACAGCCTGGCCTATCTCACCTTCTTAAAGGAATCTATGCCTGACCCCCCAACAACAACAAAAAATTGTTAAGAATCACTATACTCACTGTGGAAATGAAGAGGGACCATGAATTGAGAGTATCTCATTCAGCTGCAGATAGTGAGTGGCTTGGGGGTCAGGAGCAAAGAATACCCTCCTTAGTTCTGAATCATGAGAGCCGAAGTAGTTACATCACAGGAAACTGAACCAATACAGAAGTTGTTCTCAAAATATTATTGAAAGTTGGCAATATACCAGGAATAGTTCCATGTCCTCCTGTCCTCATTTACTCTATATAAAGCCTCATGAAAATTATGATATTCAGATGTTATAGATGAAGACACCAAGGCTCAAAAAGTGGATGTATGTCCCATTCCTGTTGGGCAATCGTGAGCTGAATCTGATAAGAAGCCTCGAAGGGTAGGGCTTATTTATCCAATGGCACTTCAAGCACTTATAACTGCTTTATTTCCCCTGGTTTAAAAACCAGGGGAAATTGAACCCAGAGGAATTGAGCTTCCTGCCGTTGTGCAGGCAGCAGCGGGGAGAGCCCATCAGACCCCAATGCTCTGGTCCTGGACCTGCATTTTAATCCCCAAACGCTACTTTTTTCCCATAATAAGAGTCACCTTCCCTTTAATTAAAATTCCCTTACAAATGGAGACATCCCACTTTTACTAATAATTACTTGCGGACGATTTTTAGCAATCAGCACTACATACATATCCGTGCCTCCTCCAAGACCGTAAGAACTGCAGTGCTCGCCCTTCCTCTAATTTATTATTTATATACTGCCGCAGATCGACATAGCTCTTTGTGGCAATTAACACGGGCCTTCCAGTCTCCTCTTGCGGAATGAGGCTGGAGACGAGCATTACCGCTTCGATCACAATTACTATTAATTGGAGCGCTCTCCCTCCTCTATAAAATATGTACTACTCGAAAGTGCGATAAACCGCCCAAGGAATATGAACTGCATGTGGAGAGATGTATTGTGAGGGCTCTGGATTTAACAAGTCATTTACCCTGTAATTACTTGGGGGGAGTCCTCTTAATGGGGCAAAGGATGACATGCTCTCGTCAGCGGGAGTTCAGGCTCCAAGCTGGAGTGACTGTCCCATGATAAAAATCAACCATGAGCTGACAGCAAATGGCTCGACACATCACACTGGTGTTTTTATTTTTAACACAGTCGGAGGACGTGCAGGGACTCCTTGGGTCCTGAAATCCCTGAGCCTAGCTCAGGAGAACCAAACCTCCCATCCAGTCAGCATGGATTCATTTTGTGAAGTTACATGCCTGCTATACACAGATGTTCTTCTTGAATCCAAATCTTGGGATCCCAAGATGAGCGAGACATAGTCCCAGCCCTGTAGAAGCTGACCCTCTTGTGGGGGTGTGATGTCAGGTATATTCATTCACCTGTGGGTTCCAGTGAAAAGAGCCATCCATTCCAGAGAGGGCTGTTGGCCATGGAAGCAAAACAGAAGAGGAACCTCTAGCTGCCTGCACAATTTAAAACTTAAATTCCTACAAGGAAAGTTGTATGAATTGTTGGAGGAACGAATCAATGAGGAGATGGCATTTTCAAAGGCTGGAATATCCAAGCATATTTAGAACTGTCAGAGTGTCCATTTGGGGGGGATGGGGAGGTTGGCTTGTGTATAGAAAGTGTGACTCCCTAGGTTGGTCCTTTAACAACCCCAACCAGGAGGGCTTTCTTTCTCTCTCATTCTTATGATTATAATTACCTCTGTTCTCTGGTTCCATGCCATGACCAGGCTGGCCTCTACATCAGGATTTTCAGAAACGAACGTGAAGGAACTTAACCGTCCTCTCTGTGACCAGTAACATCGGCTCCTGGGTTGAAAAAATGTGTAGCACAACGTTGTGGCCTAGAAATTCATGACTTGGTTTACCATCCTAGGCAGCAATGCAGTTCAGATGGTCATGACCAGAATTATGCCTAAGCCATCCTGAGAGGGGACTGTCCTCTCCTTAGAAGGCTTTGTATGCAGCCAGGCTGAGGTTCCAGTTTTAATGTCACTGCTTACTGTGTCAACTTAGACAAGGTTTTTCAACTCTCTGAAATTGTGTTTCCATGAACAATGGAGAGAATGCTAATTACCTCATCATCACTTTGCAAAGATATGATACAGCTTGGAAAATTCTAGAAGCCTTTCTGCCAGCTGCACCCCTAAGACGGTAGGAATTGTCATTACGTATCTTTGATCAAGTGTTCTCCAGGGAGAGTTTCTCAACTTGCTGCCCACTGCAATCACTTTAGGGTCATCAAAAAACACATGTGCCCGGGCTCCACTCCAGAAATTGTGATTTATTAGTTCCGGGTACAGCAAACAGGACACAGTCAAGGGTGAACACCACAGATTTGAGAAGGGCATTTTCAATACACATATTCATTATTTGAAATCGTACTCTTTCCTCTGCAAGAAACCCCCACCCACGCCTATGTTTTTTTATTAAGTTCGGATTCATTTAAACACATCGCTAGAATATCGTTCTTTTTTGAATAAAATAAGCTAAGGCATTATCTTCAAATGTAATCTAAGTCCCTAATATTCTCACATCCCTAAGTGTATAGCAAAGCCAACCTACATTTGGAGAACGACACATGGAAACCCTAATCCACAGGCAATGCTTACGCCGTCCATTTTAAGAGACAGAGATCTAACCAGGAAGGAAGCTCATGGGTTTGTACATGTCCATTGGTGCTCAGATGTAAAGATATTCTGAATCACCAGGAAGAGAAGCTCGTCCTGATCACAGAAGACATTACCTTCTTGATAAAGTAAGAGAAGGGCAGCACTCACACTGACTCAGGGCAGGCACTATGTGTAATGTTTTCTCAATGGATGGATGACACCAATGGTCATTCCAGATCTCATTCAGGTTAGACCTCTTGACACTTCTCTGAGGTAGCTGCAATTATCCCATTTTGCATGAGCAAACTAAGGTTCTAAGCACATAGGGAATTTACCCAGGGCCATGTAGCTAGTGTACATTAAAACCTGGGATTTCTTACTCCTGAGCCCAAGCCCATAATTACTGTATTTCATTTAATTACATTTTCTCCAAGCTGCAAGTACACGGGTGGGAGGAGGAGATGGATCGCAGAGTGTGGGCTCCTTTTTTAAAAGGTCTGCCTGCCAAGGTCAATGATGCTGTATTCTCAGGTCCCCAAACACCCACTTTGGGAACAACCCCTGGTGGGGTAATAGGATAGGAAAGGATAGAATTTTCTGAAATCACAAGTTAAGCCCAATAGCTCAGCATAATACAAGTCAAGTTCACTTCTCATGCGCACAAAGTTCGATGAGCATCACTGGCTCCCTCCATCTTGTACCTGTGTCATGTAGCCTCCAAGGTCACTGTGGCAGCAAAAGAGAAATTGTAGTAGAGATTTTGAAGGCCTGGTAACAGGCCATTGTCATCAGCTTAAGTGTAAGGAAGCCCCAGAAGTCCCCCGTGTGCCTAGGCAGAGAAAGAGGCAGTCACAGGTTCTGTCTCAGTTACAGGACCTGGAACAATTTGATCACATAATTTGATTGCTGAGCCCTAGGCAACCTCTCACCCCATGAATCTCAAACTTTTATGGCTTAAGTCCTCTGGTCTCTATAGCAAAAAATGAAAGAAATCAACCCAGAAAAATAGTGCCCAGGGCTCACACATGGACAGAAACAAGAACTCCACTGTATTTTTTTCCCTGAGACTGAGGCTACAACAGTGCCACAAACTGGGTGGCTTAAAACAACAGAAGTGCATTCTTCATACTTCTGGGGGGTGGATATCCAAAATCACGGCGTTGGCAGGGCCCCACTTCCTCTGAAACCCTGGGTGGAATCCTTCCTTGATTTTTCCTGCTTTCTGGTTGGTGGCCCTCGATCCTTGGTGTCTGGTTGCTGGATCACTCCAGTCTCTGCTTCTGTCACCATATGGTCATCTCCCCATGGCCCTCGCTCTGTGTGTGTCTTCCCAAAGTTCCCCCTTTTATAAGGACACCAGTCATGCTGGATTAAGGCCCATCCTAATGACCCCCCCCCCCCCTTAACTTGGTTAAATCTGCAAAGACCCTATTTCCAAGTAAGGTCACATACTAAGGTTCTAGAGGTTAAGATTTCAACCTATCTTCTTGTGGGGGATACGATTCAATCCATAACTCCAACTTTTCTTAAGACGGGCATCTACAGGTTTTAAGGCATATTGATTATCATTGAGTGTGAATTTAGAGACACAAAAGTCATAGTGGTGTTGGGGAAGAACAGACTTACGATGAATACCCCATATTGTATGGCCACCCAGTCAGCCCAGACCTCAGCCCTCCTCCAACTCTGGTATTAATATTCTGAGATGAATGGAAAAAAGACTGGAAAGAAATCTGGGGTCTATGTGTGTGATGCAAATATAAATAGTTCAAAAATTCCTTCTTTCTACATTCTGGCTGTTTTTACCTCCAGATTTTCTATAATGAAAAAGCACTGTTTCAGAATTTCAAAAATGAGTACCTATTTTGTCCTTTACTGTACTGTTTTTCATACCTGACATTCAATGGGTTTATGAACACTCAAGTCTTGTTTCTGATCCTCTGTTCTCTTAATTGATCCTCCATTACGGATGGTCATTTCATATCACCCGGTAGTCCGCCAAAGTTTACAAGTTGCGCATTTATTGGATATTTCTGCCTGTCACACTTCGGTTCTCAGCTCTCCTGAAGTGACTTACTGAGCGGCCTCAGGCACATCGCCAGATCCTGAGCTCAGTGTCTTTCTGGGTAAAACAAAAAGGCTTTTCAGGCTCCAAACCCACAGCAAACGTTGGGTAACTACTTTTGGATTGCTTGATGCTATAAGAGAGGTAACAACTTTCAATTTGGATAGGGATTTTTGGAAAATACGAAGCTTTTATACAGACTCAAACAAGATGAGCAGTTATGAGTAGAAATAAAAGTGTAACGTGTGTCTATTTACTTAGTATCATTGAAAGCTTGCTAATAATCACTAACCTGAAAATCTGATAAAGATAGAATGATACGAAATAAAAACAAAATAAAATAAGCTCTGAGAGTAAGTAGCTTATTTTCTAACAGGAAAGAAAAACAAAACAAAACAAAAAACCAAAACTGAACCCAGCCAGGTTTCTGTGCCCTGAATTAGGTACTTGGGGCAGATGTGGGAACTTCCAGGAAGTCTGCTTCTCTCTTTGAATTGTCAAGTGTTTGTCTTTAAAAACAAACAGCGTGCTACCTTGTCAGCTGCCTTCAGTGCATTCTCACCTTTAATAAGATTGAACGAGCCACTCTGCAGTCCCACTTCCTACCTGGCGAATTCCTGTCTCGGGGGACACTCCCATGGCCTAGTAACACAAAATGCCCCTTGGCACTTCCTCGGACTGCACGTGCGCTACCCCTGACAGTAGAATTTGCATATATCATCAGGCTGCTCCATCTACGCCCATACATGCCTCTGGGCCCTGGAGTCTGCCATGGGCTCCTACAGCCTGGGTGTTACCTGGCTGGAAGCAGGCCTTACAATAGAGTCTGCTCCCTGGGAGGTGATTGTGCCAAGTGCCTGAGATTAAAAATGACAGGGTGCATTTAAATATAAATCTACCACTGAAGAGCAAGTCTTCACTGGTTGAGGTTTACCTCCGAATAATCTATAGCTCTTTCTGCAGCACTGCTTGGGGTGAGGTCAGAATCCCCACCAACCCAATGCAGACTCTGCTGCATGGTTCAAAGTGGACAAGGAGAGAAAGAGCCCACCCCCTGGAGGAACCATTCACCATATTAATAATGGCCCACTTCGGACCCTGGTGCCATCTTCTGAGCTGAGAGGCACATACACACACAGTGTATATACACACAGACATGCTAATGTGAACAGTCAGAATCAGATACACCCTAGAACACATCTGCTTATATGCACACAGCACATGTAAGACCCCACCCTGTGCATTTACCTACGCACATGTGTGCGTAGAGAAACATAAGTGTGCTTGTGGATTTGTAGCAGGAAGTAGTGACGAGGAGTACATACGGACACCTGGAGAGGGGCTGCTGGGCTACAGTGCTGGCTTCCCTAAGACCTGTGACCTTGGGCGAGTCATTCCATGCCATTCAACGAGAATAGCGTCCTCCACGTGCATATTAAGCTAGGTGAAATAAGCCAAACACAGAAAGACCCATTCTGTATGGTCTCCTTTATACGTGGTGTGGAAAATAGTCAAACTCATAGAAGCAGAGAGTCGAGTGGTGGTTGCCAAAGGCTTGGGGGACGGGTATTATACACGTATTATGCAAGATAAATGATTTCTGAAGATGCACTGTACATCTTTTAGCAGAGTGCCTAGAGCTGGCAATACTTTATCGTATACTTCACATTTTCTAAGAGGGTAGATCTTAAGGGTCACACTGCAAAAATAACAGTAACAACAACAATAACAACAATAATAATAATACAGGGAGTGGGAGAAAGCTTTGGGAGGTAATGGTATGTCTAAGGCTTTGATGGTGGTGATGGGTTCACAAGTGCGTAATATTCCCAAACCCATCGAGTTGTATACGAGTATATTAAATATGTACAGTTTTTTTACATGTAGATCATACCTCAATAAAGTTTTTTTTTAAAGAAGAAAAAAAAATGAGAATAATATTTGTCTTCTGTTTTTCTTCTGTGGTGTAAGGAAGAATGAAATGGAAAGTTCTTCGCACTCTAGAACACCCGTTCAAGTTATCAACACCATCATCATCCCTATATTTCCATCTGAGGTCACCAGTGAGTGAGCAAGTCTCCAAGCTAGAGTATTTGTTCCTCTAGCCCTTCCTGCCTGGAAAGCTCTCCAATTGTAACTGCAAATCACCTCCAACAGAGATGACAAACTGCCCCGACAGGTGGAGTCGCTGAAGAGTCAGAGCCAAGCGTCTGTTTGCACCTCCAGCTCAAATACACACTAACCAAAGACAACCACAGTTGCGAGGACAAAAGGCCTCCGACTGTATCTGCAAGTGAGCTTATTGATCCCAAAGCTTCTTTACAATGACCCAGAGTCCAGGAGAAAGACTCAATGACTCAGACATTCTAAAGGCATCTTGCATGCTGAACATAAAAGATCAAGAGGTGAGAAGACCTGGTCTCCACCCTCATGCTGGGCACACTCTAGTGAGGGAGGCAGGTTTGCAAACAGACCAGGAGAGTGAAAGCGGGTAAGGGCTTGTGGGAATTAAACACAGGGGTGGTTAGAATTTAAGAGACAGGATGAGGGACAAGAGCCAGCAGGGGCCCTGAGGGGGGCTTTACAGAAGCAGTGACATGCTAGCTGGCTTTCAGGAATTGGGAGGTCAACGGATGAGTGAGGTGGGGAAGGTGTCCCTGGCATGCTTGGGTGTGGCTGCAGCTTACAGCTTGCACATAGGAGCGGCTCAACACGAAACTGGGAGGCAGGCAAGGGAGAGTCTTGCCTTTTCACTGCTCATGCCTGGTTAATCCGGTGCTACATGCAAAACACCGAAATGGAAAGAGTCCTTCAAGAGTCTCCTTGGTGTCATTACCACAGCCGCAGCCACGCTATCTTCAAAACTCACCTCTTCTGAGCTTTCCCTGACTCCCCGCTATGGTGACCTTTTCCAAGTTCATGTCCACGTGCCTTGACCCAGCTGTACAACACGTGACTTGTAGTCACAATGCACTACTCAGAGAACACCATTTGAACTCAAGGAATACGCATTGAATGGAAAGCATCAGGTCATTTTCAAATGGAGAATTATTGCGTTGGGGGAGGTATCTAATTTGCTTATTCTTTTCCTTCTTTCCTTCCTTCCTTCCTTCCTTCCTTCCTTCCTTCCTTCCTTCCTTCCTTCCTTCCTTCCTTCCTTCCTTCCTTCCTTCCTTTTTTAAACAAAACAAAAAACCATCCTAAAGTACAACACACAGTCCTGGAGCACCTTCACAGTGTTAGGGGTAACCCAGCCCTTCTCTCCTGTGTGGCAGCTGTGGGGCTTATCAGGCGGGTCCCAGCCTGCTCCCAGGACACCTGGGCTGCAGCCTAGAGGAGCTTGCTTCCCTCCCTCCCACTACAGAGCAGGAGAAGCCTTCCGCTACAATTGCGGCCTTCACAATTGTGAATTCAAATAACCCCGTTACATAACATAGCATTTGTGATGGCCCATTGTTCTGGCCAGTCCGCTCTGCTTTTGTCCCCTCTGGGCACCAGACCCTGAATGCACACCCATGCAGGGACCATGAGACACTCTGCATTCTTCTTTTTGCCCTCAACTGAAATGGATCTTTGCATCCTCCAGTTATTTACAAATATTTCAGTTTCCTCCTCCGCAGTGTGCCACAATGTTTTCTAACTTGGTAAAATTCGAGAACAGGAATATGGAGGGAGAAAGGTAGAAAGAAGCACTTGCATGAGGGCTTTGCAAATATTAGACAGTTGGCGGGGGGTGGGGGGGTTGGGGGGAGAGACTGTAAGAGAGACTAGCCACTATCTGCTTGTGAACAGAACTCTCTCTCTTTTCCTATATGGCTAATTTAATGATGTCAGCTTGCACCCAGCTCTAGATAAAAGATCCAGTTGCCACTATGTGCCATGTTGTGGTTGTACCTTAAATATTTCAGTCTTTTTTTTTTTTTTTTAAGTGGCCAACTGTTTTCAGATACGTGTTTCTTTTTGAGAAGGCACAATAAAATTAAAACAAAAATAACAACAGGTCATAAACATATTGCCCCAAGTTACATGACCTTTAGAGAAAAAAAAAATAGAAACGAGTAATATACCCTCAAAACAGGAGAAAGTTTGTGGATTTCTACCTTTGGCTTCTTGGCAAGGCTTGAAATGAACAGACGTCGGGAGCAAGGCTGTTGTTAAGTCTGGCTTTGTCTACCCGGGGCTGCTGGCTCAACTGTTTTGATGGAATGGAGAGTCCTGTTATTCAGTGAACCTTCTGTGAACAACCCCCTCCCTGAGTCAGCAGTTCGGATGACCGAATTTGCAGCGGTTCCAACACCTGCAGAAGTGCCCCCAGCTGAGCCACGTGGCTTTCCCGGTTTCCAAGTGGAGTCTCCAGGTGCGTTGTCCAACCATTTCCTTAGGATCTGCCCTGCATCTCTGGGTCAATTGTTGGCTCACAGATCTGGGAATACGTCTTGGTCTGACCTAGTACAAAATGTGGCCTGAGTTGCAAAACCTGAGAGCTGTGTTAATGGCGGTGATGTCTTATCTCCGTCTTGCTGGAGTGTATTCACTTATTAATCCACCCAGGCAAAGATCTCATGTACAGATAACACTTACTGAGTAATCACTGTGTACCAGGCAGTGAACCAAATGCTTTACGAGTGTTATTTAATTCTTGCAACAACCCTCTTATTATCCCAATTTTATGCATAAAGACAGTGGGGCCTGGAGAGATTGATTGAAAACTCAAGGCCAAAAGACTATGAAAAGAGGAAGTTGGACTTTGAATCTAGGAAGCCTGACGCCAAGAGCCTGTAGGTAAAAGGAGAAACCTCTGCCGATCCAGTATTTCCTCCAGAAAACATATTTTGGTCACTTTCATATTTACTTTGTTTGAGAGAAAAGTAAAATAATATCCTTTGATTTCACAGAGCAAAAACCCAAGAGTGAAATGTGTTCATGAATGGAGACTGTATTAATATTAGTCTTCCATTGCTGTATAATAAAAGAACACAAACGTAGTGGCTTAAAACAACACCCACTTTTTACCTGACAGTCTCCATAGGTCAGAAGTCCAGGTTGGCTTTGCAGGGTTCCCCGCTTAGGGTTTCATAAGTCCAAAGTCAAGGTACCAGCCAGGCGGGGCTCTATCCTGAGGCTCTAAGGAGGAATCTGTTTCCACACTCAATTGGGTTATGGGCAGAATCCAGTTCCTCACTGTTGTAGGACTGAAGTTTTAGCTTCCTTCCTGGCTGTCAGCAGAGCCATTCTTTGTTTCTGAAGGCCCCTCTGGAGTCCTTGCCATGTGGCTTTTTCATCTTCAAAGCCAGTGATGGCACTTCAAGTTGTTGTGCTTTAAATTTCTCTGAGTTCTCTTCTGCCACCAGTCAGAGAAAACTCCCTGCTTTTCAAGGGCTAACGGGATGGGGTCAGACCCTAATGCGCAATCTCCATATGGTAAAGTGACTTGGGACTGTACTTACATCTGCAAAATGCCTTCATAACAGCACCTAGAGTAGCATTGATTAAATATTCAAAGGATGGGAATCTTGGAGATACATCTTGAGAAATTTTGCACATTGGTCCAGTGGGTGGGACGGTTCCTGTTACCTCTTTGGTCCATTTTCACTTGATCCATTCCCCATTCAGAGTGAGTCTTGGTATTAAAGACCATAGCAGGAATGAGCCAGAGAAGGATCTGGGGTGAGCAAGACTTGGAATTGAAGGTTCTGGGTATCATCTGAGAGGAGGGGGTTCAGCTGAGGTCACGGTCACCTTGATAGGCACCCAGGTAAAAAGTGGAGATCACTGGATGTCAGTTTCAATGACGGGCTGCACTGGGTGAATGCTTCTCCCTTTTCACCTACCATTTTTTTCTATTTCTTTTCTCAACTTCCAAACCTACCTAGAATTTCTTTAGGGAAGCTGATCTCGGCTTTAGCACACACATTCTCAGCAAGAAATGAGTAATATGTACCACTGGGTCTCCAAGACCAATGCAAACTCTTAGGTATCTTCCTTTATCTTGTATCCTTTCAGAGAAATGACAGATTATTCAAGTCTGCTAAAAGAGGTATTAGGCATCTTGATTTCTCTTATTTCCAGATATACTTTGAAAGTTATTTTCTTTTAGGGTTTTTAAAAAATTCCCTAGATTTCCCAAAGAACAGGAGAAAACAAGGAAAAGAAATTCCCCTTCCCAGAAAAGTCTCAAGTTTCTACCAACACAGATGGTCTGACTTAAAGAAAGTTTTTATATCCATTTTTTTAAATACATACATACATACGCGCACACACACACACACACACACGAGTGTGTGTGTGTGTGTGAGTGTGCATGTGTGTGTGTGTAAGTTTTGTCCATATGGAGCAAAAATAAAGGGGAAAATAGCTTAAAAAATAGACTGAGATATTAAGTGAGAAGGACATTCAAGCACAGAAAAGCACTGAAATATCAGGGTTCACGTGGGTTTAGGGAAGAGAGTCCCTGGAGCTGGGAGTGTAAAGTGAGAGCCAGCTGAGGGGTCCCCCGATGTGACTAAAATACACACTTCTCTTCACCAAGAGTGAGCACCCAGTTAAAAACGGTGGCGATTGGTGGATGGATCGCCAACAATCTCCCCAACCACAGCCCCCTCCCCTCGCCCTGGTCACAAACATGATGTTCTGGTGGCTTTGGTTTGGGCATGACTAAAGTGTCCCCACCTCTGACTGCCTTTGCCTCCATCTCTGGCAACCCGCGGCCCTTTCCTCATCCCCACTGTACTCATTTTGGCCCTTTCATGATTCCTAACTAGTGGTTATTCAGTCATAATTGAGGCAGGAATCAGATCCTTGCCTTATAATCAGAGCTGGCCACTTATCATGGGGCTCAGCAAGTTGATTCAGTGCCACAGGGAAAATATATCATTCTGGGGTTTGGTTTAGACATTCGTCTTCCCTGATTTTGTTCCCCTTGCATCTTAGGCCATTACCCAAAACTCTGCAGGGCTCTGAGGTAAAGCAGACCTATATTTGAACCCAGCATCCGCCAGTATTATAGACCGAAGAAACTTGGGCAAGTTTCCTGTGTTCAAAGTGTTATTATTTGTGGGGGAGAAAAAGGATTTAAAATATCGACCTCATAGAGAAACTGTAAGAAACAAATGAAACACCATGTCCCAGTATCTACCTGGAAAAGTGCAAAACTTTTTCTCTGAACATAAGCAGTTCAGTTCATCACTTAGTTGTTTGTTGGCGTTTTTGTTGCTGCGTTGTTTGCTTGTTTGTTTGTTTGTTTGTTTTTGGAAAGAGTAAGAAATAGACCAAATTCAGTGGGCTTCTTTTATTCATGAAATAAGTCATTTTGGACACACATGAGATACTTTTAAACCTGAGTACTTGCATACCAGAAAATAAGTACACGTTTTTATACTCGGGATGGTGACCGTGGCCAGAATGAATCAGTTTGGATGGGGCCAAGTAAGACGCTGCTCGCAGCCCTCTGACGCATGGCTGGCCCCTCACTCCTGCATTTCAACATCGGTGGTATTGTTAGTTTCCTCAGATCATTACGCTCACTGCCTGCCTCAGGGTCTTTGCATGTGCCATTTATTTTTGCTTAGAATCCTTTTTCTTCACTCAATAAATATCTATCCAGTGCCCACCACGTATCAGGCAATATTCTAGGGGATACACTGGTGAGCAAGACTGTGAGTTCCTGGGGCTCATGTCTTATGGGTATGAGGGTAGGGGTAGTTGTGGAAAGACTGAAGCAAATAGCCCAATAAAAGATTAATTTTGGAGTGATAATTACTATGAAAATAATTAAACACAGCCATGGGAGAGAAAGTTACTAGGTACAAAGGTCAATGAACCCTCTTTGAGAAGGATATATTGAGAAGAGATATTTTGAAATGAGCAGATGTTTTGAACTGAGATCTACACGGTGTAGGTCATGTGAATATTTTGAGTAGGATCATTCCAGCAGAATGAATAGCAAGAACAAAAGCCACATATGGTAACTTGTTCCCAAGATGGCTGACAATGAGTTCTTCCTTCCCTGTATGTCCATGTCTTCCCACCACTGAGAAGTATAAATTATTTCTCCCCTCTTCTTGAATCTGGGATTGTTTGGGCAACTCTCTTGACCATTAGAATGGGACAGAAGTGGCATTCTGGGATTGCTGAGGCTAGGTCATAAAAAGTCTTTTGGCTTCTGACTAGGCCTCTTGGAACACACTCATGGGACGTTCCCCCTCAGATCCCAGTTGCCATGCTGTGAGAAGCCCAAGCTTCATAGACAGACCACATGTATTAATAGATGCTCTATTGAATAGATCTAGCTAAGCTCCTAGCCCACAGCCAGCACTTACATGAGGGAGCCATTTTGAATGTCTGCTCAGTCTAGTCTCAGTCAACCATTAACTGCAACTTCAGCAAAAAACAAACAAACAAACAAAAAAAAACACCCAGCTGAGCCCAGTTAACCACAGAACTGGGAGAGGCAATCATAAAGTACTGTTAAAAGCTACTAAGTTTCAGGGTGATTTGTTATACAGATATGTTAATGTAGATATGTTAATCATGAGATATATTATGATAACCAGAACACCCTATGACTCTTCTCTCTCTACCTTCAGCTCACTTAGGCTTGTTAATGCCTTCTTATTTTTCAACGCAAACAATACTCCCTCGGGGAGACCTTCCTAACAACCCTCACCCCAGAATCTCAGGCACTCTCCTGTATACTCTCATAAGAACTTGTACTTTTGTGTCGTAGCACTCACAACAATTTGTAATTTGTATTTATGATGGTCTCCCTCACTAGAGTCTGTGTGCATGATAATAAAGTCTTATGAGTTTTGTTCATCATAATATCCCCAGCAATTAGCATAGAGCGGGGCACAAAGTAGGTACTCAATAAATATGTGTTGCATACAGGAATAATGGAATGCATGGGTTAACTTCAGAGCAAAGATCTGGTTGCCAAAATCGGCAGACTTTGATAACAGACATTGTCCCCAAACACTAACTCCTTTGTGGCCATATCTGACTAGAGCTTTTATCAAAGGAAGCTTGCAAATTAAAATATCCAGGATACATGGAACCCAGAAAACTTGGTGAAAGGATGGTTCTGTGATATCCCAGAGGGCAAGGGGTCCCTAACTGGACCTATACCCTAATGGAATGTGAGCCATATCCTTGGGTCCTTCTGCTTCTCAGGCTACTTCCAGGAGGATTGGCAACTTCAGGCTCCTTTAAATATCCCCACCATCCCACACGAAAGCTATAAACAGCACATACACAAAAATGCCTCCATGACCTCTAAAACATGGGCCAGAAAATTCTTCCTGGCTTACCTTTCTCCAGGTTGTGATGCCTATTTCCCTTCTTGCTGCTTTTATATATAATATTGTTCCAATTTTAGTATACGTGCTGCCGAAGTGAGCACTATATATAATAATAATAATAATAATAATAATAATAATAATAATAAATATATGTCTTGCTACCAAGTGTTATGAGCTTATTATTTATCAGGTACTATGTCAAGTGCTTTATACCAATTATCTCATTCAATCCTCTTAGAAGCCTAGGACTATCTCTCAATTACAGAGGAGTAAATTAAGGCACAGAGAGGTTAAGAAATTTGCTCAAAGCCATGGAGATAACAAGAAGCAGAGATGGGTCTTAAAAATAAACAAACAACGCAAACAGAACCACGCAAACAAATAAAAAAGACCCGGATGTCTCCAAAACACAGGTTTTTAGCCATTCTGTTTCAATGCCTCAAAGAAAAAAAATGTGCCCTCCTTATTTTGCCCCATCCTGCCTTAGAAATCTGAACGATTTCACGTGGCCTTGACTGGGACACACCATAGACGATGGCTCATGGTGACAACCCACCAAGTTTTAAACCTGGGAAACCTCTGGTACTGGGGGAGTCGGACTCTCCTTCCCCACCAATGTCCACCCAAGCCCTGGAACACATCTGGATGGGTGTCACTCTCAGAGAGAAGGAGCTAGCTGGCAGCCAATCACAGGCTGGCAGAGCAGGTCACCGCATGGCACTCTCAGGACCCAGGAGACAGTAGAAGAGCTGCATACCTTGTCAAGCTTACAGCTGAGAAGGAGCTTAGATCTCAGGAGAACCCCCAAGACATAGCCAAAGTGAAAAATCAGGTGCAATAAGGGCTTTATTCTGGGTGGGCCCGTTTTGAAACTCAAAACTGATAAACATGTCTGGGAATTTGAAAGACTGACTCAGAAATCCCCAGGCCCTTGGCTGTAACATTACATTAAGGCCATGGATCCCACAAGAGAGCTTGCTATAATCTTCTTTGTGCTTCCCTGACTCTACTCCCCCCGCCCCCCTCCCCATCCCCGCCCTGTGTGATAGCTGCCTCATCAAGTGTGAATCATGAAACCACATAAACTGCAACAAGCCCATCCTCCTGCTGACTTCTGGGAACATAAACAATAATAACGTAAATACGACTTACTAAAGGCTTAAGCAAAGTGCTTAAAGGAAATCTATATTTTTTATGTAAACAGTCTTCTGTTTACCGATGTGGTACAATTGTTCTGCTCTCTGGAAGATCTGAAACCAGCTCATCACAGAAGCAAAGGGTATAGGCCATGGCCAGGAGATTGCAAAGGAAAGAGAATGCAGAAATCTTGCATTACAATGCCCTTTCCCCCTTCTGCAGTGTTGGAAGGCAGTTGGCTGGTGATACCTTCCTTAGGTGATTAAACATCAACACTTTTCCTTTGCATAGTTCTGACAGAACCTTTTGGAGGGTAAAAGGTATGGAGAGAGAGAGAGAGAGAGAGAGAGAGAGAGAGAGAGAGAGAGAGAGAGAGAGAGTTAAAGAGGGAGTTTAAACTCAGACATTGCACAAACCATGGAAAATTTTCCCACCATCCTTCTGTCTCCCTTTCTCAAAGCTGAACATTGACCTTAGGTGGTGATCTACATGGATAGGAGATGTCAGACAACTTGAAAATTCCTTATTGTTGCTAACCACAAATATTTGGGGTTTGTGTTATCTAGGTTATAATGAGAACCTGCCAGGGAAAAATTCAGACATACAAATCTTTGTGTAAACTACCTTAAGAGTCTTAAGCTGACAAAATCCAGAGCAAAGTCTGAAATTTTGTCCTCAGAGTACCCATAATTGAGGCCCTGGCTCTTCATATATTGTAACAGATTCCAGCAGAGCTTGGATTTTCCACGTATGCCACTCTATGTTTGAGCCAGAAAAGTTTTACTTTGTTCTGTGGCTCCCTGGTCTGACGCAGGCACTTTTTCAATGCTTCTAAATATCCGGGGATAGTAAGGATATTTAAGGTTTCTGGGCAATGATGGGGGAAGGGTTAAGAAGAGTCTGACATCACCCCCTTCATCACTGTCCAGAGGCCATCCCCTTCTTCTGCTAAGACTTTATGCCAATCGCATTTTCACTTGCAGAAATTCAAACCTTGAGTAGACTCACCCAGTCAAAAGGCAATGGCAGACATTTCCAATGTCTTTGTGCTAAAGAGACGAATTGTGAATTCTTGGCCACTGTCTTTCCAAGTCTTGGTGGTCCAACTCTTCCCTATACTCTGTGAGCTACAAAGTACCTTTCAACACATCCCCTATTTTATGTTTAAATTCATCAGAGTCAGTTTCTTTCACTGATAATCAGAGAACCCTACCTAAATCCTCCCCTTCTTCCAGACATTGTACTAGCAGCTGAGGATTCAATGGTGAACAAAACCTCTCTCTGGATTCTTTCAACAAGACCACCAAAGTTTTGCAATTCATTTTCTAACATTTTACTTGGAGTCTTTACGATGTGTGTATAGTGAAGATCAGCATAAACAAGTTAAGACAACAGCCTCTTTCCTTACAGATCTTATTGTCTATTAGGGAGGAAAGATATTACACAATTACTGTATAACATGGAAGTCTTCTGAGAGGAAAAGCTCAGAGTATAATCAGAGCACATCTAAAGAGGACCAAACAACCCCATCTCAGGACCTAGAAAGATCCTGCCCTGGATCTAAATAGTCAATAACTAGCTATCTATCTCACTGAATCCAAGAAGCCAATGGTAAGATAGCAAAGCCTACAGGAACACGAGAAAAAGGATAAGTAACATTATTTGCCCCTCTTGCCCATTCTGGAAAGCCCACCCCATGGATGGCGGCAGAAGAGTCTCCACCTTTGTAGCTCATAGGCACAAGTCTCTCTTTTTTTTTTTTTTTCTTTTAAAGGCTTTTTTTTTTTCCAGTGACTTTTTATTTATTGTGGTAAAATATACGCAGCAAAATTTACCATTTTAATCATTTTTAAGTATACAATTAGTGGCATAAAGTACATTCACAATGTTGTGCACCCATCACTGCTCTCAATTTCTAAAACTTTTTCATCATCCCAAACAGAAGCTTTATGCCCATTAAACAATAACCCCTCACTCCTTCTCACCCCAGTCCTGCGTAACCTCTAATTTACATTCTGTCTCTAGGAATTTATCCCATATAAGTAGAATCATATAATTGTTCTCTGGTGTCTGGTTTATTTTACTTCGCATAATTTTCAAGGTTTATGTTGTAGCATGCATCAGAATTTCATTTTTTTTAAATAATGAATTATATTCCATTGCATGGTACTCCACATTTTATCCATTTATCTGTTGATAGACATTTGCATAGTTTATACTTATTTCCTATTATGAAAATGCTGCTACAAACATTGGTGTATCTGTTTGTGTCTCTGCTTTCAATTCTTTTTGGTACATACCTAGGAGTGGAATTGCTAGATCATGTGGTAATTCTATAAGACACTGCAAACTGTCTTCCACAAGTTTTCACCAGACCAGACAAATGGGGCCTGTCGGATATTTAACCCACACCCAGGTCCCAGACAGGCTGATGGACCCTGACTACAAAAGAGAGATTCAGCAAGTAACAACAAAAAAAAGAATTACTAACTTTTATAAGACACCTAGTATATGCCAATCAAGTACTGATTTTTTCACACTATCTCTTCTACTTCTTACAATAACCATATGAAGGGAATGATTTTAATTTTATAGCCTGTTCCCGTTATTTTTAGCAAATAAATCAGAGTTTGAAAGTTTAGGAAACTTTCCAAGGTCACCAGACAATAATATCTGTTTGTCTCTAAGCCCCTTGCTCATTCCACCTTACCACAACTTTCCTCAGTTAATCAGAACACATATATGTCTGAGGTAAATGTCCCGAGCAGGGAAATCATCCAGCCAGCTCAACTAGAAGTCTAAACTGGCCTCCTAGGTGAAGTGCCAACTTTTGAAGCAAAGCATGGGTCAGTTCCCAGAAGGCTCTGCTTCCTGGCCCTGGGTCATCCCTGCCAGGTAGTGAGAAAGAAAAGAGGGAGGGAGGGAAGGAAGAAGGGAGGGAGAAAGAAAGAGAAAAGGAAGGAAGGAAGGAAGGAAGGAAGGAAGGAAGGAAGGAAGGAAGGAAGGAAGGAAGGGGGGAGGGGGGAGGGAGGGAGGGAGGGAAAGAGGGAGGGAGGGGGGAGAGAGAGAGAGAGAGAGAGAAAGAGAGAGAGAGAGAGAAAGAAAGAAAGAAAGAAAGAAAGAAAGAAAGAAAGAAAGAAAGAAAGAAAGAAAGAAAGAAAGAAAGAAAGAAAGAAAGAGAAAGAGAAAGAAAAAACAGAAAATAGTGAGGCCATCTGGTCAACAGCTGGCCTGTAAACCCCAGGCAGCCATGCACTCTGTGTTGGCCAGCCTTTCACATGAGACTGTCCCTGTTGAGGTTATATCTCTCCTCACTGTGGCCTCAAGGAACCCAAGAAACACACTCACTGCCTCTTTGGTTATTTTATAAACAGCGCTTGGAAACCACGAGTCATTATCACTCTTCTGGCCAGCCAGTCAGACTTTTCATGCCCTTGTGTATGATGCCCTTAATCTTCCCGAAGCCAGCAGCCTCACTCCCCTAAACCAGGGGATTGTTTACTTTGGTCATAATCAGGGCAGAGTTTAAGTATCAGCCTGTCCTCTCTCAGTGCCCAACAGGCTTTAGGGCTATAATCCAAACACACATCTTGCCATCCATTCCTTTATTCACAAATGTATCCACTTACCCCTAGATCCTCCTAAGTTTTGTCCAGGCAGCTCTACATCCATATATTCACCCACCTATTCATCCATTTACCCATTCACCCACTCATTCATTTACTGATGGCGGCATCCACCTGCATACTCACTTTTAATCATTCATCTACTTATCAATTCCTTCATTTGTCCATCTGCTTATCCAATAACGAATTCAGTAATCTATCCATTCATTCATGCATACATTCATCCATCCATTCATCACCTACTAAAATCACCCTCCATTTCTTCACTCTGTCACCCAATCACTGAGTTGTTTAATCACTTAACCACACGTTCCCTCAATCTATAATCACCTATTATGAGCCACACACTATTGTTGATGCTGGAGGAATAAGGATAAACAATATGGTTGCCCATTCCCACTTCTACCCACGAACCCCCCATTGATTCGCACCTATTCATTTATCCATCCTGTAGAATTCCACCCCTGTGGGCACTAAATTGGTTTCTAGGTGGATCCCAGGGAGGTTTGAAGAGAGACCTATAGATGAACCCTGGTTCAAGTCTATGCAGAGAGTGCAACCAAAATGATAGTTGGGAAGGACTTGGGTAAGAGACAAAAACTAGGCAACAGACGAGAGTCCAGAACTCCAATTATCAAGAAAAAGGAATACATTTACAACAGGACAATATCAATATGGAATCTAAAGAAATTCATTCTGATACCGAAGTCAGTCACAGAGACATTGGTAAGTGATTCTGATCCTTCCTGTGGGTCAGAAGGAAGCTTAAAAGGATACCTAGGTGATCAAAAAAATTTCCATTTATCCATTCACCCATCCATCAATTCATCCATCCATGCACCTATCCACACGGCCAGATATTCATCCATCCATGCATCTACACCTTTATTGTTCAATAATTACAGCAGGAACTCCTAACTGGGCTTCCATGAACAGGAATATTACAATCATCTCATTTTTGATTCATCCTTGCATTCCTAACATCTTCCATTGCTAGGGACACATTGCAAGTGCAAATTAAATATTTGCTAAATAAATTAATGAGTGCTCTCAGTTATGACTAGATAAACCCAAACCAGAAAGGTGGCACCATGATCAGATAATTTTCTGGCTCTAGGGTTGATGTAAATAAGTTTACTTTGTATGTGATTGCTGACTGGTAATGTGCAGGATTCATCTACATTTGAGAAATTAATATGCCCAGATGAGGCCCTGTCTAGCTTAGGCATGTCTAAAAGACTTGGCTTTAGCTGTTCGAGAAAGTGAATCCATTTCCTTCATATTCTAACACACCACTGGAAAGGGCTAAGGCCAGTTTCCTGCATTAGGAGCTCATGAGTCAGATCTCAGGATTCAGTTGATCCAATTATTTTTGTTTAACACCACTTCATGAGGTCACCACAGAGACCCTTAATCAAACTAAATTTGAGATAACGACACTTATATAAACAGAACTCTGACTTGAGGAAGATCATTCTGAGACTTTGGTCAATGTAGCCAAGCTGTGTGGACAACTCAGATAGCACTCTCTTTCATTTCTAAAAAGAATAAAATAAGTAGCTCTTCCAAATTGATAGCTGGAAGCAACACAGCATGCCACTGGGAGCATAGGGGATAATGGAGGATAAAGCCAGAGAGAGGTAGATTTCTGTCTGGCATCACTTACCGGATTTGTAGTCTTGAGAACGTTACACTGGCTGTCACCAATCCTCAGTTTCTCCCTCTGTAAAATGTGAAAAATATCCTTTACTTCACCTCACCAGATCCTAGTTGATAAGTTATTGGAAGAATCTAGCCCAATGCTGGATAGAAAGGAGGCAACCAATAAATAGTAACTTCTGATGCCTTGATTCTCTGAATAGTTGCTGTCTGCCTAGTACACTTCCTTTGAGGTCATTTACTAAAAAAAAAAAGTTCCTTTAATGTGTGTCTAGAACTTTAGATTATGCAAAGGGTTTCCATGTCTATTGTCTCATTTCAGCCTCATCATCACCATCACTGTCATTATCATCAAAATCATAACCATTCCGATTCTACAGATAAGAACACTGAGGCCCAAGTTGAATAAAAAACTTTCCCACTTCATGTCAGAGTCAGGATTTGAACCCATCATCTTCAGATTCTGAATCCAGTTCTCTTTGTATCTACACAATTGTAAATAGCAGATTCAACAAAACAAAGAGGATGAAAGAAGCAAAAGGCCACCGAATCCCGAGGACCCTCCAGAGTGGACTCGCTTTGGTAACAAGTATGTGGCTTGCTGAGGAGATCCAAAAGAATGTTATGGAAAACTCTGATTTCCTTCCATGAGCAAGCAGCCCCATTAAGTCTTCCTGGGACCTTCCCAATGGCCTCCAACATATAAGACGATACTATAGCCTGAAAAGCTGCCCTGTTTGGCCAGATTCCTATCAGGAATCTATGTTTTATTTCACTATTTTCCTGGGTGTGCTTCTATTTTCTTATTTATTTATTTGAACCACTAAATTATCTAATTAGTGACATATATCGTTGACACATGGGCCACTATGAATATTTACTGCACACTTGTTCACACATTTATCTAAATAGGTGGCATGCCAGAGCTATGTAATAAGGAATAATGATTCTTTAGAAGAGTTACAGGAAATTATAGAAGGGGGGAAAAAGTTTTGCACAGGGGGTTGCAGCTTCCAACCACATCTATCAATTCTTCCTGAGATAGAGCAATTGCATAGTAATGACAAAAAATTTATAGTAATGAATAAATCAATACTCAGCTCTGCAGCAGTTTCAGATGTTACTTTTATAGGCCTTCCTGTGTCTATTATACATCCCTTAGAGCGGAGAGAGTGCAATGAATGCCAACAGCTACAAGGAGAAAGGGAATGGTTCAGGCTCCTGAGATCACGGTGATCCATCACTCTCCTCTCGCAGGGAGATCCATTTATGTCTCCCGGCCCTAAAATGGAGCAGCTTACAGCGATCAACTACGTGGCTGACAAGTGTTTGTTTTAAGAATGCAACTGTCACTCTGGGTTGAGCAAAGTGAAAATGCAAAAACAAACAAATGATTAATTAATGAATTAGGGATGAGTGGGATGAAGTAGGAGAGAGTGCTGGTGGAAAGGGAGAAGAAAGAAATGTAGAAAATGAGGGTTTCAACCCAAAGCGGTGGCTCCCATGGTTTTTATCATTTAGCAGATATTTACTGAGTGCCTACTATGTACCAAGCTTAGATCTGCGTAAGGATCAGCGAAGATTTTCTCTAAAGAGCTGGACAGTAAATATTTTAGGCTCTGTGGGCCAAATGGTCTCTGCTACCACTAAGTAACTCTGTCTTTGTATTGCAAAAGCAGCTATACACAATATGTAAATAGGTATGACTGTGTTCCAATAAAACTTTATTTAAAAAACAGGTGACAGGCTGAATTGGGCTGATGGGGCACAGTTTGCCCACCCAGGGTATCATGTCACATTTCCCAGGATGGGCTCTGCAGCAGTGGACTTTGGGATGATTTGGTAGGTACACAAATATGGTTTAAATAACTTAGATTCGCACAGGAGACTGCATTCCAATTATAAACCTCTTATAATCCTCTGATTACATCAAGGAGAGAGTCTCTGTAGGGTGCTAGCCTTTAACTATCTCTCTAATGTTTTGCTAATCTCTTTTTCAACAAAAGAGATCCCAAGGCTCAGAGCCTTGGCAAGCAACAGTTTCTAGAGAGATTCTTCAGCATTGTTTGGTTTTTGTGGAGTTTCTATTTACTGCAAGTTATACTTGTTTCTGTTTACCATTTCGAAAGGCAGAAACCGGGATTTTTAAAGTTGGCACTGTTGACATTTGGGTTGGATAATTGTTTGGGTGGGGGCTGGGGTGAGTGCTGTCTTATGCATTGCAGCCTGGTCTCTATCCACTCAATGCCAGTAGCACAAACTGTGCCTCTGCCACTTCCTTCTTTGGTGACACTGAGTGACCATTTAATCTTCTGTGCCTCATTTTCCTCATCTGTAAAATGGGGATAATGATGACAGTAGCTCCAAACTCACTGAGTTGCTATAAGGATTAAGTTAATTCATGCAAAGCAATCAGGAGAGAGCTCACCTGAAGAAAGCATTCAATAATTACTGGCCATGATTATTCATCCTAACAACAAAACATTTGTGCTTTAATGTACTTATTTGTTTACTTATTTATGCAAATGAGCCAATTCAAAGAAAATAGTATTAAATAAATAATAGTTCAGATAGCATAAAAATACACCAACATTTATGAAGATGTTTTGTGAGTTGAATTTGTGAAACTGATATATTTAAAGAGTGGGTTTTGGGAACGTTTTAATCTAAGCTCTATTACTCATTAAATATGTGATTTTGGATAAGTTACTGAACATCTTTGACCTCCAGTTTTCTTACTGGGAAGAAAATGATGCCTCCTTAGAGAGGTGTTACTAAGCAAAACCAAGATAATGTTCTCAGGAGTTACTCAATACAAAGTAGGCACTCCATAAATGTTACTTCTGTCCCTCCCTTTGCCTTTGTTGTTAAATCTTACTGATTGCATCAACTATCTATTGTTGTGTAACAAATAACCCCAAAACTTAGTGGCATAAAACAAGTCAGTCATCAGCTCAATTCCAAGGGTTGGCCATTGGGCTGAGCTCAGCAAGTTGGTTCTTCCACTGGTCTTGATCATTTAAATGGCAGCAGTCAGCTAGCAACTCGATAGGGGCTGGCTGATCCAAGATGGTCTCATGTACGTGTCTAGCTCTTAGTGTAGGCTGTCTGTAGGGCCACTCCATAGAGCTCTCATCCTCCAAAATCCTAGCCTGGACCATTATGTGAAGGCAGCCCTGTTCCAGAAAAGTAAAAGCAAAAGTCTCAAGACTTCTTGAGGCCTAGACTCAGAAGTCATACCATGTCACTTCAATATCTGTTATTAGGCAGAATAAGCCATAAGGTAGGGCAGCTCAGATCAAAGAATGGGGACATAAACTCCACCTGTAGATGGAAGGAGGAGCAAAGTCTCATTGCAAAGCAGTGTGTTTACAGGAACTGTGATTCACTGGGGCCCTTTCTATAACAAGCTACCACATTGTCTGTCTAGGGCTGCAGTCCACAGTCTCCCCTTCCCTTATTTTTCCATAAAAACTCACATTGATTGTCATTCATATGACTAATACGCACCCATGAGAGTGTCCAGATGTCTGTGAAACACCTCAAATTACATGGGAAGTACAAAATACCACAAACATTCACAATCGGCACAACTATTAATAGCCTATCAGTTCAAGGTCACTCACTGCAGTTCGTATCCTTGCTAGGAGAGGCTGTGGAATCTGGAGGATCCCCCACCCTGTTCTAAATCTGTCTCCTCACTCACATTTAAGAAGGACTGGGCAATGTGAGCCATATACTGTGAGATTATTAAAAAGATTAACCTTAAGTCTGTTTTCCTTTAGAAAAAAGTCATTCATCTCAAATGTTAACACTTCATGATTCAGAACAAATTGCATAAGCAGACCGCAAAACTGCTCAGAAGAGAGGCGATGCACTTGGGTAAGAGTCACTATCCATATCACTTCAAGTTAGGAATCCATTTCCACCCCCTTTTTTTTTTTCAGTAGCCACAGTCTACAAATAATATGTTCTTGTTACGTTTTCTTCTGCTGGACTGTCACCTTCTCGTGATTTTCCTGCAGCACACATCAGCTATATCTTCTTCCAAGGCTATCCCTAGACTTGTATTATTATCAATAGCCACACCACTTCCTATATGTAGGTTTCAAACATTAGACTTTCTGGCCAGTCAGATCATTTCTCCTAATCTACACACACCACCAAACAGGGCTTTCACCCCATCAGAGACTCCGATCCAGCCACATACACTATCATCCATCTTGCTCCAGTTTTGATTCCGTGGTCCATTCCTACAATAATTTTCTCTCCTTCTCAGTTTCCACTCCCCCTCTGTCACCGCTATGGTAAACCTTATTCCTGCTCATCTCTCTTCTTCTTTCATGCCTGAACCTTAGCAGAAGAATATGGCCACAACCATGCTTAAAATTTCACAACTTACTGGCCTCGCTGTAGATTTATGGCCACATATATGCAGCACCACCTGAAAAGCCAACCACAGTTCCCCAGTCAACACCTCCTCCCACTTGTCCAGATGACCACGGACACCTTTGCCTCACTCCTCATACAGCCAACACTCACTCTTACTAGAGGACCCCGATTCTTATTTTATTGAGGAAATAGAAGCATTCTGAAGACGGTTTTCTCTTTTCCACCTGCATCTCTACACAGACTCAGCCTTCTCTTCTCTCCTATTATGATGACGTCAAACATCCCTACTTCTCTCTAAATCCACCCTCCCTCATCCCTTTGCTCCTACAGTTACTCCTCCATCCCCGGCATCATCAATTTTCTGAATCATTCCCAACAGTCTTCAAACATGCCAAAGATCTCCCATCTACAAATAAAGAAACTTTCCCTTGACCTCACAACGCTTTCTAGTAACTCAATCCATTTCTTTTCCATCCTTTCAGCATATTTCAAAGCTTTCCACCTTATTATGCCACTAAAGCAGCTTTTGTTAAATTCCCCAATGGCCGATATCGCCTTCAATCCAATTCCCATGTTTTAGGCTGCATTGTCCTTGAATTCTCAATATCGTTTGGTACACTTGGTCGGGTCATTACTTCTTGAAACCCTTTCTTATCTTAGCTTCTCAGTCACCACACTTTCCTGGTTCTCCTCCCTTATCACTAGCCAATGCAATTAATTGGTCTTTTCCTAATCTTTAATGTTTCACCCAAGGATTTTGACTTTAGTCCTCTTCTCTTCCATATCTACAACTCATTTGCTAGGGGACCTCGTATGGTCTTTTGGCTTTAAAGACCATCTTTTTGCTGGTGACTTCGAAATTTATATCTTGATATATCTAGCTCTGATGTCTTTCTGGGTCTCCAGATTTTACATATTCATACTTGATATTTCCACTTAGCTGCTTAACGTTAGCGATGCAAAACAGAATTTGTGATTTCCCTCCTCATACTCATTCCTTCCCCTTCCAGTAAATGACATTACCTTGTACTCAGTTGCTCAATCCGAAAACTAAGAGGTTGTCCTTGCTTTCTTTTTTCCACCATCCTCACATCCAACCCACCAGCAAGTCCTGTTGCCTTTACTTTTATATTGAAATCTGACTCTCTTCACCACCTCTACAGCCACCGTGATTTTTAAGTCGGACCTGTGCAAGATCCTAACTGGTTTCCCTGCTTACACTCTTGCCCCACTGTCAAGTTTCCACACAGCAGCCAGAGTGAGCTTGATCAAGATACATCTAAGTTGGATTGTGTCACTTTCCTTTTCATAAAATTCCAGTGATGTTGTATCACTCTTGGAATACAATCCAGATACTCATCTTGGCCTTTATGATCTCACTTCTACCTCCCTCTCTGGACTCACCTACCATATTATGTCTCACTTACTCTACTCCACCTCATTGGTCTTCATGATTTTAGACATGCCAGATTAATTCCCACATCAAAGCCCTTTTTCTGTTGTTCCTTCTGACTGCAACTCTCTCCCTCAAAGACTTTCAATGACTCACTCACTCTTTATGCTCATTTCTTGGACTAAATATTGCCTCTTCAGAGAAGCATCTCCGACTACCCTACTTAAAGCCAAACTATCATTCATCATCCCCATTCCATGCTGTGCTTTTCCTTTAAAAAGTCTTATTACCTGAAATTCCATTACCCATGTATGTGTTTCCTCACTCACTGCCCATGTCTCCACTATAATATAATTTCCATGAGATCAAGGGCCTTGTCCATCTCATTCACTGTTCAAGGCACAGAACATTATAGATGTTAATAAACATTTGTTTAATAAACTGGTATTATTCGTAGAAATAATAATTGTTGAAGTTTCTCAGTCCTTTTAGTTCTTTGCATTCATATTAGACATGGACATTTGTCTTGAGTAAGGAAACAAGAGAAGCCATCAGCTTGTGTTGACATATAAATTTTGTTGAAATTATTTACCCACTACCTCCATCTCCTCCAGATTTAGATGGAGTTTAAAGAAATGGAGGGACAGAACTATGTAATGTCACAATACATACTAAAGCAGTACTTTTCTCTTCTTATTTTCTGCTAGTATTGCCTGTAAACTATCTACTAACATCAGAATTTGTAAGAACTCATTGATGCTTTCTATTATATAAGGATATAAACTATGAATAAACATATTTAATTTAATTGATATGAATATTAAATGTCATTCATTTATAGTGGGCAACTCATCCCAGTGACTGACATCTGCCCAAAGCAACATACTGGAATGTTTATTTGGCTTGCATAACTAAGAGAGGGATTCTGGATGTTATTTTGGCACATGCCCCCATACAATCACCATTGATTTTCATATAGAAGTGTTTTTCAGATGTAATGTCTACGTTTTATTATCACTGTTTCAAATAGGGCTACAATCTGGGCCCAGGCCTACCTAGGGGCGGAAGCCCAAGAAAAGAGATGCCTTAGCAACATAGAGAAATACTGGAAAGCAAATCCCCTTGCTTAGTGAATACTAGTTGACTTGTTATAAGAGTAGAACTCACTGAGGGCATTGCACTGAGATGTGTCTTCATGATTCCTCTGGTTGTTAGTTTGCTTGGTTCAGTCTCCCGTCCTATTGAATCAGCCCCAAATGAGGCTATGTGTTTAGTAGACCCATGACTAATGGCTGAGGCATGAGCCCACATTCCTCCACACTATTATTATGTGAATAGTTTATATTTCCCCTCCCCCTTCTAAGGTAGCTATGGCCATGTGACTTGGTTTGGCCAATGAAATGTGAGCCTAGGTGATGTGTGTCACTTCTTTGTGGAAGTTTGAAGAGCCAGTGCACAATTTGACATGCTCTCTTCCTACACCAAGGTGACTGTAGAAGCACATGCTTAGAGAAAGTCTCCTTTAGTGACTCTGATGAGCAGAGTTCCCCCTCTGACCCTTGCTGGAGATGTAGCATGAGAGAGAGAGAGAGAGAGAGAGAGAGAGAGAGAAACTTTGACTATTAAGCCACTGAGAGTTGGGGGTGCTAGTTTTCCCAGAATAACCTTGCCTATCTTGACTGCTATCTCCCTCTGGGGAAGGGCAGGCGGCTCTGCAAGCTTTGACATTCGCAACTCAGTCATGGGAGACTTCTGGACAAAACAGGGTCTGTGGTGAGGTGGGGGAAACAGGTGCTGAGACAGTTATTACGAGAAACCCATGCAGAGCCTGAGTCATCTCTGAAACACTCCCAGAATTCTGCCTGGCCTCCACTCACATTAGAAGCCAAGTCTCCAGCAAAATATCTGTGTTTGCCCTCCAGCTCCTTGCAGTTCCAGTCAAGCATGGGACTGAGACACCCATAACCGGGTTGATTTCAGAGTACAGATAAGATCATTTGTAGAGTAGAAAAGGCCCAACTGGGCTCACAGGCGATCGGGCTCTCAATGGCCCCACAGGATCCCATACAAGAAAAGAGTGCTCCTGCATCTCACTCACACAGTCAGACTTGATGTCAAACAGACCTTGTCCTGGTCCCTCTGGTTGTGTGGCTTTGGGCAGTTTATGTCACTTCACTGAACCTCAGTTTCTTCAGCTATAGAATGAGGACCTTGATAGTATATACCTAAAATAGGTGATGTGAGATTTTTGTGAGATAATAAATATCAAGGGACCCATATTGTCCCTGCAACATGTTTGCCTAACCATATGAAACTGTCATTTTTGTAGAACAAAAAAGGCAATTTTTGGTAGTTTCAGTGTGGTTGAATTTATAAAGGTCAGTTATAGGAGCTGTTTTCCCTCCTGAAAAAAATTCTCATAATTCAATAAGAGATATGCATGGCTGCCATTTGCTGTTTCTCAGGTTTCACAAACCACAATATGTTCCAATGATTCCCCTACAGCTGGATTCTCCACTAAGTATGCTAGATGTACTAGATGACCCTTATCCAAGGTCTATCACCAAGTCTGAAACACCTTGCCACAGGCAGTTGGCCTTGGCCAATGATCTCTCAAGACCAAATCAGCATGTGCCTATGGCTTGGCTTCCCTCCCCTTTACGCTAACCCATGGCATAAATTACGCCCCAGACAGACTGAAATATGCTGGTTATATAGGAAGAAAGGGCAGTCTCTGAAAGATTTACTGTAAAGACCCTAACATTTATTTTCTTCCCTGCCTAAGATATAGAAGAAGTATGTGGAAGAATTAGAAACGAGAGGAGGTTCTAGTTTTTCTGTACTACCGACTGGACAAACTAGTGACATGGCCCTCCCGTTATTATGTTCCCCCCCTTCCAGCCTCAAAGATTACAATGGAGTAATAATGAACTTGGTGTAGTTGCTGAAAGCACAGGGCTACTTCTTGCCTCCATGGGTTTGCTCCTGCTGTTCCCTCTACATGGAATGCCTTTATTCTCCTCCACTTTCCTCCTTCCCACATCTCAAGTCATGCTTTATGATACACCAACACTATATGCTTAATGAGAGTCCATTGCTATACTCCTAAAAAGGAATCTGCTTTCAATAGATACTGGTGGAACTCATGGCTGGATAAATAAACAAATGAGAACATTTAGTCTAGAATCAAGTGCTTCAGGAGGGTTGGCCTGACCACATGCCTTGCTAGTGGGGATCCTCTCCCAAGTTCTCCTGTGGCACCTCTGTATGTGTCTCAGTCTTCGCATTAAAAAAATAAATAAATAAATAAATAAATAAAAATGTGAGACTGTATTTTTCATATCTGAGATTCTCTGAGTGAGGACGAGGGGCCTAGCTTGTAGGTTGCTCTTTAAATGTATCCTTGACTCTTCCTTTCCTCTCCCTTCTTTGGCTCCTTGTGAAGAGCCTCGGCACCTCTGGCCCCAGGCTGAGAGCAGGACTCTTGGGCCCTAACAGGAAAATGAGTTCAGCTCAGGGAACTACCTTGGCAAGGAGGGACCTGTGCTTTTCACAGTCCATGCAAAGGGCTGTGAATTCTTCACGTCTAAGCGAAATGGCAAAAGGGAAATATAGGTCTTCAAACAAGTGATTTATTCTGTATCAGAAACGCATTTACCTGGCGTATTTTGCTGAACAGAAAAAACCTCAGGTTCACTTAGTAAAACCCAATCTGAATATTTCTATCCTTTATTTCCATACAGATTAGCTTCATATGGCCTCGAGTATAAACACCCCAGATTGGCTCGCGATTCTATAGGGGGAAAGAGGCAGCATGGAAGGGAGATCATTGCTATTTTAAGTTTCTTCATGGTTCAGCAGGCGGCTGTGGAGAGTTCTAAAGGAGCCAACAAAATAAGAAAAGTTTATTGATTAGTTTACAAATAACTGTTGTATAAGAAAAGATACTGAATGGCAGGCTGGCTTACTGATGGCTTACTTCTTGCAGCCCCTTTCATTCCATGGTCTCGGGAGACAGGCTCAAGGGGGAAATAAAGGAAGCAAAGCAAATGTGTTGTCTGGGTAAATAAGAGTTTGCAACAGGATAAAAAAAAATAAAGAAATGGGACCGTTTATTTGTTGCTGTTTTGGAAGTAGACCAATGTATGCCTACTCTGCTTCATCTCTTCATGAAAAAAATCTTTCTAATTTTTTTCCTTCTCTGGCCAACACAATAAAGCTTGACAGGCTGGACCCCATGGCTCAGGTAACAAGCTTTGATAGTTCCCTCCAGTCCAGTCATTCATTGAGCGGTTTTAGAAAAGAAGTAAAAGTGTTGAATCCATGTTCATTCCTGGACTTATAGCTGGAGGCTCCTGACCCAGGGAGAGAAAAGTCATTTCAGGAGGGGCTTTGGACCTGGAAAAAAATAAATAGGCTCTGCCCCACCTCATCTTTGGGAGACATTTTCACCTTGTTGGCTTGTTAGAGGATTACCTAAAATACAGCACACGATCCTAAAACAGGGTGAGCTCTTGTGCCATGCCTCAGTTGGTGGCTATGATGACATTTCAGGGACATGGAAGTTCTAGTAGCTGATATGGGGAGCAGGAAGAGAGGCGGCTGAGATGTGAGCCAGGCAGACAGAGAGAGACGTGCTGGCCCTGCCAAGGAGTTTGGTCCATTGTCCACAGAAGGGTATATTCCAAATGTGGAGGGTGCACAATGTGTCAGATTCTCATGGTACATTAGCCGAACGCTAACTAACTCTGGATCAGAAAGAGATGATGTCCTTACCCTTTCAGCCCCCTTAAACCTTCACTTACATTACTAAGGAAGTCTCACCTTGACTCTCGTTGATCAGCATTTCTTGAGCATTTGCTAATTTCTCTTTTTAACAGAGTTAAGGACCCCAGGCACAGGGCTGAGACAGTCAATAGTCACTGCTATAATATAACATCACCTATTGTCAATATTGCATTTATTTTTCCGATTGCCGTCTTTTTCTGGACTGTGATTTTTTTTTTTTAAGTCATGTTAGTGATAAATACATTTATTTAAAAAGAAGTCTTTATAAGTTTTTAAAAAGTAAATGGCTTTAGGCACTCCCATACATTTCTGGTAGGAATGTGAATTGGTAGAACCCTTGTACCAATCTCACAATATTAAACAAAATAAAGTATGCAATTAGCATTTGATCCAGCAATTTCACTTCAAGGAATTTTCCCTGAAGATATATCTCCAACAATATATCTTGGAGATATATTGTTGCCATCTTCTTCAACCAAAAGAAAATATGGGTGCACAAGTTTATTCATTGTAGCATGGTTTATAATTGCAAACATTAGAAACAAAGGTCTAGATATACGAGGTGTGATCGAAAATATCGTGAAAATTTAAATGTAAAAAATATTATTACAGTAAAAGACACATGTCCATTAGTCCCTCTCAAAATACTCCCCCTCATTTCGAACACACTCATCCCATCATTCCTGCCACTATCTGAAGCAGTTCTGGAAGTCCTCTTTCGTGAGTGTCTTTAGTTGCACTGTCGTGGTTGCCTTGATGTCCTGAATCAATTCAAAACTTTTTCTTTTCATGGTCATTTTGACTTTGGGGAAGAGCCAGAAGTTGCACAGTGCCAGATTCGGTGAATAAGGTGAATGAGGACACACTGTAATGTCTTTGACAGAAATTGCCATACCAGAAGCGGTGTGTGACACAGAGCATTGTCATGATGGAGGGTGAAGTAAAGACACTCATGAAAGAGGACTTCCAGAACCGCTTCAGAAAGTGGCAAGAATGATGGGATAAGTGTGTTTGAAGCGAGAAGGAGTATTTTGAGGGGGATTAATGGCAATGTGTCTTTTGCTGTAATTTTTTTTTAATTTAAACATTCACTGTATTTTTCAATCACACCTTATAGAAGATGGTTGAATCAATGTTGGTATATCTATTCAAGGTAGAGTACATTGTCACAGTAAAAAATAATGATGATGAGTTCTATTCACTGACAAAGAGTGATCTCCAGGAATCATTGTAAAGTGAAAAAAAATTAAAGTACAAGGAATATCTATAATAGGCTACCTTTTGTGTAAAAGTAAAGGAAAATGAGAAAATATACATGTATTTCCTTATTTACGCAAAAAGAAATACAGAAAAAAGTAAATCAGAAAATACTAAGTTTCATTATCTTCTGGAGGTAGTGGTAGAAAAGGATTGGAAAGAGAGCAGAAGGTTGGTGGGGTGAAATCAGGGAGGAGAGAGGGCTACTCACCCGAGGATATGTTTTTATAGAGTAGTGACATTTGGAAGCATGTCAATGTTTCACATTCAAAAGATCAACAAGGATGAAAGGAAAATCCCATTTGTTACACAAACTGGAACAAATGAACTAACTCTATTTCAAATGAATAATATGACCATACCTAAAGGAGAATGAAGACTGAGCCCAAATCACTTAAACACACTATTCAGACAATATCCCTCAGACTTAAAACAAAAATAGCAGTATGCAAATATTGAAATCTAGTTAGTAGGTTTGTTCTTCCGCAATCATATGAATTAGCAATTCTGAAACCACTCTCTGGATAGTCTAGGGCTGATGAAATACAGTAAGTATATTGGAAATAATGGGACCACAGTTTCTCATGGATTAGAATTCAGGGTATTGGTGTGCACTCATGATTTGTGATATAAATAGATAACTATAATTAGACACAGATGTGCATGCATATATGGGTGTGTGTATGTATGTATACATATACACATGTATCATACATATATTTCATAGCTCTGTCCATCGAGAGGACCTAGAAGAAATGACATCCTCATAACAACGAGCTACTTGCCATCCAGAACTTAGTTTCCAATGTCATTATCCACTAAAAGAATCCAGCATACCTTGAGGAAATGGGTGAATCCAGAGCTGGGACTGGGAAAGTTTAATATGAGCCTGGAACAATTCATCCTGATTTTGATAGTTCATCCTCATTTTGATGATTGTATTCTGGCTTTGTGAGAAGGTCCTTCATTTTAAGGAACACATTCAGTTCTACAACGTACCCTCCAACAACTCAGAAAAGAAATTATATCTATACATACTATATGTGTATGTCGACACATGTATATGTTATCTACACATATGTATATATGTATAAAAAGTTCAGAAAAGAATTATATATATATATTTTTTTCTTTTATATATGAAAGAGAATAATAAAGCAATGCAGTAAAATGGTAACATTCAGAGAATCTGCATGAAATGTATATGAGAATTCTGTAACTTTTTGGTGAGTATTACAGAATAATAAGTTTTAAAAAAAGTGAGCTAATTAAGTAAATAGAGCAAAATTCACAACAGTAGCAATATGATGACCAAAGCTGGGGAAAGACTGTAGTTAATGATGAAGACCCAAGAGAGGGCTTATGGTCCACATAGACAACGAGGCTGCAAAACGATGTATCAAATCCCCACCCACACTCACAGAACCTAGTGCAACTCAAGGAACCATCTGAACTTCAGCCACTGGCAGCAGGAGCCCAGACCTCTGGTCAGAAAGGTGGCCTCATGCTTCCCAGTCGGGAGAGGAGAGAATGGGCAGGTAGTATTTTGAGTCCTCCACTAGGCAGTGATTACATGGGAATGTTGCAGCATGAAAACAAGACTCTGCAGCCCAAAGCCAGACACCAGAAAACTTTGAGTCATTTAGCACCACTGACTACAGGAACAAGGTGCCGTGAACAGATGACTGATACCACGAGGAAGGTACTTCCTCTGGGAAAAGGTAATGTGTTCACAGATGCAGTGACCTCTCCTACGCAGTTCAGCAGAGGAAAGCTGGAATGTCTGAGGGAAGGCATCATGTCGTGGAACGTCAGAAAGTCCCAAATCCTAATCCCAGTGCTACTGCCTACTTGAATTTGCCCTCTTTCCCAAACTTCTTTTTATTCATCTGTGAAATGGTGATTAAAAAAAAAATTACTGCTTTGCAGGGTTGCTTGGAAGATTCACGTTCATTTATTTAGTCAATAAATGTTTACTGAGTGCTTACTATGCACCAGACACCATTCTGGGGAATATGATGTCACCAGAGCCTTCTATTCTAGGGCTATGTTCAAAGGGTCTATGTGAGAAAGACGAAAGGTTGGGTGGCTGGAGCCCGGGGAGGAAATGAGCCAGTGACAAGAGTGGAGGTAGGCAGGGGCTTCAGGCTTGATGAGCAAGGTAGGAAGTTGGATTTTTTATAAATGATGAGAAGCCATTGGAAGTCTCTAAGCAAGGGGCAATCATGATCTGGTTAGCGTTCTAATTGCGGAGTGCAGAAAGAAATATGGGGAAGAGGCAGAGTGGAACAGGACTCCTGATAAGGCGTATTGTGGCAGTTCAACAGGAAATAATAGCTTGGGCTGGGACAGTAACAATGAAAACCTTCAGGCAAGACTTTCTTAAAGATGCAGAGAGTAAATATTTTAGGCAAAACTGAGGCCAAAAGACAGACTGGAGACTAATAGGTACATATTTATATAAGCATTTAAAACCGTTGTGTTAAAAATAAATAAATATAAGTCATTCTTAGCTCAAGGCCCTCAAACTAAAAACCAGGCAGCTGGTTGGATTTGGACAAAGGGCTGTATAGTTCATCAAGCCCTGGTTAGGGGACAACAACGGTAGAGGTGAGTCTTTGTAAAATGGGTACGGCAATTGTTTGCACAGTGGGTCAAGGCTTGGAAAGAACTTTATGCCTCATGACTAGTGGCAAGTATGTTTCAAAGACCTGCTTAGTCCAGTCAGGGGTTTAACCAGATTGTTGTATTAGGATATAGAATCTGGTTCAACTCATTTTTCTTCTTTTCATAACGTGGATTTCTGGAGATTGCATGGAGGTCAGGAAGTCTCCCTTTTACATTTTTGGGTGTAGGACCTCAGTCCTAGTGACAGTCAGGTAGCTTTGGAGTTCCATAACTGTTTGCATTGGGGATGTCAGAGAACTTGCCACTTGGCCATGGCATAGGTATGCTATGGCCCAGAAAAAAGCCCATTCATTGACATTTATTGAAGGGGTGAGGACAAGGGAGTGGGTACCAGTTCAATTGCCGCTGATTTACCTACTATGAAGTTGAAAGGCTTATAACTACAACACAGAAAAGCTGGTACCTGGTTCAGCCAACAACAAGGCAATCAACTGGAAGTTCTCTACACAGAAATATTTAATCCACAGGGATTAACATAGCACATAATCCACACCCTTACAGTTTTCTTCTAAGTACACTGGACTCAAGTTCCGAATCAGCTAATTTTTGTTTGCTGTTCACCATTTGCACGTAAATTGAAAAGAGAATATGATGTAGAACAAGACTTAAATGAATACAAAGCACTAGCTACAGAGTACCTGTCTTCAAATTTAATCTTATAGTTTATGGCATATCATAGTATATCACACTATATCAGTTTATATTATATATGTTACATATACTATATACTACTTTTATATTATATATTCATGTTATATACATATTCATTAATTTATAATATATTAATTTATATAATAACATATATATATATATATATATTATAAAACAATGTTAATTACAGAGAAATTTGAAAATTTACCCAAGAAGGGAAAAATGTTCACTGAATCCTGGGAACTACTAATAACTTTTTAATGTTTCATTCTCATCTTTTACATTTGGATTTTTCTTCAGAATGGCACAACTTTTGTTATTAATGATGTACTTTTGACCCTCCGGAATTAAAAAAATCTTGTTTTATGCTTCATTATTTTACCCAGTGTTTTAGCAATAGCATTTTGAATGGTGTTGAGGACTTTTTAAAACCCTTTTTGATAGATATGCAACCAGTAGGTTTAAGGGTACTTCCTTATTATAAGTAATAATTTAATAAACATTTTTTCTCTTCAGAAATATCTTTGTTGTTTCAGATTGCGTCTTTGGTATAAAACTAGAGAGTCAACCATCACAAGATTTTCTGAGGCCAACTTGCCACCAAAACTCTTCTATTGATTTTCTGCCTCCACATGGGAGTGTGGATATTCAGCCTTCTCTACCTGATTCACCATCCCTGAATAGTCATATGATAAAGGAAGAATTTTATTAACTTACTGGTGTAAAAGCTATATTCCCCTATTTGCTAAATACACGTTTTTCTTCTATTGAGTTGCTTTCCAATCTAACTCCACTTTTTTCTTTTTTTTACATAACTCTTAAAGAGTTATTGCTTTTTCATATCCCAAATTTTTGGGTGTTAATTCATCTCTACCTCTTTAAGTAAGTTATCTAGCTACAGTTTTTCTTTGGTCCTAAGAAGTCATTTTTCTGTCTGTTTAAAATTATCGCCACATCGATGATGATGATGATGATGATGATGAAGATGGTGATGAAGATGGTGGTGATGGTATCGCCCTCAGGCATACATGGAAGAGGGAACCTATGACAAGTAGGGCCAAATTGTTTTGGAGATTACAGGAAGTGTCTCTGGGCAAGTCTGCCCCTGCCACCCCCCTCCCCCGTCTGTGGGGACAGATTTGGGCTTGTGTGGCATTTGAATGCTCTTGATCTGCCCTTATGTAAGACGTCTGACTCATGTTACAGTATGAGTCACCCAATCCCTAGCCTGGGGCACCTCCGCTAGGCCATACAGCTTCCCACCTGCCCTGATCCCTGTCTGAATAGAGAGAGCATGACTCAGAGCCAGGGAAGGGTGGTTCTCTCTGTCTGCCTGGTGTCCTCCGCTCCAGGAAATTTCAGGCTTATGGTGTGGCAGTGAAGAGGAAGGCCGAGCTACTCACGTCAGCAGTGCCCCTTGGAGGGACTTCTGCACAGGAAGGGACAGCCCTGAGGCCAGCCAGCCTCCACCACCCAACTACCAGGTGTGGAGAGGAAACACGGAGGCACAGTATCTATTTAGATCCTTAGTGAATTTTTCTTCCTTACCTCATGGCCTTATGGGCAGTCAGAGTGACATGGATAATAATAACTACTGGTATTTTTCAGCACTTACCATTTGCCCGGCTTGGTACAAGGCATTTCACATCTGTTCACACATTTAATCCTCACAAGAAGACCACAAAGTAACTACTACCATTGTACCCATTTCACAGATGTGGAAACCAAAAAGCCCAGGAGGAGTAAGTGATTTGCTCAAGTTCACACAGCTAGGTAAGAGCTAAATCTAGAATTTGAAACTAATCTTCAGAGCTTTCTCTCCTTACTAACATACCAGTCTTCTTAACCTGTAAAGTGCAACTGAATCACCAAGGATCTTGTTAAAATGAAGGTTCTTGTTCAGCAGGTCTGGGGTGAGCCTGGGACTCTGCATTTGACAGATGCAGCTGTCAAATGGGTACAACGGTAGTAGTTACTTTGAGCAGCAAGGCTCTATATTATAGTGTTTTCACTATGCCTTGGGCTATTCTGTAGTTGGAAAATATTTTGTTTACTCATCCCTTCACCCCATTCATTGTCCATCTATACAGTCAGCCAACATCCATGAATCCTCACCAGGGGGGTGGTGAGGATTCACTAGAAGTATAAAGATGGACAAGTCCCCGTCGCAAATATAGAGAAAAATGAGTTCAACAGAAAGACACAATTCTCTATCACACACACACACACACACACACACACACACACACACACACATAATTATAATAGAACATGATAGGATCTAAAACAGGAGGACGTTGTTCTGTAGCATGATACACAAAAGAAGGGGTGGCTCTGACAGTGTATCAGGGAAAGCACCCCAAAACATGGTGGGGTGAGGAAGCCCAGGAAAGACTAGCCAGGTGTGATGTGTTCATTGGCTGGAGAGGTGCAGTGTTCCAAGGAAGGTGAGCCCTTCTCTGAATTTCTAGCCCAGCATAAGTGGTAGGTAGAAAGGGAGGAGAGGCTCAAGCGATAGGCTAGGGATCATCTCTTTGCTGGAGACCATTCCCTCTCCATCCCTGCACCCGCTGGCTATTTTTGTGCCTTTCTTTATCCCACTCCTTCCACCAAGACTATTCTCACCCAAATCCCAACAACTGGTCATTCCAAGTTCTAGTCCAAATGTCATTCCTCCATTCTTTCCCCGGGGCTCCACCTTCGTGTCTATGAGGAGAAACGCTTTCCCATGATCACTTATTTAACTCTTTTCCTGTTAGATGCCTTGTTAAGATCTTTGCATACAGTAAGTCATTTAATATTCCAAACAACTCAGAAATACATAGAAGCTATTTTACTTTGTAAATGAAGAAACTAAGGCACCTAGTAGCTAAGTAACTTTTACAAGACTAGCCAGCTCCAAAGTAGAAGAGCTGGATTAGAAGGCAGGCAAGTCCTTAATTGCTGGACAGTAGGGCGCCATAGCCAGCAAATTTCTCCATCATCCTTATCCTGAATCACCGTGCTGAATACAAGATTCAGCAGAATGTAGGCTTTCTCCTCGCTAGGTTGTAAGAGCTTTGCAGACAGTGCCGGGGGAAGACAGAGCAGGTTTGTGTGGCAGGAGTTTTGGGAGTAGGGAAATGAGAGTGGAGGACGAGGTTGGAACAGCAGGTGGGGGGCTAGGAAAGGAGCAAAGATTCACAAGTTTACTGTGACTACACTAGTGACGTCTCCAGGGAAGGGCCTAATGGACCCAACACTGCAGCTTAGGGAGGTGCTAAAGAATTGGTCATCACAGTGACTCATGAACAGAGACCATCTGATGTGTTGCTGCAAGGTGAGGCTGGCCACCTGTTGCAGCCAACAAGAAGGACTGTGATTGTATTCCGGGTCCCAGGCAGGTCCATTCTCCTTCTGGCCATGGCAGTTACCTCCATGAGTGAAAGAACCCAAAGACATGGGTCATTTGTTCCACCCTCAATACTAGGGAGTCCCTGTCTCCCCAAGGCCCAGAATGAACCACCAAGAGTATCTTGCATGTCTGAGGGCAACAAATCATTATTGCTTCCTAGTAATGGGATACTCTAGCTCAGGGGTGTCCAAACTGCGGCCCGTGGGCCAACTGCAGCCCACAATCCATTGTTAATTGACCCGCAGCAAATTCCAAAAATATATTTAGTTTACTTAAATAAACCAGGTGAGGCAATACCTACTTCACCTTGAGTGAGTGGCCCGGCTGTTTGTGTATGTTGCCACATATGGCCCTTGGTGAAAACCGTTGAAAAAAGTTTCGACACCCCTGCAGTCTAGCTCAACATTTCCCAAAGTGTAGTCCCTGAACAAGCAGCATTAGCATCACCTAGGAACTTATGCAAATGCAAATTCTTGGGCCCTGCCCCAGACCTACTGAATCAGAAACTCTGGGGGTGAGGTTCAACAATATGTGTTTTAACAAGCCCTCCAAGTGTATGCTCAAGTTTCAAAAACCACTGTCCTATGAATAAAGTATGGGGTCCTGGTGTCAGACACCCGAGGTTTTAAGTCCTGACTCAGCCACTTGGTAGCAGTTACGTTGTTTCTAGCTACTTAGGCTTTCTAAACCTCAGTTTTCCCATCCGTACAAAAGAATAATACACAATATCAATCACAGCATTGATGGGGGATTAACTGAAGTAACCCAGGAAAAGCATCTACCATGATGCTTATACATGACAGTCAGTGAAGGTTAGTGCTGATTTTGATAGTAGGGGTTTTATAATCTGGCAGAGGTGTGAGGGTGGGGTGAGTTGCTTATTTGTACCTTTATGGAGTGTGGCAGTTTGAAAACTCCCCAGGGGGCTCTGTTGTGCCTCCTCCGATAGCTTATAAATTCTCCTTCAAACTCTTTTGCAAATCACTATCTTATCAATAATAAATATAATGTATGCTGAATTGTTTTGTATTTTTTAAGGATATTAAGCAAGAAATGATAATCTGCAAATACAGCAGCATTTGTACGGGATGGGGAGCATGGCAGGAATAAGAGTGGAGATGGATCTTTGAATATAATAGCCTAGAAATTCTGATTTTCATTCTGTAGGGAATAGGTATATTTTTTTCATAATTGTGACTTTCTTCATATGGCTAAATTTTTCTATTATTATTATGTAACTATCCAAGCACTCTAACGTAGAATAATGTAGTGGACCACCAAGCATCCATCACCCAGCTTTAATAAATACTAGCATATGGAAAATTTTCTCCTCTCTAGACCAGAACCCCCTGCAGAATTATTTTAAAGCAAATTTTAGGTACTTACCATTTAATCTCTAAATGTTTTAGGACAGATCTCTAGCAGATAAGGACATTATACTTTAAAATATAACCACATACTATTACTTTATACTTTTAGTGTAACACTGATATCCAAAAGATTGAGGGTCTTTTTTGTAAAACAGACAAGCTTGAGGTGAGAGACTAACAGAAGACATGATAAAGACCTGAGGGTGGTTCTCATCAGAGGTAGAAGTAAAGGAAGTTTCCTTAACCACTCTCTGTAGTCATTTCACCCTGATTAGTCCTCTCACGTTTAAGGATACAGAGTTCAGAGTAGCTCTGGGGAGGTTCTCCTTGCAGTAAGAGCACATAACCTGTAGTAAACAACTTCTCACCAAGAATGACTAGAAAATCTAAATTGCATTAAAGAGCTAGAAAGGTCGCTAAGTCAATAGCAGTCAAGCTCTGAAAAGAAGAAGAACTCATTGAAGCAAGTGCAATAGTCTGTACATCATTTTCCTTTGTGGGCATTTACCCATGTGGAAGAATCTTGACCAGAGAGAGTGAGAAGCCAAGTAGTAATAGATTGGAAGCTGAACATAGTTTTTGACAGCCCTTTGGGGTGAGGGAGAAATAAATTGAAGTTTAGGCTTCTAAGGTACTCAAGACTTGAGAGGCCAAAGTCTTACAGAGAGAAGCAGAGAAGACAAAGCCTAAAGGTCTGAGCTATTTATCCCAAGGAGACATTTGCCAATTGATAAGCTGTATAGGCCAAGAAAGGCCACGGTGAAAGAGCAGGGGTTAGGCTGACGAGATAAACAGCTTCCAGGTGTCTCGTGGTCCTAGGGAGATAAAATTTGCAGTTCAGTTTTCAATAAAGAGACTGAGCTGAGGTAAACTCACCAGGTTCTCCATTAGACTCTGAGAAAACTACACTGTATGTAGGGCAAAGAGGAAACAGACTAGATCATTCCAATGCCTAATCCCAGGCTTGAAACACCTCAATTCCTCTCTACCTGCCTACCACAAGCTGAATTCTCATCTAGACTTTCTATACTTTTTATATACAATGTCTATGTCCAGTGGTCAATAAAAAAATTGTCAGGGCTAACTAAAGACAGGACTAAACAATGAGCAAAAAGACTAACAAAAGAGGCAGAATGAAGATGAAGCAAACACTGAAGTTGTCAGACACAGATTTAAAAATGATCATAACAAGACAGAAAATTTCACCACAGAACAGAAATTTATTAAAACAAAAGAAATAAAATGGAAATTCTAGAACTGAAAATTACATTTGCTGAAATTAAGAACTCAGTAGATAAGTTTATCGGCAGTTTAGACATAGAGGAAGAGGGAAACCAGAAGAAACTGGAAGTTATCAGAAACTGTTTTGACTGAAATATGGAGAGAATAAAGGATGAAAAATACATAAAATAATGTAAAGGATCTATGAGGTTTGGGAAATAGGTCTAAAACATGTATAATTGGATGAAAAGGGAACGGAGAGAGAGAAGGATGCCGAAGAAATATATGAAGAGATAATAGCTAAGAAGTTTCTAAAAGTGATGAAAGACTTCAAGCCACAATATAACATCACAAACCCAAGGAAGAGAAATAAAAAGAAAAACACAACTAGGCATATCATAGTAAAACTACTAAAAAGCTAAAGACATAGAGGCCTCAGGAGAGAAAAGAATACTAGCACACAAATCCAGCAGCATATTAAAAGGGATGCTGCTGGATTTAACTTGCAAGTATTTTTCCCAAGAGGGATTTATCCCAAGAATGCAAGGGTGGTTCAACAATAAAAATCAATCAATGTAGCATACTATATTAATAGAATGAAGAAAAAAATGATCACCTCAGTTAATACACAAAAAGCATTTGATAAAATCCAACACCCATTCATTATAAAAACACTCAATAAACTAAGATTACAAGTGAATTTCCTCAACATGATAGAGGGTATCTATCAAACCTACAGCTGACATCAATCTTTTCCACTAAGATCAGGAATAAGACCAGAATGTCTGCTCTCACCACATCTATGCAACATTGTACTGGAAGTTGTACCCAGGACTAATAGGCGAGGGGAAAAAAAAGTCACCCAAATTAAAATCGAAGAAGTAGAATTATCTTTATTTATAGATGACATTATTTTATATGTAGAAAATCCTAAAGAATACACACACACACACACACACACACACACACACACACACACTATTAGAGCTAATAAACAAAATCAGCCAGGTTGCAGGATACAAAACCAACATAAATAATCAGTTGTACACTTAAACACTAGCAATGAACAATCTGAAAATGAAATTAAGAAACAATCTCATTTACAGTATCACCAAAGACAAAGACAAAATCTTAAAAGCTTACAAAGCCAAAAAAGTCACATTATCTTCAAAGGGCAGCAGTAACTATGATGGCTGACTTCTCAACTGAAAAGACGGAATCCAAAACACCATGTAATGACATCATTTAAAAAGAGCAAGAAAATAATAGCAAAACTTGAGTTATATTTCCAAGCAAGAATATCATTAAAATATGAAGGAAAAAAATAGACATTTCCAGAAAACCTAAACTGAGAAAATCACCCCCAGCAGAACCACACTTAAAAAAAAGTATAGAAAATGGTTCCAGTAGAAGAAATATGATCCTAGATGGAAGGTCAGAAATGCATGAAGGAATGAAAAGTGTTGGAAACGGTAAGTATATGGATAATTCTAAAACAATATTAACTATGTAAAAATAACAATAATGTGCCAGTGCACATACATGAAAACAATAATATATCATATGTGAGAAAATAAATGGAGTTAAAGCGTCTTAAGTTCTTTATGTTTTCTGGGAGTTGGTAAAAGTACTTATTTATATTGAATGCTAATCAGTTAATAATATATGGCTTAATCTCTTGTGTAACCACCAAAGTAAAAATTAAGTCACATATAACTAACAAGCCTATGGGAATGGATAATTAAAAATTTTTAATTTAATCCAAAGAGAGAAAACAAAGAGTAAAAAAAGGTCATAAACAGATGGAAAGAATGGAAAAACCAATAGCAGGATGGAAAATTAAAACTCGGATATACATGTAATGTAATTACATGTTAGTAATTACATCAAATATATGTGTTTGATAATAGAAATCAGGACAGTTACCTTTGAGGAGGAGGGGGTGGCAATCACTGGACAGGGACACAAGGGGCTTCTAGGGAGATAATAACTGTCTATTTTCTGATCTGGGTTGTGGTCACATGGTACCGTATATTCTTTTGGTTGAAAGTCTTTGAGTTGTGTACTTAAGATTTGTGTACTTTTCTGAATACATGCTATACTTCAATAAAACATTTTTCATGGATCTGAGATGCCAGTGATGTGTGTCTGGTGAACTTGTATAATATTTAAATAGTTTTAAAAGATGGTCTTGATGTGTCCCCAACATGTGCCTAGTGAGCTTACATGGATCCTCCTTAGATTTTGCTCATGTCCCCAGGTAGAAGGTAATATGATACCTCTGGTGCTAACGGGCTGCCCATGCTGGTGTGGATGGGAGGTTGTTAGGTCCATTGTGGGTCAGCAGAGATGTCTTCAGAGTCTCTGGGCCTAGACACGGTCCACCACTGTCGAGACTCCTGGGGTATGCTCTTTTGCTAAGTGACTCACGGTTTGGAAACAAAAATTCTCAGATGCAAGCTTGAGTCTGGTCCAAAGGTATTCACAGGGTAAACAAATAGCTACAGGAAATTAAATTCACTCCTCCCTCCCTCAAGTTTGGAGTTGGTAAAAGGTATCAAAAGGGTAAGAAAGGTTCCCAAGGTAACAACCAGAAAGACAAGAAGAGGGAGGCAAAAATAGCTTTGCCCAGAGACAAGGGATCAAAGATAGATATTGTGGGGAGAGAATAATAATGATGACAAAAATGGTAACACTAATAATGCAGCAAGAATGCAGCCATTTATTATGCCCTGATGGCAGGAAGTTATCATGCTAGTTAAATATCTGCACTTTCTTCCTTAATTTCCACATTACCCACTCTGAGGCAGTGTTATTACATCTACATAAATGAAAAAATGGAGGCATGTTTGAGGAACTCTAGTTCACATCATGTGATCACCCCTTTGCTGGCAGGAGTTAGAGAACTGAAAAGAAATGGACTTGAGTTTGTAGATGTGCTTATGGAGTGTGCCAATTATGACAGGATTTCTAGGGAGACCCCAGAATGTCAGGAAGGAGATGTTGGGACTACCCTCAAGCAAAGTTGCTGAACCTCAGCACTATTGACTGCTGGGGCCAGATAACTCTTTGTTGTGGGGCTGTCCTGTGCATCACAGGATGTTTAGCAGCATGAATGTCTACTGTACTGGGTACTTTAAAATGTAATCTCATTTAAACTCTCAATTACCCTGCAAGGAAGACATTACAGTCATTGAGACAAGAAGCTGAGGACCCAGAGAAGTGAAGGGAGTATTCCAGAATCAGTTAGCCAGTAAGTGGCTGAGCTGGGATTTAAATCCAGGTTCTGAGTGTGACTCTCTCCACATTTCCAGATGCAAAATGACTGTAACTTGGAATCAGAACATCAGAGGAATCTGCCGCTCACTGCAGGGGATTTGACCCCTGGCATACTGCTTCCTCCCTTCGCACCTCAGTTTCCTCATCAGTAAAATCAGGACACTCCCTGCCCTGCCTATCTCACTGGATTAGCTCGCAGAACAAACAGGAGAATTCATGAGGAAGCTTCTTGACTTAATGGTAATCCTTGAAATTTGTTCGAGCTTTGTAGTTTGCAGTGATCTCATTTAGGTCAGTTTTGTTTTCCATGTGCCAAGAGGTGAACAAAATCTGAAAAGGTTTTCCATCCCTTGGGAAGTAGTTCTAGCTTTACTTAATTTTTGAAAGTTTATTGTGACACACAGTACAGTGATTCACTTGGCAAGCTCTAGGGTACACCGAGAAGCCTCCAATGCAGACACAAAGCCCAGCTTCAGACATCAATTCAGACCAAGTCTTGTAGTCTTTGGCATGTCTCAGGTGACAAGTGAAGGTACTACCTTCCACAAAGCACAGAAGTGGTGACGAAACCTGGGCTTTCTTCTGTGGTTGAAGTCCATGACAGATTCCAGCCTCAGACGTGGAAGCAGGTTCACGGTGAGGAAGAGTTAGTGAATCTTGGGGCACGCAAACTCCATACAACTTTGCCAACTGTAGCAGTGACTCACCCCTATTCAGCCACCCAAACACCAGTGAGAACCTGGTCTAGGAAAGGTATGTGGTTTATCTGGATGCATGATCAGGGAAAAAAGAGGTATGTCCCAAACCAGCACATCTGAGACTAGTCATGTTCACTTGAAGAACGTCTTTTCTCATAGTCATAATCATTTTTTCAGCTTCTTTAAGTAGTTATGGCAGAAGATAAAAGGAGAGGAGGAAACTGCTTTTCAATAATCCAGTCAAAAGACTCAGGTAGAACTAGGAGCCAAAACATGACAAATTAGCCAGAAGGGAGGATTTAGACCAGTTATTTTCAAACCTTATTGGATATAGTATTACTGTGGAGCTTGCTCAAATGAATCTTTCTCAGCCCCGGCCCTTGAGTTCCTGATTCACTAAGTAATTCTGCATCAAATTGCTGCTAAATCCCACTTGCAGAAACACTCCTTGAAAGTATTTCCTAGTCATCACCTGCTTACAAAGTTTGTTTCTGGTTTAGAATAGACTTATTCACCATGCCATCCCACTTTGAGAGACTAACTTAGGGGTTCACAGAAAAAGATGGTGCCCAACCAAGACCTTCAAGGTCCAGCAAATCACCAAGGAGCAAATATGATTGACACCCTTTTCTCCATGTCTTCTTCTTCAATCCTTATGTCATTCTCCCTTTGTTCTTATAAATAATTTTCTTTATCATCTTGAAGCAGAAGCAAATATCACGATATGCACTTTTTCTTCTTCTCATGCTTTAAATCCCATTGCAAAGAACAAACAAACAAACAAACAAAAAACACCCACAAAAAAAACCCTACTATCTTGAAAAGCAACAGTCTCTGCTAGAATCCCTTTCTATTAGGGCACCTGTTTCCTGGTCTGTCATATGTGGCCATTGGGACAGGGACTGCATATACCTCAAAGTCCACTTGACTCAGGTATGCCTCCTTTGTAAGACCTATAGAGATTCTTTGGACCTGGGTCTCTGTAAGCTCATCTGTCTTAGTCAGAAGAGGCTAAATTGTGCTACAGAAACAAATTAACCCTGGACTTTCAGTGATATAACTTCACAAAGATCCCCAATTCAGGTCAATGGGCAGCTCTGCTCCACATTGTCATTCAGGGATCCAGGCCAACAGAAACTCTGCCATCTTGTAACTGAACCATCTGAAACACATAGCTTCCAAGGTCACCTCAGCAGGGAAAGAGCAATAAAAGGTACATACTGGCTTTCACCTGCCTTGTTTCAGAAGTGACACATATGAAATTCCCTATATTCAGTTCCCTTTTTCTAGGCACTGAAGATTACTTTACAGCCCCTTACAGTTAAGCCAGCACCATGTGACCTGTTCTGACCAATGAGCTGTGAACAATACAAATCTCTCCCAGAAGCCAGACTTGGTCAATTGGCCCATCTTATAGAATGGACTTTGTATAATTTACCAATATTTACCATAAGTGTTCATATGTCCAGCTTGTCAAGATCACCTTAAGGGCTTTAATTGAAATGTCCCCCATCATTTTACTATTAAGGTTGACATTTGATGTTGATTTTTGTTGGATAATGTTTATCAAGCTAAGAAAGTTTCCTGCATTCCTATTTTGAGGCAAACATGTAGTAGCTTTGTTAATAAACAACTTAAAATTAAAGATATTAAAACATTTCAATTATACAACACCCAGAGAAGTACAATGCAGATCAGCTAGTAGTTAACAAAGCCTTCACACTAATTTGTTGGTGAAGCATTTTGCCAGGTGTGGCTAGGGATGTGTCTACTGAGATCCAGTTGGGATCTTCTTCCCCTTTGTCATCGATTTTCTGTGTTATATAAGGATCTCTTTCTAGTGCTCACACCAATCCATTTTAGAAAGGCCACTTCCTGGTGTCAGAGGTGATATCATTGCAGAGAATGGCCAGCTTTGTCCTAATTGCTGTTTAGTCTGTAAAGCCCAGATGTCTGCCTCCACCTTTGTTCAATTTGTTCCCTAACAGTGTAGCATGCATGTTCCAATTTTCTCCTGCATTCATATAATGCCAAAGGAAAGGATCAAGGTGTGACTTTTTCCTACTCTCAGCTGAGTCTGTGGATCACTTCTACAAAATGCTTACTATGACTGCAATGAGAAGACACTTTCTTCCTTTTCTTTTAGAAGATACGAGCATTTCTCAGGTCAAGTTCTGCCTGAATGCTCTCCCTAAAGTCCCCTTCTCTATCTCCCTCTTTCATCTGCTTCTCTAGCTGCAGGAGCTGGGATGGAAAGCTCAGGGTTTGCAGCAGACTCGCTGGTGTTGGATGTGAACCAGGCAGCTCTCGCTATGGTTTGCCATGCTCTGCCAGCCAGTGTCCTAATCTGCCTCCACCTTGGAGCTGGGCTCCTAGTGGCAACTGGGTAAGTGAAGCTGAAAGAGAAAGGCAGTCTTCTTGGCACAGGGGGAAGAACACAGGATTCAAATGTGGGCCATACTTTTACTAGCTGTATGACACGCAATTAGTAAATTATCCTTTCTGGGTCTCGGCTCCTCAGCAAACTGGAAACTAGGACCTTGCTGGGAGAATTAAATGAGGTATTGTGCATAATTTTTAGGCCAGTGCCTGGCTCATCCAAGGACCTCAAAAATGGGTGTTTCCTAAAAGGGGGCTAATTGGTTCATCTACTTTGCTATAAAATGTTTCCCAGGCCTATTAGCCTATTGTAAAGGACTTAGAGCAAGCGAAGATGCAGTCTGTCTGGTGACTAAATGATGAACCAATAACAGGTAGGAAAAAAAGTAAAGCTAGGACTTAGCTAAGGGAAAAAAAAAATAGACATGATGCCATCTATTTACCTTTTCTGATAAGCATCCTGCATTTTCCCAATCAGCCCAGAAGCCTTTTTATTTGCTAATGGATCAACTCCAAAGCATGTGCCCTGGGAAATCATGATGCGCCTAATCATTTTTGCAATAATCCCTGAAAAATTGGCTATTACTGGAAGTGACCAACCATTTGGTTGTAACAGCCCGAAGCAAGATTAACAGAAAATGTGCAGATGATTATTTTAGCAAATTGGCACTGATTGGTAAATTCAGAACTCAAAGGCCTCACGCCTGGCTGGTGTCTCTAGAAAATCATTTTATGGCCATAATAAATGTCTACTGCTTGAGACATAAAAGCCATTTAAGTCTATTTCCTCTCTGTTTGGGGCAGGGAGGCACCCAGTCATGGGCAGGGATGGGTAGGAATGTGTGGGTGGGATGAGGCAAAGAGGTCTGGAGAGAGTTAGCACCTCTCCCCTCTACTTTTGGGAGCCGCTTTTTCCTATTTGTTGAAGTTTGGTGGATTATACAGCTCCATGTGGGCATAATGTGATAGCCACTCAGCAAAATGATTGTATCAGTAAAATAGTCAGATATTTTTTTGTTTGCAAGAGATAGGAGGCCCAACACAAACTAGTCTAAACAAAAAAGGAATATTTGGGCTCATTTAAATGAAAGGTCCTGAAATTTGACTAGATTCAGACCTGGCTTGACAAAGGGGATAACACAGTGGCTCCAAGACTTAATTGTTCTTTGTCAGTTTCCTTACTTTCCCTCCTCTGTGACAGTTGCACAGAGGGGCAAGGTGGGGCAGTGGCTCCAGACTGGTCACATCTCTTTCCCAGAGTCCCAGCAATGACCCTGTTGTCTGCAGTTTGGATCCTGTTCTCATCACCAAACCCATCGCAGTGACTGGGGAATGCATTGAGCTCACTGGCCGGAATCACAGGACAGAACCATTCCTGGAGCTAAAGCACATGTACTGAGAGCAAGGGAGAAACTGAATCCCCTGAAAGTTATAGAAATGCTCTAACCAAAAGAAGGGGCCTGGAAGGAGGACAGACGCCTCGCCCAGAAGAAATGCCCACCAAAGTGTGAGAAGTAACCCCTTGGTTAGAAAAAGACTCTGTACCCTGAAAGAGACTAAAATCTATCACAGACTGATGGCAGGCTGGCTAGGAAGACATATTCAACAAAAATTGGGGCAGTTGCTCTTAAGAGCTTCATCACTAAAAAGAGGCATAAAAGGAAAGAGTGACTTGTCCAAAGAGAATGTTTCTTTTTTATCTACATTGGAACTCAGTTTCTGAATTGATGCTCAACTCTGTAGTCTCACCTTTTGACTACTTACTCTGAGAGCTCATAAGGTGGTTATGCATATCTCCTTTGGGTAAACTTCCAGAAAGAGCCTAAATATAAACACTCAGAGAAGAACAAGCAAGGGTCAGGGACCACACTCTCTTGATGTGCATTCCTATTAGTCTGGATATGCCCTCAATCTCAACCTCCAAGAAGCTTCTGAGTGGTACCCACCCATCCATCACACCAAACCCCTGAAACAAAACCCATTTGTCATTTTCTTATCTAGTGGGTTCCACCATCCATTTTTGTGCTGTCCCAGGGAAATCCTTCCTGTGCCATCTTCACAGCATGGCCCAATGTTAAGGCTGTCAATTTCGGAGTCAAATAGGTTCATGTATCAGAGGCAGACCCAGATACGAGGATTTCAGAGCATCTAGTTTATTGGGGGGTAATATCTGGAAACACTAGTGGGGAGTGGGGGAGGTGAGACAGGAAGGAAAGGCTGTAAATATAAAAATAAAAATCAGTATCAAGAGAGTGGCCACTGTAGGTAACTGGAGCTCACTCACCTGGGGACTCCAGGAGCTTGTGTGGAACGGAATGTAGCATTGGAGTTCTCCCATGCTAGAAGTGGGAGGCAGGGAGCCTCCCTACATTGAGGGAAGCCCCCAGAAATGGGCAGAGTGGGTTCTGTTGACCAGGAAAAGCTCTTGAGCAAAGGTAAGCATGTGCCAGCTGTTGAAGGTCAGACTAGTGCACACTGAAATATACAGAGGCAGAACCCTCAGGGCATGTGTTATTCACCATCATTCACTGGATTTATAAAACCTGGAATGTGCCCTATTTACCAAGCTTCCTTAGTCCCACTCACTATGAAACAGGAAACCTACACCTGTTTCATAGGGCTATTCTGCAGCTCACCTGGGTGATGGCTGTCGAGCTTCTAGTACCTGGGAGGCACCTAGACTGTGTTAGTTACTTTCCCCTTGCCTTGTACTTTGGCCATTGCAGAGGAGAAGCTGGATTTACAGGCGTTCTAGTAGCAAGAGGGCAGGACACATCCTCCCACCCAGAACGAAACCAATTTACAGTGACACAGCATCCAGTGGCTTTCTTGCTTCAAACACGAATACAAATGGATGAGGCTCTCTTGGCCAAAGTGGGGGCAAGGTGCTTCATTCATTTAATTGAATTTAATCTTTATTCTATTTAGTGAATGCTGGAAGGAAACAATTAAGCAAAATGGTAAGACTGTTTATCAAACTGAAAGAAGAACCCAGCTTAGGGCTGAAGCCTGACTCTAGAGGAGTCGGGAAGGGGAAAGATGGGAGCAAGGCAAGAAGAGTAATCATGTGTGTTGCCCCAGGTCATTGAGAATGCTCGGCATCACTTCGTGGTCTCCATCATCTGTCTAAACCCAGACTTCTGTACCTGTGTGGATTCTCACGCCTCTATAACATACACAAGCTCTTCCCTCTGCCTAGAATTCCTTTGTTCTACCTCCCTAAGTGCCAACCTTCCACTGATCCTTTAAGACTCAGACTTTTCTGCCTGTGGCGACCTTCCAAGTCTTGTAGGCTTCTGGAACCACAGTAACCTGTACATGTCACCGTGTGAGAGAAGTCAAATGACGACGGCAGTGCAGTGTGATCATCCTGGTGGGGTATTTGTACAAAGCCAAATGATTTAGGGCGTCATTGCAGTGACCCGCACATGTGATGTGAAAACTATTCTGTGTAGTAGAAACACCTGAGCCTTGAGAAATCGAATTAGCTATCTTGTATTTGGGACATTCTGTGTGACAGGAGCAATTCTATGTTCTTTTCATGTAATAGCTCGTTTAATCCTTGAAACAGCTCTATTAGATAAGTACTACTTTCATTCCTGGTTTGTTTTTACAGATGGGGAAACTGAGGTGCTGAGAGGTGAAGTCCCTCAAGGTCCCTCAGTCACTACATGACAGAGTCAGAATTCAAAAGCAGGTAGTCTGGCCCCAAAGCCCATGCCTTCCCCACAACACCGAGCCAGAAAGACCTGGATTCAAACCCCAGTGCTGCAGCATACCAGTTTGGAGACTGACTTCTGAGTCTCAGTGTCCTTATCTGCCCAGTAGGGACAATGGGACCTGCCTCATGCCTGTGGCATCTAAATAATGTAAACGCTGAGCGGAGAGCTGAGCCCCTGAAGGCTCTAATCCAGGGGTGTACAAACTGCGGTCCGCAATCCATTGTTAATTGACCCGCAGCAAATTCCAAAAATATATTTAGTTTACTTAAATAAACCAGGTGAGGCAATATGTACTTCACCTCGAGTGAGTGGCCCGGCTGTTTGTGTATTTTACCGCATATCGCCCTTGGTGAAAAACGTTGAAAAAAGTTTGGACACCCCTGCTCTAATCAATGCTAATTTCCCTTCTGTTTCAATTGGTCACATCGTCTTTTAATTAAAACATATCATTAAGAAAGCAGAAGTCCTCTTACCTCCCAGGTGGAGAGGGAAGGGAGGAAGCTGGTGGGATAGAGTAGCCCTTCCCCCTGCATCCCCCTAGCAGGCTTTTCTTCCAAGCCCACCCACTTCCGAGACAGGGCTGATTTCTGTCCTTAACTCAGTTCATTTAAGGTCTCCACTCCATGGAAGAAACACGGGAATTTGTGGCAGTGAACTCAGCAACATTTGTTCCTCAGCCCAAGAATAAACAGAGAAAGCAAGCTCTCCGCCTCTTCAGAAGTACATTTACTGTACTCGAAACAGATGAATTCACTCTGTTTGCATTAATCGCACGACTATTTGGTCCAATTATTCTTTCCACTTCGGCAATCATGGTGCGCTTGTTCAAGAAGAAAGAAATAACAACAGCTTATCTTGTTGAGAGCAAAGAACAAACAGTGAAAAATCAGGGTCCGCTCCTAAATGCTACACTTGCTGTCATTGTGCTAAAGAGACGATTCATGTTCTCATAGCAACTCGGGTACAAAAGAAGAGAAAAAAAGCAAGGGTTCTCAAAAGGACTCAGTTGCAATGGTTAAAAAACCTTTTGAAAATCAGCCCCAATGCAGATAAATCTCTCTATTTTTATCACAACAACTCAAATCTATCTGCCCCCCACCCCAGCCACACCATCTCACATTGACCAATTTACAAGGGCTTAAGTAATTCTGTCAAATAATAACACATTTCATTAGAATGGGGCAATGGACAAAATGCTAAATGCTGTTTAATCCCCTTTCTAAAGAATGCTTAAGGACGGCTGGTGTTTTCAAGGAACAAACACGTTGGTGCTGAAAGAAACACGGAAAAGAAACTGCAAGGCAACTTGGGGTAAAAGTGAGGGATAGCGGAAATTCTGCCCTTCCCACAGGCAGAGTGCCAGTTCCATGGGACGGTTTCCCCCATCCTGTTTCTTTTCCGCATATAACTCTTCCCACAATAAGAGCCAGCAACCAGGAAGAACCTAAGGGAAATTATTCTTTTTTAAATAGACTTGCTCTTGAACCAACATGTAGTCCACTTGTGGACCTGTTACTGGGGTCCTTGGTTCTTGACTTCCTACATCACCTCTGGGTGAACCATTGACAAGACAATGGGTATTTGTTTTGGTACCAACCCTTGGTCCTCTCCTCAGCTGTGTTTGCTACTGCCATCCTAAGTAACATAAAGCTTCATCCACTCTGCTTGCTAAGAGTGTACCTTGGTACCAGCCAACAGAGTTTGGCGGTGGTGCTGTAAACAAGAAACTAAGTCAGGTGTTTCAGTCTCAGTGAACCATCCATGTCTGAATGAACCATGGCGGGAGAACAAGGCCATCAATTTATCCACGTCGGGACAGGAGGGTCTTGCTCTCTTCTAACTAGTCAAGTTGCAGGATGTTTCATTCATTAGCAATAATAAAATGAGAACTTTGGTCTTCCAATACATTTGAACCCATAGAGAATAAGAAGGAACCACAAGACAGTTGGTAAGTTGTGTGGATAAAAGTAGAAGAATCACTAAGTCTCTGTACAGAGAATGATTCTATCATTAGCAAGTGAAACCTCTTGCAACTTCAGGGGTTTCACAGATAGGGCTATGTTTTAAATTTAGATACAGTTGACACATAATATTAGTTTCAGTTGTATAGTACAATTATTCATTTGGATATGTTGTGAAATGACCGCTACAGTAAATGGAGTTAATATCCATCACCAGGTAGAACTATCGTTTATGGAAATGCAGTACTTTACAGATGCAAGATGTCTTTTCAATAGGGGGTTCAGTTCAACAAAATAAGAATTTTTTTTTTTTTTATATACCCCAAACTAAACTTTGTGAGTAGAAGCAAAAGACAGTTTTTCCTACCCTGAACGTACAGTTGAAAAGTGGACAGAAGGATAAATATGAAATTACAAAACAATAATGAAATAAACAACAGATATAGGCATACAATAAAATATTGATATTGCACTACTTGGCCAGAAGTGACATCCCAAGAAGATACCCCAGAGAAGGTAATGTCTAAGAAAGGTTTTGAAGGATGAATAGGAGTTTGCCAAATGTACAAGGGGAGTGAAAGTATATTCTACGTAAAGGAAACCAAATCTTCAAAGGAAAACAAATATCTATAAAATATATAGACATGAGAGGGCAGGCTTGAATATTTTAAAGAAGATTGGCATTACTGGATTGTACACAGAAAAGAGAGATGTGAAAAATAAAGTTGAGCATGTAGGGGGTGCTTCTGGAAGATGTTTTATCCCATAGCAAATCTGGGATCCTTGGTTCCAGATATAAGTATAACTGTATGTATTATAAAGGTGTGCAATGTGGTAAATTTTGTAACTTAAAAGTATACAAATAGTGAAGCAGTTAGAAAATTAATGAAGAAGTTTTTATTGAATTACTGTTATGTTTCCAAGATTTTGCTAAACACTTTGGGATATAAAAATAAAATCTAAGAAATGAAATTCATTTTTCAAGGATAAACACAATTAATAACATCATAATCATCACCACCAGCACCAACAACATTTATTAAGAGGCTGCTAAATGCCAGGGACTATTCTATATACTTTACAGGAATTATCTCACTTACCTGACCAATTAGCTTAAGTGAGACTATTATGATTGTCATCCCCACTTTATAGGTAAGGAAACTGAGGCATGGTGAAGTTAAATAAGTTTCCTGATGTCAAAAAGCTGGTAAGGAACATAAATATATATCATAAAAAGGAAAACCTAATAATGTATGAGTTGTGATCAAAACATACGATGAATGTTTAAATTAAAAAAAAGAAAATTATTACAGTAAAAAACACATTGCCATTAATCCCCCTCAAAATACCCCCCCTCATTTCGAACACACTTATCCCATCATTCTTGCCACTTTCTGAAGCAGTTCTGGAAGTCCTCTTTAGTGAGTGTCTTTAGTTGCGCTGTCATGGCTGCCTCAATGTCCTGAATAGATTCAAAACATTTACCTTTCATGGTCATTTTGACTTTGGGGAAGAGCCAGAAATTGCATGGTGCCACATCCAGTGAATAAGGTAAATGAGGGCACAACCAAGAAAAAAAATCCCTCAGATACCCACGGTTTGCTCCCATCCACTCCTCTCCTCACCTTCATTCTCACTTCTGCTCAATCTATCTGCCATAGCTCTACCAGACATACCTCTCGAAAACCAAAATCTTAAGAGTGTGTCTCCCTTGATACAAACCAGTTTCCTCATCACAGCCCTATGGACCCTTGGAGCTGGATAATTCTTTATGGTGGGGGAAGTTCTATGCATTGTAGGATGTTTAGCAGTATCTTGAACCTGGACCCACTAGATGCTAATAGTACCCACCACCCCCAGTTGTGACATCGAAAAATGCCTCCAGACATTTACAAATGTCACCTGGGGGGGGGGGGGGAAATCACCCCTGGTTGAGAATCACTGACTCAAACAAAAACAATACATTTTCCATGCACCCTTGTTGCCTACGCCTTGGAGACCATGGCCAAGGAAATGAACTTCTCCCTGCCTTAGTTTGTTCATTCCAGAAATGAGGATAAGAGAGTGGACCCAACCAATTTTCCATGAAGCTCTGAAGATCAGATAAGTTAATAGATGGGAAAGCATTTTAAAAAGGAAGCTCCTTGCCAGTTTTTCTCAAAGGGAGGCCTCTGAATATCTCCATCAGACTTAGGGCCAAGATCTACAGCAAGAGGACCCCGGGATTCACATTGCTGACAAGAACTTTTAATGTTTCTTATATTTATTCAAGTTTTAGACTGTACTGGATTTTCAAACTCTGGAGTATTATTATTTCTGGAACATCACAGGATATCCAAGGATTTTTAAGAATCATGAAGCAAGACTGGGCATTACCTAGAAGCTTCAGAGTGTGAGAATGCAGTGGGGCGCATTCCAACCTTGGAGCCTCCGTCTCTTCATCTGTAAAATGAATGACTAGTGCCACTCTCATAGGTTGACCATAAGGCCTAGGAACCATGCATCCCAGGGGCATCACTTAGAACCAAAAGCCCAGCCAAACCCAGTGGATGGCACTCAGGAGCGAATGCTGTTGAGTGTTCACTGCTCAGTGCACACTGATTTCCAACGTTTACTAAGAGGACTAAGAACCCTGGGAGGCATCCACAGAAAGCAGAGCTCGGCTGCAGAGTAGAAGAACTGAAGGGACTCTCTGTTAGCAAACACAGAGGCAACTGCCCTAGTTCATAGGAAACTCCACTTCTCCAAATGGCCCGGGGTCCCAGCAGAAAAGCTCTGTGGTCTATTGCTAGTCAAATCTCAACAAGACTGGCGGCTTCTTTATCAGCCATCCAATCTGCCCCTTCGGTGTTGCATGAAGATTTAGTTTCCCTGCTAAGAGCAGAGTAAGCCCCTGAGAGCAGGGTTGGGATGGACCTTGTTCACTGCCCATTCTCCCAAGTCTAGAACAATGCCTGCCATGTAGTATGTGCTCAATCCACTTTGTGGAGGGAATAAATAAATGAATGAAGGAGGTAGTCGGGGAGATTTATCTCTCTCATCCTGGTCCCCACAACTCAGAGTGGAACTGGCTGGTCAGGACACGTGATTTACTGAGCTACACCCAATGTCTGCTGTGTTTGGAAAGTGACTGGTGGTAAAGGGATCATTCTCACTCCATTTCCCTGAACCTGGAATGAGGGCACTTGACGGAAAAAGCAGCATGGACACACATCGAGAAAGGTCTACCTCCAAGCACTCGGAGTGCCCCAGCTCCTGTGGAGAACTGAATAGCAGTGCTCACATGAGGACTCTGGCTTGTTGTACAACAGAATCACCGAACGACTGCTTCTTTCTGGACTCCATACTGTCAGAGGGGGTCTCAGTGTCTTTGGTAGTGGGGCTTTTAATTTTCGGACTCTCCCCTTAGACTGCAAAGACTTTAAAAATACCTCAAATTTTCAGGAAAAAAGGAAGACAGATGGAAGGATGGGGAGAAAGAGAGAGATTGAAATAGTGTGAGAGAGATGGAGAGAAGGAGAAAGAGAAACACACAGAGAGAGATGGGGAGAGAGAGGGGAGATGGGGAGGGAAAAAGAGGGAGAGAGGGGAGATGGGGAGGGAAAAAGAGAGTGAGACAAACAGGTGAAAGAATAGAGAGAAGAAAATAATTTTTAAAAGAAAATGAGAGTGAGAAAGAGAAAAAGAGAGAGATAAAAAGTAAAAAGAAGCAAGCAAGAAAAGAAGAAATAAAGATGGAGAGAGAGAGAAAGGAAAGGAAAGGAAAGGAAAGGAAAGGAAAGGAAAGGAAAGGAAAGGAAAGGAAAGGAAAGAAAAGAAAAGGAAAGGAAAAAGAAAGAAAGAAGAAAGAAGAAAAGCTTGCCTTGCCAGGGACCTGAGCAGAGAGAGACAGCAGTGGTGGGGAAGCAGGAACCCAACCATCGCCACTTTTTCTGCCTGTTTCTCCTGCTGCCTCCCAGCCCAGGGTCCTCACCATTCCTTCCTCCTGGCTTCTCATGGAGCCCAAAGGGCTGGGGTTCACAGCCTCAGGGAGAGGTTTCCCTGCCTTGTGGAGCCTTGGCATGGAGCCTCCATGAACACACTGTGGATGGAAGCCAGCTCACCCTCTCACAAACAACTCTCAGGCAGCAAGCTGGGACCCGCCAACAGACTCACAGCTTCCTTGTCTGTGTGGCTTTGGTGTCAAAGGCGTCTTTGGGACTTCGTGGAGCGTGTGCTGTTTTCTGTCCCCGGCACACACCCACGGGCTCTGTAGCCAGGCGCTGCCTTCTTGACAGCCAGGCCCCGAGCAGGACTTCCCTCAGGGCCTTGAATATACTCACATTTGGCAGAAAAGGGAGGAACGTTGGAGAAGGCCATGGAAATTGCTTACTCCCCATAAAAATATGTACAGAACGGGTAGAGTGTAGTGGGTTAGGCTGGAGGCTCTAGAAGGCCTGCGTTTAAATCCTTACCCAGACATTTGCTCGCTATGCAGTCTTGCTCAAGCTACTTCACTACCCATGCCTCTGTTTCCCCATCTGACAAATGGGAATACTTCTAGTGCTAACTTAACTGGGATTCTTCTGAAGATTAAATGACACTGGTCATTCATTTAACAAATATTTATTAAGTATCTATTAGGCCCTCAGGATATCCCTCTTGGCCCTTACGCAGGGGAAGATGATAATAAAAGTAATAATAAATTATTTACCACATGTAAACTATTGTGCACAGTGCCCAGCCCATAATAACCTGAGAGAACGTGAGCTGCGATTAACTGGGGATCTACTACATAACAGGCACAATCATAGAACTTTAATTCTATTCACCACCACTTTGAAGCTTCATAACAATATTGTACAGCAGTTCATACTCCCGCTGCTTTACCAGTGAGGACACGGACCTCAGAAGATTGAAGTAACATAATTAAAGGAGCTAAGTTTGGACACAGATCCATTGGCTGAAAACCCATGCTTTCGATAATATGTCGCTGAGTGTACCCAACTGTACACCATGGACAATTCTGGCTCTGGTGGAACAAGGGACGATCCAACGTGCAGAGTTTTGTTTCACATGCTCAAGCTTCTGCTAGCATCACCGGCTGGAATTTAAGTTCCCCCTTTCCCCTCATGACTCCCAAATGCATCCTTCGGAGAGCTGAAGAAAAACATTTCTTTCTGTTTTGTGGTCTGAAAATATCATGGGCCAAGATCTACCAGAGGGAGAGTAAGGGAGGAAGAAAAATGCAGACCCTAACTGCCTGAATTTCCATGCTAGGTATTCAGTGTGCTCTCCTCAGGCAAGTAAAGAGACAATCCAGTGAACAGTGAGAGACTGTGGGGGGCGGGGGGCAGTGTGTGCACGTTCAGGCCCCATTGTGGCGGTTATCCTGAGCCATGCCTGGATTGCTGCAAGGCAGCTGGTTGGAGTCCTAGAAGGGGTGCAGTGGAAGTGGAGGAGATGGGAGGCACGACATTTTAAGTTGGACACATTACTTGGCTTCTCAGTCAATGGCTGAAATCCCAAATCAGCTAATGTCAGATCTTGGCATAAACAACCCTATATAAAGTTGTTATCTTAAATTAGCATTTATTAAATGCCTATAATTATTATTCTTACTTGCGGTGTGTGTGTGTGTGTATGTGTGTGTCCCTCCTCTAAATCCTGTTTATAAGCATTCTCCTAATTTATTTTTGATCGGACTAAACAGGGCCAAACCTCTTCCGCTAATATTGACATTGGCTGGGAGTCAGATGTCCAGGATTTAGAGAAACTGGAAGGGCTTGCTCTTGTTCTGCGTTTTTTAAAAAAACTATTTTGAAACACCCCACAATTAAAACCTGACTTTTAAACCCCACTCCACCCCTATTTCAACTTTCTCTCAACTCTTGTTACATTGTCCCATTTGAAGTTGCTCATTTTCTCAAATGATTTCACTGACACCAAATTTACTCCTGGGCTAGCCTGGAAGTTCTTCTCAACAGAAACCAAACTTTCTTCCTCCTGCCCTTGTTTCCTTGTTCCTGGTAGATCTGAGATGCATTCCAAAAAAAAAAAAAAAAGATAAAATACAATATATCAAAATAAATAAAGGAATTGGGCAAAATGAGACAATAAGGAGAGAAAAATACGAAGATCAGCATAATATTAACATATACACAGTGCACTCTGATCCTGTACAATTTTCAGAAGTGAGGTGCACATGTGACTTAGCATTACCTAGCTCTCAAGGCAAAGCATGTCTTCAGCGATAAAGTTTGCACTGCTCCTAAGACAAACCAAAGTAAGAAAAATATAGCATTTCCTGGTATTGAGACCAGAGAGAAATGTCTACCGTAGGTTGACATAACAAAAGAAGCTGTGATGGATTCGAAACCATCGTCCACAAGATCATGTGGGTCAATAACCAAGCTTCCTGTGTGATAATCTCACAGCAGCCTCAGTGGCAGAGGCTCAGTCATGATGCCAGGACAATGCTGTGAGAGTGGGTGTTTCCCGATGGTTTTGGCAGGGAAAGGGCTTCTAGGTACCAGCGATAGTGTTCCTATCCCCTTCAACCTGGGCCGGATATCGGCTCCATTGCAGCCCTCACTGCACTTTACTCAGTCACCTGGACATTTACTTCTCGTTGCACATTTCCCTGTTTAGAGCTGTGCTGGAAGGTCCAGGAGGGCAGGGATATGACTCTCGTGCTCTTGTGCTCTCTCCAGGATTCCCCACGGCCCCCAACATCTAGTCCAGCAATTACTCAATAAACAGCATGATGAATGAGTGAATGAAGAAACAAACAGAAGAGAGAATCAATGCAGAGGAACTATATTGGAGAAGAATCAACATATTTGTGTCAAGGACTAACTTTCACTCAGCAAATATTTGTACAGTAAGGGTTATGCATCAAGCATGGGGCTGGGTTCTGTCACGGCTCCTGGTTTTTCCCTCCCACCCCGTCCCGTACAGCCGGATCCAACTCAGCTTCTTCCCCATCCACTGCTCAATCTCCACTCAGCATCTCCTTTTATCTGCATTTTCCCATGAACTAGAAACATGGGTGAATTTTCATTGTCACGGCCACATCCTAATTCACCAAGGGGTACTTGCCATTTTGGAGTCTTGGAGGGAATCTTTCTTTCCTTATATATTTGATGTGAAAATATGAGATTTAATCCTTTACATAGCAGATCTCTGGCCAACAACTGTTGGAAATAACTATCAGTTGGCAACCTCGCTGCCTTCAAAGCCTTTGAGAGTCCAAGAGGGGCTCAGCCCTGAGCATAGCTTAGAAGAAGGAGCTCAGCCTGCATTTCTGTCCTCACTTCCAAGCTGCCAGCATTTTAAATGAGAAACGAGGCCAGTGTCAGACCAGGAAGAGGAGACGGGGACATTTTGAAACTGAGAGGAGACATATATAAACCAGCAGCCTGACCACATTATCTAAACTGCTGTTTTTATAGCCATACTATGCACTCAAAAAAAAAAAAAAAGAAAAAAAAAGTCGAGTGTAAAAAATGTGTAAAGATAAGGCACTGGCAAAGAGTGGTACTCCAGAGAGGCTTTTCTTCCCCCATCCTATTAGATACTTTCCTTGATTCTAAGATTGAAAATGCTATAGTCAGCACCAACTTAATTCCACATTGCAATTAGGGTTATGCATTAAACCAGGCCTCTGAACACAACTACCCTAAAGGAACTCAGAGGCTAAATGAAAACCAGACGTGTGGCCGGAGCAGTTGGCACCAGCCCGGATCCCAATATATAGTAACAGTATAGATTTAAACTGAAAATTAAAAGCAGTCATTACAGTTAAATTGATGTCATATTTGCCAGCTGTTTATTCAAAAGGAAAAGAAAGGGAATGACGTGGGGATTCTGGGGGCTGCTTTGACTACCGTGCCTGTACTTTAAAGAAATGTGAGCTATTTGTTTAGCAGAGAGAAGACTTGACAACATACCTTATATTTCGTGCTAAAGTCGGTGCTTTTAAAGTCTAGATTGGGGTGTCTCCATCTGGGGGTTGCATCAGAATCACCCCAATTGCTTTCAACACCTATATGCAGATGTTTATACCCACCCTGCAGATTCTGATGAATCAGATTCCAGATAGGTCCCAGGAATCGAGATTTTTTTTTTTTTTTTACAGTTCTCTTCTGGTTTTTCTAAAACTGCCCAGGGTTGAAGAGAGCTGGGTTCCCAACTTTGGTCTCCTGGTAGCTGGCCTAACCCGTGAGCTCAGGGGTCCCTCCTACTAGAATCCCCCTTCCCCTGCTCTTCACAGGGCTGGTTTCTGTCCTTCCAGCTTCCCCTCAGCATCTTCCTCGGCCAGGCCGTGGAAGTTATGGTGTAACTGTAGCCTTTTCAGTCTGAGATTCAAGGAACATATCTCATAGGACATGAAAAGTAAAGCCTCTCCAGAGTGCCACCCCCTTGCCAAAGAGCCTTATCTTTATGCAATTTTTTACATGAAACATTTTGGTTGAGTGCACCCCTTAGAAATTACCCCCCCCTCCCCCATCAGTATCTCTATATTACAGTCCCACTATATTTCTTTCATGGCACATATCCCTATCTGAAATGATTCCAGTTCTTCTCAGTCATAACTATATCGGCAATTTAACCCCCTCGAATATAAGTGCCTAGAAGGCTGGGCCCTTCCCTGCTGCGGTCAGACTATTTCCATACTACAAGCACAAACTACACCTGTGATAAACACTAGACGGTATTACAGCTCTGTCTCCTGAAGATCATTGTCTAATCCTTTGCTGTCTAATAGGGCAGTCACTGGTCTCATGACTCTGTAGGACACGTGTAACCTGCCCAGTCCCAACTGAGAAGGGTTGTAAATACAAACGCATATCAGTGTTCGAAGACTAAGTATGAAAAATAATGTAAAATTCATCAATAATGTTTTATATGGATTATATTTTGAAATGATTGTGACGAGCACATTTACAATTCCACTAAAGTCCCACATTATAGTTTTATTGGACAGAACAGATGAGTGCTGACCAAAATGGGATGTGTGTTTGTGTTTTGAGTTGCAACTCACGGTTCCTGGTATTAAGGTCAGTGTTTTGCACTCTGTTGACCCTTAAAAGATGAATTCCAGAACGAATGACCAGGTGGTATGATGCACCATGTTTGTGACTAAAGGGGAGAAACCATCTGGCCAGCCGGTGCTCAGATGTGGGATATTCAGGCGATTGCCAGGCAGAAGAAAATGTCTAAGCTACAGGAGCCCACTGTTCACAAATGTAGTCACCTGGGGAAAGATGGAAACTTACCAATCTCAGAGCCCCACGCCCAGAAACTGTTTACCGTGATCTAGGGTGGGTCTCCAGCATCAGTACTGCCTAGAAGCCCCCAGGGAGGTTTGCACTTGGAGCCAAGGGTGAGAATCAGTTCTCCCGCTTTGTGTACAGTGCTATGGTGAGACACTTTGAGGGGAACACAGGAGACAAACATCTGGGAGCTCACTACTCACCCCTCAGCCCAACAGAATAGGCACTTCCTGGAAACTCCGGAGAAATGCAAATGCTCAGTTGCCTCCCCAGGCCTCTGAATGAAATCTGCATTGTGACAAGGTCCTAGGTGATGGGTGTGTGTGTTAAAGTTCCAGAAGAAGTGATCTCAGAGGTAAACAAGTTAATATGCTCTCCTATCAGTTGTCCCTTGAGGCCCAAACATACGATATCTTGAGTTTGGTGGGCCTCAGTTAGTAAAATAATAAAAAGCATGTGTATGAACATCTATTGCTTCTATGCAGGTAAAGCAAAGTTCATCTTTGGAGCTATCAGACTCCCAGCTGCGTGTGGGTCCCTTTTCTTGGCAGGGGCCCTGACGCTCCCTGCTTTCGCCCATCTAGTCACTCCTCTGAGCTTTCTTTCACACTAAAGTGTACATGACTGCCAAAAGACTAGGGAGTATCCACTTGGAATAATGAGGGTTTGAGCCTTGGCCCTGCCACTTACTGGCTGTAAAACCTTGAGTAAGTCACCGAAGCCCTACCTGATCCTCAGGTGTCTCATCCACAAAGAAGGAACAATAGTTCCCGCACAGCCCATCCTGCAGGGCTGCTGTGAGGATCAAATCAGATAATTTACATAAATGAAGGGAGGTGTAATTATCATCACTGCGCTTGTATGACTCACAGCGTTCTAAGTCCATAAAAGCCTTGTTTGGGGAGGATGGAGAGGCAGGTGTAGTTGCAATTTCAGGAGTGCACCAGGAAATGGTCCTTTGAGAATTCAGTGCCAAGAGAGAGCTTTTCTTTTCAAATGAACTTACGTGATTCCTCTACCTTTTCAAAGGACCTGTATGATCCAAGTACGTGGTCTTATTTTGCTTTACCTACCAGGGAGCTTTGAGTTAAATTAGGTGGTTCATGACCATCACTCGGTCTCCATTTTTCTGTGTCAAATCATCTAAAATTGTTTTTCCAAAGTAGCCTAAGCATAAATCAGAGACAATAATATTAATACCAGGAACCGTGAGTTGCAACTCAAAACACAAACACACATCCCGTTTTGGTCAGCACTCATCTGTTCTGTCCAATAAAACTATAATGTGGGACTTTAGTGGAATTGTAAATGTGCTCGTCACAATCATTTCAAAATGTAATCCATATAAAACATTATTGATGAATTTTACATTATTTTTCATACTTAGTCTTCGAACACTGATATGCATTTGTATTTACAACCCTTCTCAGTTGGGACTGGGCAGGTTACACGTGTCCTACAGCGTCATGAGACCAGAGACTGCCCTATTAGACAGCAAAGGATTAGAAAATGATCTTCAGGAGACAGAGCTGTAATACTGTCTAGTGTTTATCACAGGTGTAGTTTGTGCTTTAGAAACATTGTCCATTGCCTGCAGAACACTTTGAGTTAGGGACTACCATCTTTCGATTGCAGATGAGAAAGCAGTTGTTCCATACAGTAAGAAAATTTATCCCTAACTGAAAAACAGAGCTGGACTCCAAACTCAGTTCCCAAAACAAGTACCCATAATCACCATTCTGCAGTGTTTTCGGATGTACTGATTTGAGAGTATAACTGAGATCGAAGACCTCACTATGTAGCCCCAGTGGGGTCTGGCTCTCTGCCTGAACTCAGCTATCTCCAGCCATAATTCCCGGGACTCTCCGGGAAGATGCAAGGGAGGCCTCCACCCACCATGACAGGAGGCACCTCTCCACCAAACCACTGACTTCAACCTGTGCAGCTCAGATGAGAAGTTGGGAAGAAGCAATTATGATTTTATTGTACCCACTGTGCTGACGATTAATGCTGAGTGCGGGTGGAAAATGCACCCTCTCATTTGCTAACATGCACTGTAATTATGCATGCCTCTCCAGGTACTATAATTTAGGACTTAAAAAAGGCCCATTTCGAACAAGTAGTGCTGCACTTGTAAAACATTACAGATGTGTTATCATATAAATGAGATAGCTGTGACATGATAGCAGGGTAATAAATCCCCAACTTAGATTTGGAGACAAGATATGTCAAAAGCAAATCCACACTGCCACTTAATCTTCTACATAAACTGTTTATTTTTTCTGAGTCCTACAATAATACATGTCAGACGGCTTTGATAGTTTCCAGATTAATGTGTTTTTTCCCTTCAGGTCATCAGAAGACTACTCATTTCATTAAATTAACTCTGCTAGTTGCAAGGTGGAAACGTGTTGCAAGACATAACTGTTCACACCAAATTGGGAGCCGGCAAGATGGAATTAATAAATAAAGCTGATGTCCCCCCCATTTCCGGGGGAGGCTGGAAAATGCCATCTTAAATCGCATCTTGATTTCTTGAGCAATAAGTCCCACAGTTATGTATGTGGCGGCTGCAAGATGCTCTCACCCAAACCCATTTGTTTGATGTCTGATGGATTCCACCCCCTTCCCATGATGCCTCTGGGGTGGAGACGGGCTTCAGCAGCCCACACCCTAATTAAAAAGAACGGCACCTGTGAAAGCAAAGGCCTTTCCACTGAAGCTTTTCTCTGGTCTCCTCCCTAAGGTGAAAGCCCTGCCAACAGAGCAAATTCCTTCACACCTGCTTCACACCTCCAGGAGCTTCAGGCAACAAATCCACCTCACTCCACACCCTGCCCAAAGCCCAATTTTCAAATTGGAAAACCTCAAAATGATCCCATCCCTCCCAATAATTTTCAAAGTAGCTACACTGTACTTCCAATAATTTTCAAAGTAGCTACACTGTGTCAGTCCAGGAAATCCATGTGACAGTGTGGGAAAGTGTTACGATAAGCCTACAGTTCCCCAACTCTATAGACCAGAGGCCACAGACTTTTTCTGGAAAAGGATGGATAGTAAACATTTTAGACTCTGTGGGCCATACAAGCCTCCGTCTCAGACAGTCAATCCTGCCGTAGCAGTGCAAACGGAACCACAGACAGGCAACAGGGAATAAAATGAGCATGGCTGAGTTCCAACAAAACTGAGGTATGGACACTGAAATGTGAATTTCATATCGTTTTTCATTGTATGTTTGTCTACATATTTTTATGTGTCACTAAATTTTCTTCTTTTGATTTCTCTTCTTGTCATTTAAAAATGTAAAACCCATTTTTAGCTCGTGAGCTATATAAGAACAGGTGGTGGGCCAGATTCCACCCACAGGCGCAAGTTTCCTAACTCCTGGTACAGAGGGTGTTGGGTTGAGTGGCTTAGGATGCCTCTTCCATCGCTGAAGTCCAAGGATGTTCTGTTTAACCCAGAACTGCTGTTTGAGGTATACAGTGGGCATCAGGTGTCACTTCTTTCCTGCACACCTTCTTCCTGTGACACTAACCCTCCGAGAGGCCAATGGAACGTTCCTACAGGAGACACAAGCTTCTGGCTGGAATCCTGAAAGAGCTGGAGGGAATCTCAAGACCCTGGAGTGCATTTTCACTCTGCAGGCTAAGCAGACAGTGTGTGGGGTCAGAGACAAGGCTCGCAGAAACAGCAAGCAAGGCATGAACCAAAACAAGGTTGGCAATATGCACTTCTACCCTCTGTGTTACAACAAAGCCTCAGCATCTTTCTCAACCCAGGGATCTACATGGACACGAGAAACAGTGTGATGCCAGCACACAAAGTAAAGCCTGGTTACCATCATAGGTATCTGGCTAGCGGTGATACAGGGGTTTGTTCTGTGAGGCAGCTGCAGTTAAGGGGGTTAGGGGTGGAAGATGGGAACCAAGGATGTGAGAGGAGATAGCCTTTCCATTTTTAGTCTCTAGACCTTCCTCCCAGTGAAGAAATGACTACGGCCACTTCTCAGTCTGAAGAATGTCCGACCCAAACTAGGAAGGAATCAGTCTTGAGAAGTATTTCATCAGCTGTCAAGATTGCTATGGAGCCAGCTGTGTTGGTTCTGGTCCCCTCCCCACAGAAGGGCAAGGATGTAATCCTAGCCCTACTGCCTTGTGGCCACCTGGAAGCTGCAGACCTGACCACTAATTATAAAAGCATCCTTCTCCCAGAGTGAGGACTGAAAATGTCTGGTAGGAGAGCCAGGGAGTAGACATCCGGACCCTTGTTTAAGTTGATTAACTGTGTATAGGCCATTGTAAACCAGGCTAACTGCTGTAACAAACAGTCATCAGCTCAGTGGCTTACCCAGGTGAGTATTTGTGTTCTCCTGGCGTAAAGTCCAATGCAGGTGATCCTGTTCAGCTGACTCTCCCGAGTGGCTCACCTCCAAATGGTGACTCAGGGATCCAAACTCCTCTCATCTGAAATCTTGAATGGAATCTTGGACGTCAGTGCTTCTCAAATTGTAGTGTGCAAAGCAATCACTTGGGGGTGACCGACCACCAGAGATCCTGAGTCAGCAGAGTGAGGTGGGGCCAGGAATTTGCATTTTGAACAGGTTCCCAGGTGATGCTGATGCTGCTGGTCCGTGGACCACACTTGGAGCAGCACCTTTTGACCTGGACATCGGCATCCAACTGGAAGGCTGGGGAAGAAAGCTCTGAGGGGCTGCATGAGATGCATGCAGCACACCCTCATCTTTAGCCTCCACACTTACTGAGTCAGCAAGCCCTGTTGATTTTATCTGTGAAAGAGGTCCTGAGCCTCTCCATTTATTCTTCCACTGCCTCGTGTTCATTCCTCCCTCTGCAATGTGGACAAAGGGATCTTGTTGAAATGCAAACTTCATCTTGAACCTTTAGGATCTTCCTTAGGTCCTGCCAGGTATGTCTTCATTGGCGACAGGATGAAAGACAGACCCCTTAGTATGGTCCAGAGGCCTACGCCTCTGGTTCCAACATGCCAACCAACCCCCTTCGTATCCCTCTCTCGTTGAATCCAGTATCTCATCTGCAACTCAGATGAGATATAGCTGTAGCACCTGCTGCTTTCACCCTGATTGCTTTCTCTTCCCTGGTTAACATACCTGCCTGGCAGAGCCTGAATTATCTTCTAAATCCAAACCCAAAGAAATATAAATGGCTGGTGTGCATTTAAAATAATGCCCAGGGGAAGAGCAATTAAAACGTGATAGCCATACATCCTGCTGGAAAATGATTAAATGTTCTCATCCATAAGATGGGGAGAGGGGAAAAAAATTGATAATATCATGTGTGTGGCACGGGTATGAAAAAACTGGCATTTCTACAGCTGGCTGGTGGAGGGCAACATGTGTACACAGCTACTTGGGGTGTCGGGGGAGGGGGACAATTGTCGCATACTTAACGATGCAGCCCATGCCCACTTCTATTTCTCTCCTATTGAACACTTATTTATTTATATGAACGTAGGAGCAGGATGTAAAACTGTCTATAATATGAAAAATCAAAAATTATATAAATGCCCATCAACAGAATAGCTCCATGAATTATGAACCTACTGGCAGTGAACTACTCTGTAGGGTGTTAGAAGATCAGGTGTTTCTCGCTGGTTGTCATATAATGTGAGAGTCACCCCTGAGCCAGGCTGATACACAACAGTGTGAAGTCTTCCTTACGTAGGGCTTATTCTCAGGGAATCCTCATCGTGTGACTCTACTCTATGGAAGGCCGAGGCCCCAGCTTATCTGGACTGAGGTGCTTGAAGACAGAGCTAAATTCCACTTCTGTCTAAACCCAGAGCCCCTATCTTTACCATGAGCTCTGCTGCCATTGGTAAAAAAACTCTGGGCACCAGCTGGATTGGCACCACAAATGTCCCCTGCAAGCACTAAAACCCCATCCTGGCAAGAAAACACCTCTCAACAGATCATCTTCACATCCCCAGCTTCACTTAGCCACATGCTCTCTTCCCCCACGTGCTTTGAGCCCAGCCTGGCCCGCTCCTTCCCCTTCCCAGAGTTCACTGGGTCGCCAAGTGCACGGGAGGCTGCTGGTTGAACAGTGCAGTGTACCAAGTTAAAGAAAAACCTCTCTAGCGTTGTGCTAGAACCTTTGGAGTACCAAATGAGATTCCACATCTGCCCACTCCAGCAACTCGAAAGTTCAGGTGTTTCTCCTTTCCCGCTGTTGCAGTTACACAACATGGGAATGAAAGGAAAATAGATAAATGTTATTTATCCACAAGACATTTTCATCAAATTCTCCAAAAAGAAAAAAAAACAAGTTTATTAATGTAGTCAGCATCCCAGAAACGACAAGTGATGTTTGTAATTGAAGCTAAATGCTTCAGCCTCCTGGGTGTGCTGGAGGAGGCGGCGGGGAGGTGATGGGCATTGGTTATGACAATGCAGCGAGCCCGGCTGGGAGAGCAGACTTCCGCTTTTGTAGCACCTCAGACAGGAGGAGCCTCCCGCTCCCCTTAGTCACAAATCAAGCTGAGTGACATTTGAAATGGTAATAATTTCCCCACGAATTGCAGCTGCCCTTCTGAGGTTTGGTTCTCATTCCCAATCAAGAGTGCCTTTACCAACTGCAAGCAGCAGCTGAACTTAATGCAAAAACCATCAGCAACAGGGCTGCAATTAATTCAGTAGGGAAATGAGTATTTCTCTGTTGAAGAATGTATTTGAAAAAACAGCATATAGGAGACGCTTCTTTTTTTAATGAAGATCTTAGTTCTGAATCTCTACAGAAATGCGTTTGTATGTGTCTCTGCCAGATATTCCTGAATTGGGGAAGGCAGGATGTGGCTCTCTCAATCAGCCTGTATCCCCAGCCCCACAATGTGCCTTGGGACACTATGGCTTAAAAATAATCAATAGCTAAGTCCCACCTCAGACCCTTTGAATGGGGGTAGGGAGAAGAGGTGGGAGTGGACACTGAGTGATATTCATTCATTTATATCTCTCCAGGTGGTTCTAAGGCCAACATACCAGAACCAAGAATGTCATTTCTACTTTGCCAACTCAAGTATTCCATTTGGCAGCAGTGAAGGTGAGAGTCTCCCATAGGTGTGTACAGCCTCTCCCCAAATTTCCTAGCAGTGCCAGGCATGGTGATCTTTCAGTTTGGACCTCAGCAATGTGAGGTTTACTGGAAGGATTACCTCCTGCTTTAATGTTTACTATCTTATATCGCTGTGTTAGAACTTTGCTCCGGAGCTTTGCGGTTCTATTTGTTTTGTCTTGTTTTCTCGCCATCTCCAGATGCAAACTCCTCCTTTAGAGATCACACTTGAAGTGGTTTGTAACCATTCAGGCTCAGGAAAAGACAGAGCATGACAGGAACAGGGAAGGACAAAGAGATGTTAAAGCATCGCAGGCTGAGAAGAAAGGAGAACATAGCCCACCTGGTGGCAGGATGGGGGTCGATAGGGTAGGAAAAACATTGTGGAAACATCTTTGCCCCTGAGTGATGCACAACACCTGCTCCTCAAGGCGTGGTCCCAGGACCACCAGCAGTAGCAGGTGGCAGCTTCTCAGCAATGCAGAGTCTCAGGCCCCCCTCCAGCCCTCTGGAATGCATTTGTCTTTTAGTAAGATCTCTGGGGAAGGCGTGAGAAACACTGCCTCAGTAAGAGGGAGGCAGAATATGCTTTGGGATTGGCGTTAACGCCTCGTCCCTCCCTGTCTCTGCCTTTTCCTGACAGCTGGTCACAAACACACAACCGGACTCTTCTCGTCATTCAGCAGCTTCTGACTCGGTGTAAAAGGCCAGAGAGGCTGCTTGATTTGCTCAAGCTCGGGATGATATTAGGGAATAAATATGTAACGTCTGAAAATAGCCATTTTGGAAGAAAAAAGAATCTTTGCCCTTTCTCTCAACTATTTCCTACGCTCCACCATAGCTTTGTCTATTGGGTTTTATTGTGTTGTTTTTTTTCATCAAGTATTGGTTGAGCTCACAGCTATCGCGGACAGAATGGTTTTGTCTCAGAAGCCAAAGCCATGCATCTTGAAGGGGTTACTCAGTGATGATTATAGATTACTCATTGATGGCATTAATTACGATGCCATAGAAACCCACTTCTTGGGGTGTTAAGAATTGGGCAAAGAGCTAAATATGTATTAGTGCCTTCAGTATCCCAAGGTAGATGCTTTCTATATATTTTCTCAAACCTTTAAAAATAATGCTGGATGTAGATTCAATTGTCCCCATTTTAAAAATGACGAAACAGGCTCAGAAAGGCTGGGTGACCTCGCCAAGGTTGCACAGAAAGTGAGTGACAGACTGGGGGCTGAACCAGGTGACCTGCTGTCCTTCGACGATTGCCCTTTCCACCACATCCATCAACCCTCTGTCATTAAAAAAAATAATAATCAGCCTTCCAAATACATAAGAAGGCCGTGTTGATTCAGTGGTAAAGAAAGCATGTGAATGTTAATAAGACCTTTATCCTCTTTGTTAATAGATTATTAAACAAGGTTAATATTACTGCGATAGAGGGGGGGAAAGCATCCATCAAAATGCCCCCAGAGGCCATGTGCATACGATGCCAAAACACCAGGATGGAAAGGGAGAAAGTTGCTTGGCATTCGACTGTTTTGCTTAACTGGTGCCAAACATATGGACAGAGTGACGGGTGTGCAAACCGTCCCCGAGGCTGCTCATGCGGAGGGATTCCTAACAGAATGTGGTGTCGCTGAACCACGGCAGCAGGACGCGGGGCTCCCGTTCGTTTGCAGGGTCTTCGAGGTGATCACTTGTGATCATATTCGAAATCTCCCTTGTGTGGCTCCCTGCTTATCACAGGAGGGCTACCAAACTGAAGAGCCAACTGGGGATGTGATGAAGAAAAACAGAGGAAAGGATTAAAGAGCTCTGCCGTGTACCGGCTGGCCCTGGGTGGAGGGGTGTTCGGGGCTGGGTAGGCTCCGATCTTGTGTACAGAGCCTGGGACTTGATTCAGAGGCCCTGGTTTACACCCCACTCGGCCACTTGCCCCCTCTGTGATCGGGGCAAGTGCTGCATTTCTCTAAGCACTAGATTCCTCTGTAAGTCTGGAGCCAAGAGGTGTTTTTGTTTTCATTCGTTTTGTTCGGTGGTAGGTTTGACGGATGAAATTACTTCTCTGAGCCCCAGTTTCTACATCTATAAAATGAGGGTAAGATGACCTACCTCAAAATGCTTTTTCTTGTGAGCACGAAAGAGAAGAAAAGTGATTAACCCTGGAGAGATGCAAATTATGGGATCTAACATAGACAGCTGTCAGTATTACGGCACCATTTGGAAAGATGGCAACGACAGCACTAAGCACGGACTGTGAAGAAGACTTTGAATTTAGGGAATAGCAACGGCCGCCGTGGAAGAGATAGCCAATGACTCTTTAATGAGAGATGCAGAAATGGAAGATTTTTGCTGTTACTAACTGACAACCCTCCCCATCAAAGTAGCCAGGGGCCTACCATGTCTTTTATTATGGATCAGTGAGGGCATCTGAACCACACGCGAAGCTCACATGATCCTAATATGTTAGTTTGCTTGAATCTGCCCAAAGAGGGAAGCAGTGCTCAGCGTCTCTAGGCCAGTGCTTGAGAGTAGGTTCTGTGAACCACAGATATCTGAACAACTGCAGGGCTTGGGGAAAATGCAGAGCCACAGGTTCTAATGAGTCACTGTACGAAAGGAATCCAGAACTCTGAAATGTTCAGCAGCCAACCAGGGGGTTCCCCGGCACACTAAAGTTTGAGAAATACTCAGCTAAATCAGGGTCTCCAAAAATGTGCACACATAGTGATCTTATAGCGTATACAAAGAAAGTATGAAAGTTTCCATTTAAAGTCATTGTTATTACTTCTATTTTTAAATTTATTTTTCACCTGTTTTATAATGGCTGTATTAGTACAGTAGTATAAATGTATCATTAAAAAATGTGTGTATGTGTACAATGTCTACGTTACTACACACACACACACACACACACACACACACACACACACTCAAAACAGTTTGGAGACGACCAATCTAGAATATGGAATCCTAGGGAAGGACTTCCTTTAGTCTACCTGTCTACCTTTCTGGAATTTGTCTCAGCTGAACTTTTGGCAGAACACGAGCAAATCCCTGTTGGGAGGTCGGGGGGCTCCAGCAAGTGCCTGAGTCCAGGGAGGGAGAACCACGTGCTGGAGGTGCCAGGAGTAGATAGGTCAGCAGAAAACTGTTATCAAGTTCATTTTGAAAGGCTGACGTGTGTTCTTGTTCATATAGCAAACCACAGGCCCTCTGGACATACGTGGCCTATGTCAAATAACGGCCAAAACTTTCCCCAAAAGGATCCCAAGATCACAGCTGTCAGCCACGCAGGGAGCCACCAATCCAGACTGGAGCAGGCCAGAAGACTCAGAGAGTGTTTTTCAAGAAGATAGTCTTGATGGAATATCCTAGTTTCAGAAGGTTTACACAAATGATAGGCAGGATTGAGTGAAGAATAATTAGGCCAAGAACTACACACTTGGTGGTAATAACAACGAAAACAAGAATGACAGCAAAACTTGTCAGCTTCCAAAGCAACAAATCTGTAAATGAAAAAAGTCATCGTACTATGTGTTACCTGTGAGTAGAGTTTATATAATCATTCCAATGTAAACATCAAGTACCTAGCTTAGCAAAATTACAAAATAAGCATATTGGGAGGATGGGGCCCAGGAAATATGAACACACGCATTGGGGCCTGGAGGTTGGGCAGAGTTGTGTGGTTGCCATGCACGAAAGCTCTATTCTCATCTTACATAGCTGGAAGAACATGAAAAATAGATAATGCTTAAAACTAAACATGTGGTGCCCAGAACTAAACTCCTGAAGTGACTTGGCCGTGGAACCAAGACCCCCTCTGTTCTGAACAGTCATTAAAGCAGTCATTAGTCAAAATGGGTAAAAGTTGAATCACTGTTTTATTTCAAAGTCCCTGTATCCCATGCTTACATGGATTGCTACTTCCTGATTAAGCCGTGTTAAAAAACAAACAAACAAAAACCATAAGACCGTGATAAGTCCAATAAGAAGCTTAAAGACACAGTGACAGGGCTATATTTTGGTAAAGAAAATTAAATTCCCCATTTAGCTTCCCACTCTCCACACCTCCCTATCCTAGCCCCCCAATCCCCCTCAAAAAAAAAAAAAAAAAAAAAAAGAGCAACTCGCAAAACAACCCACCGTGGCTTAAAAATAAATGCTCGGATCACAAATGTTTTCATGTAGTGCAAGCAATAACATTAGCTGGGCCTATCTTTTAATTACATAGTTTGGCCACGCAAATATTCCAGACATTTTTAGTAAGGCAATCGACTTTTATTTAAATGTGTAATAGAAAGAGCTGCACTCCAACTGCTGATCGGTGCTTCTTTCTTATTTATTGCTTTCCCTTCTCTCCTGCTCTCAACAATAAAATCCCACTTAGCACTTGCTTTTTCCAAAAAACATCATTTTTCACCATTTGAGGAGTGGAGAAGAGAAGAAACGGAAGAGATTTCTTCTTTCTTTCTTTTTCTTTTTTTTCAGAGACTAACGTTCTTCTCTTCTCCCAAATATTTAATCATAATTATATTAAGAAACATTTATAAAAAGTTAAGTAATAAAATTAAATAGGTTGGAGAAAAACAGAGAAGAAGACAGCAAGGATTAAGTGTAGTAATATAAAGAATAGATTATATTTAATGAAAATTTCCTCCGTGTTCAACATTTTTATTATACTTAATAGCACTGGGCTTCATTTTTGTCTCCAGTAATTGTGTGTCCATAATGAATGGGCATTCTTATTCCCCCATTGAGCCCTGACAGAAATTAATAAACCTAATTCTGTAGGTTTAAGTTTAATTTTGTTGAAATATATAAAGTAGTTACATATTCACTTAGCAGCCAACTGAAATGCAGTGGCCTTAAGCTTCTCAGCAACTTTATAACAAGTAAATTGTTTTCTGGATCTTTCTCCCCCCTCTTCTTGTGCCTTCTTGTTCTGATTTTAGCCAGGAGCCAATTTTGTGATGCTTCCAGCTACAGAGGACGTGCATGGCCACGGAGGTGGAACAGTGGCCAGGGTGAACGTCGTAAAATGTACAATTATGTGATCTAGTCCTTTTCCAAGAACAGCTGTTAATGATTGCTGAGCATTCTCTGGTTGGTTTACAGTTTGATCAAGAAAGTATGTAATAAAAGAATGGGGGATGGGCATTGTACAAGCCAGCAGTCCTCTCGCAATAAATAATGTGCACAGTCTGGTTGCCAGAGCTCAGAGAGTATGGAATCTCCCCTTTGGGCTTTAAGCACCAGGGCGGGGCTTCCATGAGGATTCAGCCTTGGACAATTAGGTATTGAAAAGAGCCATAGTGACTTGGGATCACATCTGACTGGTTGACCCATTAGTAATTGACTGTAAATGTCTTCTTGGAGAAATGTCAGATGCATCTGGGCATCATCCCTCCAACCTTTCCTCCATCTCTCTCTCAATCCCTCCTTCCATCTGTCCTTTCCTTCATTCATTCAACAAATGTTCGACTTTATCACATATTCTCAGTGAGGTACAATGGACAGCATAAACCAACACGATCCCAAACCTTTATCATTTTTTAAGGTAATTCACGAATAACCATAAAAGTATGATCGCAAGCAGTACAGGGGAGAGACGACAGAACAGAAGGGACACTGACATGCAGGCAAAGAGCAGTAAGTGCTTTCCTGAGGAAATGACAACAGAGGTGAGATCAGAGGGCAAGGAGGAACTAGGCAGGAAAAGGTGTGGGTGGGGTTCCAGGTACAGCAGCTCTGCAGGGGAGGCAGCAGGACAAATGTGAGGACGGGATGGGGAGGGAGGGGTAGGAGACAGGCGAGCAGGTATCCAAGAAGAGGGCCCACAGGCCACTCTAAGGAGTTGGGCTTTATCATAAGAACAATGTGGACCATCAAAAGGCCCTAAGGAGGCAGGAGACTTGTGCAGCATTGCTGTGATGGAAATAAGAAGCACTGGGTAGGAAAAGGCTATAGAACAGCTTGCCCATAGCATCGTTTGTTTTAAAGATGAGGAGACTGATACACAGGAAGTTTCGTCAACACTTGAGCACAAACCAAGCATTCTGATTTCAAGTGTCTTTTTCCTACACCTTATCAGACTCCTTCCCTGGAACCCTATCAACCACGATATTGAGAGTTCAAAGAACCATGCCTGTGACTTCCCTTCTGGAGTTAAAGGTCACTGCATTGAATTTATATCTACCAAATGCTTTCCAGTAATGTCTTCAAAAATATTCTACTAATAGACTGAAAGAATGACGTAATGAGGATTGTTGTGGACACAGCATATCATAGTGATCCCATTTCACAGATTAGCTATATAAAGGTAGATGTCAGGGATTTATGTACTCATATCCTTCATCTCTTTTTCTTACATTATTGCTCCTGTGAATTGTGACTGCATAGACAATAATGGAATTGGACGTACGGGACTCAAAGTGTACCAAGAGCAACCACACTGGGATTTAAGAAATTCCAGTTGTAGTTGCAGCTCTTGCCTCAAATTAACCATGGGATCCTGGGCAAGACCGTTCCTCCCAGTGGGCCTCCATCTCCAGGCAGTGGGATCTAAAGCCTGGAAAGCTTCAAGGTATAAGAAAGAGGGGCTGGCCCAGTGTGAAGGTCCTAGTGACTGCTTAACAGTGAGATGTGTTTCTGCTGACCCTTAGGACCTCACTGGGCCATGCATGACCCACCTAGTCATGGCGGAGGTGAGAGATAGAAGGTAGCCTGCAAGAGTCAGATTTACTAGGCTTCAGTCCACTTGCTGTATGACCTTATGCAAATTAATTAATTGTGCTGGGCCTCAGTTTGCTCGTCTATTAAATGTAAGTCAATATATCTGCCTTGCCAGATTGCGGTGGATACTAGAGAAAAGGCACAAAAACATGTGACTTCCTGACTTAAGCAGATACCCAATAAGCATTAGATACCATTCCTTCTCTCTTCTTTCCACCCATCCTTTCAAATATCCCGTCTCCCCTTCCTCCTTTGCTCTCCTTCCCTGCCTTCCATCAATTCCTTTTACCTGTCTCTCCCTCCTCTGGAACAATTGCAGTCGTTCTTGACAGGTCACCTTCGTACCCTCCTTTATTGGGGCATCTGTTATTCTAAGACATGAACTTCATTTCTTTGGCTAAATGCAAATGTGAGCTTCAGATTGCAGATACAATTCCGATTGCGGGTGCCGTTGAGTTTTCTCAGTCCTTAATACCTCCATGGATCTGCTTTGATCTGATTCTACTTTGAGGACTTCTATAGAAGGGGGAGGGTAAAGAGAGCCCCCAAATGACATTGTCTGCAAGGAGGAAGAAGGAAGAGTGCAACAGAGGAATAAAGGGATCCGGGAAGGAGAGAGCCTGGTCTCCGAGACCCACCCACCCCAGGATTGACCTCAGAGACGTGCTCAGAGTTGCTGTGGTTAAGCCTTCTCAAGAACCAGAACCAGAATGTGCTTTCCTTGGGGCCCAGTAGACTAAAGCTGCTATTTTGCTTCCCAAGGTTATAACTTCAAGTACATTGAGTATGTGTGTTGGGGAAACACACCGTTGATATGAATAGGAGATTATCTTGAGAGTATTCCACTGGCCCTGCCCTCCCTCATTTCTCCCTGAACCCTGATCTCTCCTCTGGGACCCTGTCACTGCCAAGCCACAGACTCTAGCATTGCTTTGCCTTTTGAACCACCCGCTCCCCACATACTGCAATGAAAAAAACCATCTTTTGATAAGCGGAGCAATTTAGCAGCCTGATTATCGGTGGTTATCAGTTGCCCTCATTCCCATCAACACCAAAAAAAAAAAAAAAAAAAAAAAGGTGGGGGGTGGGGAAGTCTAAGATTCAAGAAATCATAAGCATCCCCTTTATCTAAGTGGACGGCAGATTGTGGTAATGTGTAATAGAGTTTGGCATCAACTCTTGCCAGAGATTTTTTTCTTCTCTTTGTGGAAGCTTGTGAAGAAAAGGGCTTAGGAAACCTTTGGGGGAGGTTGGGCCGGACAGTGGCCCTTATCTGCCTGGGCAGAGTCACCCTGGATTGCTCTACCTATCTCAGGATAGCAAAAGCCAAGGAGTTGATAGGAAGCAGGACAGTGTTTCTAAAACTACCAGTGTGTACATGTGTGAGATAGAATGTTATAATGAAGATACTTAAGCTAACTGTCAAGTGATCCATGCAACTCACCCATCAGTGCACCCCTCCAGCCGTCTACTTACGCCTCTACCCAGCCATCAGTCCATCCATCCAACCATCCATCCATCCATCTGTCCATCCATCCATCCATCCATCCATCCCTCCACCCACCCATCAGTCCATGACTCAATCCATCTGTCCGTCCTTCCACCCATCCATTCACCCATCAACAGATATCTATTGAGCACTCTAATATTTTGGGGTTTCTGCCGGCACCTTGGGATTCCACAGTGAGCCTGGTAGACACATTTCCAGGCACATGAAGTCCTCAGCTGAGGAGAGATATAGGACAAATTAAACAACCTAAAGAACAACGTGATAAGTGTTGAGATAGGAGGAGTTCGAGGTGCAAGGAGAGAACATCCAGTAGATATGTAACTCAGGCTTTGAGTCACCATCCCAGCCTCTCTGAGGAAAGCCTCCTGGGCAGAAATCATCTTGGAAGAGAACCCTGTCTAGCTGGGCAAACTGAGGAAGCAGCAGAAAGTGGAAAAGAGCTCTATTTAGTAGCACTTACTACCCCCGTGTTTCCTCGAAAATAAGACCGGGTCTTATATTAATTTTTGCTCCAAAAGACACATGAGGGCTTATGTTCAGGGCATGTCCTCCTGAAAAATCATGCTAGGGCTTATTTTCCGGTTAGGTCTTATTTTCGGGGAAACACAGTACGTATGAGACACCAGGCACATTGCAGATCTGTCTCCAGTTAGTCTTCACAGTGGCCAGAGAGAATGAAGGCTCTGAGCAGTTAAGCCGTCTGCCCGAATGCTTAGAGTAAATGGTTTTATAAATGACATCGTGTTCTCTTGTCCCCATATCCTTACTGTTCAACTTCTTCTATGAGCTGCCCTCCCCCATACTTCTCTTTGGGATTATGAGGGAGTTGGAGAACCAAAAGCTTTTGATACATTCTACAACCAAGATGGATTAAGGGTATGGGCTCTGGATTCAAGGAACCTACATTTAAATTCCTCTCTGCCATTTACCAGCAGTTGTGACTTTGGGCAACTTATTTAACCCCCCTAAGCCTCATGTCCTCACCTGTAAAATGGGAATGATAATAATGTCTACCTCAGAGCCTTATGAGACATTGAATATGCAAAATGCTAAGTGCAATGTACCGTATGTTCTATAACAAATTGTTGTGTTCCACAGAAACATACAGAAGGAGTCTCTACGGAAGTAGCCTTGCGTTGTGTGAGGGGAGGACGTACGTGAGATGCACCGGGAAGAATTCTCAGTGCTTGAGGTGGAGGCTAAAGAAAGAGGCCTTTGTGTTGTTCTTGTTCTTCAGCCAGAGGGATGCGTGGGAGAGAAGTCCTGGTTCAGAGGGTGTCACGAGACCTCACCCTGGATCCTAATCTCACCACGACAAACAGATCTCGCCATATTGTCCAGCCTTGACTTCCCCTGGCTCAGACATTGGAGAGTCCAGGGCGGCCTCCTGGGGTAGCCCTGGGTCCTGAGCCTCTTCCAGCCCATTGGGCCCCTCAGACCAAGAAAATGGTACCTGTGAGGCCCCTCTAACCTCCCAGTCTTGAGAGTCAAAGTCCCTGGGGCACGAAAGTCATCTGGTTCTGATGTTTCTTACCTCTCCACCCCCACAGCCCCCTTTGGAAATGCAGTGGGAGTCGCTCAGGCAGACCTGAAGGGGGCCTAAATGATGGGGCCCTCAGCTCAGGGCCCCTCAGGAGCTTTCCCTGAGGCTGTCCCCACACTGGGCCTCTTTCCCCACTATTTTTACCCATGTAAATATACTTCTCAGATTCCTGCCAACACACTTGGTTTTGTAATGTTGTTTAATAACTTGAGCCATCTTAATGAAATATTCATCCTCCGTTCTCTGTCGGAGCAGTCACCCAGGTTCCCAGAAATTTCTCTCTCTTTTGTTTTTGAAGACAGCCCCACAGGCAGAGGATCCTCCCTGAGTGAGGCCTGGGGACCCCCAGCCGAGGCCGAGGAGCTGTGGGAGTATTCCTCCATGGAGGGGAGGGCTGGGGGGCACTGGTCCCGGGATCCTCTCAGGGATGCTGGAAGCCCAAAGTTGAATGGCCAGGGGCAGGGTATTTCAGTTGGGATGCCCAGCATCAGACCGCGACTCCGGGGAACTGAGAGACCTTCCCCTGGAGCTTAGCATCCCAGCTAATGCTGCTGGGTAAATGCAGCCCCTGCTTCCCCAGGAGCTTGCTGAGGCTGAGGGAACAGTGCCACCTGTTGAATGCTCATGATAACGTGCTCCTTCCCAGGGCTCCAGGCTCAGGACCTCAGGTCTCACCAGCATCCTGTCCTGTACCCACGCAGGCACAGGACTAGGGAAAGCATGACGGAGCCGCCTGCATGGACCTTCTGCTCTGCCCATCTGTACGAGGAGCCCCACTCCCCAGAGAGGGGAGTCGACTTGCTCGAGTCGAAAAGCCAGTGCCGAGCCCCCACCCTCTCTCTGGCGCCGGTCAGGAACACTTTCCACCCTAATACTCTCTTTTGAGGCAGTTTGCATGTTTTTATCAAAGTATTTTTTAAAGTACAAAAAAGGAAACCAAATTCATACATGTCCAGGTCGACGAAATATCACAAAGTGAACACATCCGAGGAATCGGTGCTCAGATCAAGCTTTAGAACACAACCCGCCCCCTGAAAGCAGCCCCCTTGTCTCTCCCAGTCAGCATCTCTTCCAAGGGTGACCGGTATCCTGACTTCTAACTCCGTAGCTTAGTTTCTTCTGTGTTTGAACAGTTTACAAACTGAAGCATACATGTGGTGTCACTTCTCTCAGTCTGTGTTGCATTTGTGTGATTCATCTTGCCTCTGTGTTAGGAGGAACCATATCTTTCTAAGGTGGGAGGCAGAATCATATCTGAGAATTGGAGAGACTTCCAAAATCACTGGATTCATCCTTGTCATTTTCAGTGAGAGACGAAAGCTCAGCATAGGGAAGAGATTTGCCTAAGGTCACACAGAGGTCTCTCCCCTAGACGATAAGGATCCTGCATGAACAGTCGCAAAGAATACAGTTCTTGGCACCAGGTGTGATGGGGACAGATGGGGCAGTTAAGTGGAAAAGTACATCACTGGTTACAAAAGGAAAACTCATGCAACAGAAAGTATCCACTGCTCACACTCGCAGGCTTTGGAGCTAGATTGGCCCGGGTTCCATTTACACGTACAGCACTTATCCATTTGTGTTAGATGATCTTTCAAGCCTCAGTTTTCCAATCTGTAAAAGTGGCCATTTATAACAGGGCCCCCGTGAGTATCAATGAGGCCAGCCAGATAAAGTGCTTAGTGAGTGCTCAGCAACTGGTAGCTATTATAATCCTTTCTATGATGAAACTTATTTCCAACCAGGAGACTGCCTGAGTCAACGCATTAACAAAACGCATTAACATGTAGATAAGGCACCAGTGGGTAACGTCTTCGAGGACAAGGGTTAAGCTCCTCATTAAAGAGCTAGAAAAGACAAAAGGTTCCAGGTTGAATTTCTTTCCTCCTATCCATCTAAACCGACATACCCTTTAAGACCCAGCTTGAATCCTGCAGCCTACAAGAAGCCCTTCCCACCACCCAGCCACCCTGATCCCTTCCCCTAAGAACTCCTGTAGCCCTTGCTGGAGATGGTTCAGCTTTATTGTTCCTGTCTGCAGTCTGGGGGTTATTGCTCCATGCATATGCTCACATGCCCAGAGCCATCTTTCAGAGGAATGGCTCAGAGAGCCATGTCACATGTCTGGCAGCTTTGGGAGACTATATATTAGGTGCGCAGTGACTACCTGGTTCCACCACTGGGGCATAAGAATGCTCCCCTCCCACACACCCCTTTTTTCCTTGATTAGAATAAATGCAAAAGAGAAAATAAAAATTTCCCATGATCCCTTCACCCACAGATAATGATGTTAACCTTTCAGAATATTGCCTCCTAGTCTTCTAGCTAAGGACATTTTGTAATAGGGTTGAGATTCTTTTTTTATAGCCAGTTTTATTTCTAGACTTTGTTTACTTGATGCTACATTGTTTGCATTTCCCTAAACTATTTATTAGTGCTCTTTAACAACAATTTTAATAGTTACCTAGTGGAATCGTAGAGGTATATCAAGGCTTACTCCACAATTCCTATTTATTTTGATTTTTCTACTGTTTTGACATAAACAATTCTGCTTTATGAGGATAGATTTCCTAAATTGGAATCAACTGGTCAAAGAGTTTTTAATTATTATTATTATTATTTTAACTGAGGAATAATTGACACATAACATCATCTTAGTTTCAGGTGTATGAGATGATTCGACATTTGTATATATTGCAAAATGTTCACCACAGGAAGTCTAGTGAACATCCATCACCATACATAGTTACAGAAGTGTTTTCTTGTGAAGAGAATTTTTAAGCTCTACTATCTTAGCAACTTTCAAATATGCAATATAGTATTATTAACTGTTGTTAATTATTTTAATTTACATTTCTTAAAAAAAAAAAGAAAAGAAAAAAGAACCATGTTCCTATTGCAAACAGACTCAATCCCAAACTTTGCAACAGGAAAAGGGAGCATCTTCTCAAGCTGACTCTTACCCTCTCAATCTTCCCATTTTTGTCTCTGGACACGCACACACACACACACACACACACACACACTCACACACACACACACACACACACACACACACACACACACACACACACCTTCTGTCTCAGCCATGCTAAATTATTTGCAGTTATCTCAACATGCATGGATATTGACGTCAAGGCTTTTGTACGTGTTTCTTTGACCCGAGGGATGTGCTTTTCCTCTCCTGAACTTGGCCACATTGTCATCTTGTCAAGACTCAGATATTACCTCTCTGTGAAGTTTTCTCTGAGCTTCCAGGCAAATTCACCCACCTCGCCCCCCTTGCCCCCAACTCCTAGATGTTCCCATTGCAACTGGTTGTTTAACAATAATAATTACATTGATCATAATAGTAATCAAGATGTATTGAGCAGTTATGTGCTCAGACGGTATTCTAAGTACTTTTCAGGATTATCCCAGCATTCCTTGTGGCTTAATGATCAGTTAGCATGTACATCTGTTCCCCCTGCCCCAGACCATGAGTGATGTCAGGAGGGGGCTGCCCCATCTTCATCTCAGTCTTCCCGGGAGCTAACACAATGCCTGGCACAGCAAATAGCTCAGAAATTAATATCTGAAGCCACCCTCTGCTTATGACTCAGCCAGTTTAGGGCTGAATTAAAAATGACTGGAGAGCTGCGGAAAAGATTGGCTGCATGCAAATCCCATGACGCACTTCCCCTGGGGATCCGCACCCCTAGAGATACACAGAAAGGTAAAACCATCCAAGAAGTCTTAAAGATGACCACCAGGCAAAGAGCCCCTCCCTTCTCTCCAGAGCCTACTGTGTACACACAGGTTTTTATAAACATTGTTTCATTTAATCCTCTTATACCTGATCTAGGGAGGCTCCTCCAGACACAGCTTTGTCCTCGCAGATTGCTTGTAAGGGAAGAAAACAGATGCCCAGCAACAGACACGGCCTTTAACAAACCCAGGAAGCGATCCTCTGTGTGTACTTAGCCTTCATTACCTGCCCAAATTTTTCTGAGCCTTCGAACTCCTGTCACTGAGAAACGTAGTTCCTCTTGAAGAAAATGAGGCTGGAGATGGTGCAATGATTACATCAAGTGTGAGCCCAAGAAAACAGGAGAACCAGAAGGAAATGTCAGGTGACTGGACTCTGCAAACTTCTCTGGATCTTAATGCCCTCGGTTCAGATGTGAGACCTTGCAGAGAGCAAGTAGCCCACCTGATTCCCTGGTGAGGTCAGCCCCTCTTTCAGAATCACACTTGCCTCCACCCTGGGAGAAGTCATGGCCACAGTGAGCTGAGGGTCAGTTAGGTGCCTGGCACTGCGCTCATCTCTAATCAGACCTGGTCTCCAGAATTTGGGTCTGGGAGTATTTGACCAAAGCGCAAGCTCCTTCTGCCATACCATGTCAGTCTGACCTTCTGGGGCGCGGGGTTCTGCAGAATGTGTACACTGTGGTGCCAAAAACGTGTTCCTTGATCAAAGGAGTCAGTGAAATAAACTTAAATGGCTTTATTAACAAGACTTGTCAGAGCTTTAAATACGTCAATGGCCACTGTGCATTTTCAAGAGTGGCTAGAGTACGCCTGCAAAATTACGTGATTGCAAATTTTTGTTTCTGGAAAGCATCACATAGGACTAGACTGTGGAAGAAAGCATTCAGGGAAAGGTTTTATGACACTTGGATTCTCATTCCCCAGACTTGAACTCCATTCTTGTTACCTATTTATTCTTTTTCCTAGTTCCTCTGGATTGCAGTTTCAATCCCGATCTAAAGTTATTAATCTTCCCTTAAAAGAACTGTGTGAACTGTGGGTCCTTCAACTTCTAACTTGGTCCTCTTCTGGTCACACTGCACAATCCACATCCTCCCCTAGTTACCCCCCCCCCCCCATGCACACAGATGTGAACTCAGACCGTCCTGCAGATGTGATGCTTGCTGACACCACTCCCACCTTTAAATCAACTTTCTGAACAGGACACCCAGCACAATTGGCTTAGATGAATGACTGTCACAGACATACCCTATTCGGGCATCTAACCAAATTCTTTTTCCTGGTTTGTATGTTGTTTTCCCAGAATAGACACCCTAATGGAAACAACACTTCACAATCCTAATAAAAACAACACTTCAAAATCCTGGCCCAAAAACTTTCTCTGGATTCACAATCACCCACGGTGCTCCATCTGCAAAAGGATAGACCAGACCCATTAATATGCTCAGAGGAGAAAGAGAGAGAAAATTTAATCTAAGCTACTGCTTATTTAAAAATTGATAGGAACTAATTAAATTAATAAAATCTTATTGAACTTTAAAACAAAAATCAACTTTAAAAAAATCCCTTCTTTCATTGAATCTAAAAACAATAAAATTCTTTTTTAATTAAATTGGATGGTGGTCATTCCACTCCTTTGGAACTCAAAATATAAGTTCTAAATTGAGATTTTTCTCTAGCTTCAAGCATATACGTTATATTTGCCTATGTAAACCAAAACCAAAATCTTTGTATGTAATATAAAGTTTCTTTGCCTTTTAATGGAGCTGTTAAAATGCTTCACTTCATCATCTGTCTGTCCAGTGATGGTAAGTATTTAGTAACCAGCCCTGGTGGGGGAGGGGGTATGTACCAACTCATTGTTTCTGCCAATTTTCATGATGTAAATTCTTCTATGATGGTTCATGGTTTTAAACTACCAAGGTGGTTAATGGGCAGCCTGGGTCTTCACTCAGGAAGCCAGCACCCCAACCTGAGAAAACACCCCTTCCTTGTGTGTACAGATCTGCTGAGGCTCACAGGCAAATCTACCCACGCTCCTAGGTTAGCCCAGGCCTGCCAGCTGGATATGATCGTACCAAAATCTAAAGGAACCTAGCATTTGATGATCTTCTATAACATGCTGGGCACCTGACTTCCATAGGGTCAGCCATATATGCAATTCCCCGTGTGTTTTAGTCCTAGGATAAAGTCATATCTGTGGCATCAAAGAACCATAGAAAAATATATGGTACAATAGTAAAGCAAAAATATCCTAGGTCAGGTCCCATCACTCCTCTGCTCAAAACCTTGTCATGGAAGAGAAAAACCAAAGACCTTACCATGGCCTGTGTGGCAGATTTTATTTTCTAAGGTGGCCACAAAAACACCTAGAACATTGCTACTCTCTCATAAAGAGGTTGAGTCTGTGTCCCCTCCTCTTGAAACTGGGTGATACTCTGTGACTGCCTGGATTAAGAGAGTATGGCGGGAGCGACACGATGTGACTTCTAGGTCATAAAAATGCCATGCACTCCTATCGTGTTCTCTTGGGACACTCACTCTTGGAACCCAGCCACCACTCTAGGAGAAAGTCCAAGCTGCCCAAAGAGAGGCACGCAGCACTTGCTGAGCTTGCAGCACCAACTTGTCAGCCATGTGTGAGGATCATCTTGAAATTTTCCAGCCGATGCAACCTGGAGCAGCAATGAACCATCCTTGCTGAGCCCAGCCCAAACTGCAGATTTGCAAGCAATGAAATGTTGTTCTAAGCCACAAAGTTTAGGGTGGTTTGTTACACAACAACAGATAAATAGAACAGCCTCCAAGGTTTTATATGAACCGGTCTCCTTTTAACTCTGAGATCTCCTCTCCAGCCACTCTGCACTTCAACAAGCATGGGAAGCACGTGATCACATTCCTTAATTTCTTCCAATGATGTTTTATAGCATTCTGAGTAAAAGTCTTGCACATCTTTTGTTAGTTATTTTCCTAAATATTTAATGTGTGTGCGTTGCTAATGCATCCTATTATCTTAATTTCATGCTCTAATTATTTGTTGCTGGGAGGTAGAACTACAACTGATTTTTGCATATTGACTTTATGTTTAGCAACCTTGCTAAATTCACTTATTAGTTCCTGCTATTTATTTACATAGTTGTAGATTTCTACTTCCCAATAATGTTGTTTGCTAATGATAGTTGTTTTTCTTCCTTTCTTATCCTTAAATTTTGAAATTTCTCATCCTTCCCTTATTGAACTGGCTGGGACATGCAATGTGACATTCGAAAGAAGTGATGATAGCGGGCATTGTTTTCATTAAGCATTTTTTCCTTTAATTACAGTTGATATACAATATTATATTAGTGTCATGTGTACAACATAGTGATTAGACATTTATATAACTTACAAAGTGATCCTCCTGATAAGTCTAGTACCTATTTGATACTGATGGTCAGCATTCTTGTTTGGTTCCCAGTCTCAAGGGAAAGCTTTAAATATTTCACCACTAATTATGACATTCAATATAGTTTTGTTTGTTTGTTTGTTTTATACAAACTCTTTATCAGAATAAGGAAATCTCTTCCTCGGGTCAAATCAACAAGCATTTGCTAATCACACATTATGTCCTAGAATTTAGAAATGAATGAGACACAATCCCTGCTCTGAGAAATCCACCATGTAGGGTATAAAATAGAGAAATACAACCCAGTGCGGTAGTGGGGATTCGGAAAAACAACTCACTCTGTCCAGGGTAGCTAGTGAAGATTCTCAGAGCATAGAGCATTATAGGAGGGGTTCAACGGATGAGATAAATGATGTTCTAGTTAAAGAGAATGACATGTAATGGCTACTCCCTTAAAAACCTTCTTCTGAGTACTTATCTATACATGTGGATTTCATTTTATAGAGCTGAAAGATTACCCTAAATTTCTGTGCACATCACATTTGGATAAATCTAATATTCTCAAGTATTCTTAAAGGAAGTTATAATTGAAAGAGAAAAGAATCCTCATGGTAAATATTTTTAGTGATAATTCCTGACTTCTATCTACTCAGGTTTGCTAAGAATGTTACATGAGCCAAAATGCTGAGAAAGAAATTTATGCTTCCCACCCGACAAACCTACTGTTCACTCTGTTTCCATTTCTTTACTGGCTGTATGTGCAAATAATACCACAGGCAAAGAACAAAAGTTGACTTAGAGCAAAGTAACATAGTATGTGGTTTAGAAGTATTTACCTATGTAATCATGATACATATTGAGTGTTAAATAAATACGTATGGATTTGGTTTGGCGTGGCTACATTTGTAGCCTACCAAAGAATATAGTCTGGTCAGAATTCTATTACCTAAGGCTGTTGAAAGGCATACAAACCAAAGACCAAACACAGTAGAACCTTTCAGTTTTGAAGTTTAAAGTCTTTTCTTTGTAAAATAGTAATAATAATCAAGGTAACTGAGAGTCAAAATAGGTAATATTTCAGAGTTTGTTTGGTAAGAGAAGTCATCAAACTAACATAATATATCATGGGGCTATTTTACCTGGAGTGTCTCAAGTCACTTGAGCTTTGCAAATCGACTGAAAAGTTATATACATGTTGGCCAGTGACTTACCTTCCTCGGGAGCATAACAAGGTGTGCACTCGTCAAGTTCATGTCCAAACATAGAGATTTGTTCTGAAAGTAGAGAATAAAAGAAAGGTGGAGTCAGACCTGGAACCACAAAAACAGAGGTCTTTTGGTTGGAGAAGTCTGGAAGTGCAGTTGGTACCCCATCCATATCCTTGTGGGATTTGCCTTCGAAGCACTTGCCAGCAAGACTTGCCAGACCAGCATTGGTCTCTCTTTACGTGAGGGCTTTCACTGCAAGCTGGAGCCCATTCTCCTAAAGAATGAGTGACCCCAGTTAAAGCCCTGAACAAAGACTGACGGGGGTGTGTATCTCTCTCCCCGGTGGGGACTCTGAGCAGAGTTCTACAGTTGTTCTCAAATTTCCCCTGTAGGAGTAAGTGTGTTACCCACAGAGATAATTTGTTGTCGTGCTTTCCCATCCCTCTACCAATGTTTCCTGGAATCACACTTCCAGGATAAACTACTTCATTTGGATTCTTGTCTCAGGGTCAGCTTCTGGAGGAACCCGAGCTAACACAGGTTGTATTTGACTTTAACAGAGAACATTGGTATCCATCGTCCACTTTTTTTTTGGTAAGAAGATGGTGGCTTTGTCCTGCAAATAAATAAACAAATCATACACTCTCTAAAGAAGTTCTTGCATTCTGTAGGACTTGCAGTAATTATCAGGACAAGTCAAGTCAAAGCTGCTGTCAACTAAAATCGTGGCTCACTGGAGCACGAGCATTGTTTTGTGCTTGACTTAATTGCCTAATTGCCTCTGTTCTCAGCTTCGCTTGTGTAGACCTGGAGAAGAACAATTAATGACCTAACATGAGGGGGACCCATCTCTGTGGCTTCCGGCCAAGAAGGAGACATATCGATGTCAAAGACAGCTATCTGGGGAGACTCTCTCCGGGGGAGATGTTCCCCTTTCAATTATGACCACCTAAAAAACCATGATGACTCTTTCTTTTTATGAAATCAAGCCATGGAAATTAAAGTTGAGGGAAAATATTTAAAAATTAGCCTTGAAGCCCTCTGTCTGCTACCCTGGAGAATTTCCAGAGCATGTCAGACATAGCTACAGGATTCCCTGAGTCTTGCTTTTGACATTTCAGTAAATTCAGTGAACATTTCTGTATGTGAGCAAGCAGCATGCGTGGCTTTTAGAAGAGAATTGTATTTAAAGTTCATGTTCATCCCTGTTACAGAGAAATCGTTGTAATAAATGAGACTCTGGTCTTAAGCTTGGGTTCAAATGAGAATATTATGCAGAAAAGTTTCCAGATAATTAGTGATTACAAATGTCAGAACAGTCCCTTAATCCTGGAATACAGTGGCTTGCCCCCAACATCGAGAGTCAAGGATATTACATGAAGAGTAAAAGATCAACCAACAGCACCAAATACAAAGCTACCACTCGGTTTCTTTCTTATTTAAATTAATTGCAAGATCTCTTTGACAAGTTAAAGAGTGAATTTAACACCTTTATTTTCTCTACTTTTAAGCTTATCCAACTGGACTTAAAAGAAAGAAAAAAATACCTTCCCCATTAGTCACCATTATTCCATTTAAATATGACGAAGATCAATGAATATAACACTGATGAATGTGGTTTAGTTCTAATTAGTCCAACATTATTTCTAGTAAATTCTCTTAATTAAAAAACATAGGTAAAAAATTATTTCTCTCATAAGCAGAACCTGACAGTATTAGATGGTCAGAACCACAGATTTCTGTTATATTTTTGTTGCTGTTTTGTTTTAAGCGTGACCCAGAACAAGGAATGAGCACCTTCTTCCTGTGCGTGGAATACTTTGGCTCAAACAAATGCATGTGGCTCAAAATCCCCAGCTAAGGATTTAGCTTGGGGAGGACCAGGGAGGTCTTAACCCAGAGTGAGGTCAGGTTCAGAACATGTTCAGACTGGACGGTCCACATTGAGTGTTTTACACTCTTGCCTTTTCTTGCCTTTCTAAATCACCGCTTGCCCTTTCTTGCCTTGGGGTTCTGTGTCTGCCCTTCTCCTTGTCTGCAATTCCTCCTGGACCATAATCCCCCTCACCCGCTCCAGCCCCCACCCCCAAACACTCATTTTCATTCGACCAGGGTTCATTTTTCAGGTCTTGCTTAAGTTGCGTTTTCTATAGGGAGAAACTGTGTGTGTGCTTTTTGCACTGCTGCTATCTAAATCTTCATGTCACTTCCACTCCTTGATTGGGTGTCTGCCTCTGTCAGATCACAGCTTAGCTCCGCCCCCCTGCCTAGGTGCACTTTGATGGAGCACCTCTCTAACTGGTGGACTCACCTCTCTAACTGGGCCTTGGAGTATTCTTTCCTAATCCACCCAAGGTCAACTTCAAAGTCCACAACCCGCTGTTAGAGACCCCTAACTTCCAAGGTGAGGGAGGATCTCTCCTCTGCCACAGCTTCCCTGGGTTGTCTCTGGACCTTAGGGGGCATTTATGCCTTCTGGGACTTCTCAACACCATCATGACCCTTCCTAAAGGTCTGGCTGATCTTCAAGGCATCCCAGCTTAATCTCAGCTTCAACAATACCTCAGAAAAATGAACCACAAATCAAAACGAGTTTTCTTTACGATGAGTCAGATGAGGCAAGAATGGAAATCCCATGGATAGAAAACTAGTCTAACTTGTTTTGAGGTTAGTTGTGGCTTGGACGCGACAGATCTTTGCTCCTGGAAAGAGCAACAGTGTCTCACTGGAGTGGAGTAGGATCCCTGCCCTCATGCTTGTGTGATAGGACCTTCTTCACAGAGGCTGAGAGAGAAGCTGGGTTCGGACAGCTCAGGGGTCAGACAGACCAGCCAGAAGACAGAAGGCTAGGGTGATGACCAAATTGAAATCAGGCAGAGAAGGAGAACCTTCAAGGGGAGGCGTTTCACCCAGGAGAAATGTCTATAAATGAATTCCTTAAAAGGTGGGTGCTATAATCAAATATGTTTGGGGGAAAAAATGGGTTGGAGAAAATGAAATTTTCCAACTACAGAATTTTTCCGACTTTTAAATGTATAATGGGCATTCAGAATCGCCAATGATGGGATAGAGCAGGGGTCAGCAAACTTTTTCCATAAAGGGCCAGGTAGTAAATATTTTTGGCTTTGTGGTCTTTATGGCAACTACTCAACTCTGCCTTTGTAGCAGCAGAGCAGCCATGGACAATACGTCAGTGAATGGTGTGGCTGTGATGCAATGAAACTTTATTGACAAAAATAAGTAGGGGACAGGATTTGGCCTTCAGGATTAACAAAATTAATTGGACCACAGGACCCTTCCTTCATTTGTTCGTGTGTTAGTCATTTTTATGGGATAAAACTAAGAGTCCTATAGGCAGGACACATACACTGATTCACTGTTGCTTCCTTGATGTCTTAGAACATGGAAAACTCTCAACCAAAACTTGTTGAATAGGAAATATTGAATTAAGGAGTCCAATAAAATAATCCTTTTAGAGGAAAGAGGGTCCCTAAAGGAACACATTTCGTGACAATTGAACTACTTAATAAAACGATAAATGAGAGCAAGAAGAAGGAACTATGTTTTGAAAGAAAAGAAAAAGGAGACAAAGAGAGGGTTCAGGATAAAGAGGAAGAAGAGGAGACAGGACAGGGGGAAATGAATTATAAAAACAAGGCAAAACAGAGGAAGAGAAGGAGGTGGATGATCAAAAGACGTGTTTCCACCCACAGGAAAATGGCTTTCCATGCCCCTGGCTGTGCACAAGAGCCTCTGTGTCCTGAAAGGGAAAACCTTTAATGAGGTGCTGAAAAACCCTCTTTGGCATTAATTAACAAGATCACTAGGCTGTCATAATTGCAGAGAGAATGATAAATCATCAAGAGATATTTCCTAACACAAATGCAGGTCATTACACAATATTATTTAAAGTCCCATTTACATATAAAAAGAATCAAATGGATGTTGTCCCACTTGGCACCCTCCTTCCCGCCTCTCTCCCTTGTGCTTGGTGCTTTGCACAGGCATCAGTGCACAGCACTGGGTAAGTCAGGGACCTTGGCATCATATCGAAAGTCCTCTCCGAGGGGCCTGATGGATGCAGAGATGTGAGAACTGAAAGAAACCTTTGCAGCCATAATCTCAGGGCTGAAACCACCACGTCCACACCTGAGTAATTGCCACTTACGCTACTGAATGCCTCAATCCCTCACTTGCTTGGGGTCTCCATGAGACAAGTGACCTTATCTGGGTTCCCCACCACCACCACCACGTTGTTCTCAACACCCAGCCCATACTAGGACACTCAATAGCTGCATATGAAAAGCATTAGTCAGTTCTTCAGGACTCAGCTAAAGAGGTGCCTCCTTTGAGAAGGTTTCCCACATGTCCCAACCTAGATGAAGGCTCTCTCCTCTGACACACTGAGGTATCCCATGCTCCCTTGTGTGATGGCACTTAGAGAAGTAAACAGACATTGAAAAAAAATGGTAAAGAGGGTCCAGCCCTCCCCTGCCCCAATTAGTCACAGAGCTACTAGAGACAAGACTGTTAATTTCTATATCCCTATCTTTGGTACAGACTGAGGTGGGTAGTGCATGATCTCAGCAAGGGCTTCTTGGATAGATACTCATAACGCCGCGATGGCCCAGAAAGGCAGTGGCAGCTATTATAGATCTTGGGCAAACTCTGTGGTGGCTGCCAGTGGAAGTTGAGCCATGATCTGAAAGGACAGACCAAGAAAAGGAGAGGTGGCCCAAGGTACTCATTGTGTCGCTAGTGTAGAAGCCTAAGAAAGGAGTCACTCTAAACCAACATGTTGCAAAGTGTGTTGCAGGTAACGAATATCGCTTTGATTGTAAATGGATATTACATAAAAAGGGGGCCTCCATGAAGGTGCAAGTGAACAAATAAATAAATGGGTAGAAGATGGTGAGAACTAGCTTCTCACTGTTGGAGTAGAAGAGAGGTTACAGATAAGCAAGGGGGAAAGGCTAGAATGATCCATGTGGTAACGGATCCATGCGGCAATTAGAGTTAGAGACACCAGTATGGACTCATGTTTAGCTTAACAGAGATACAGATAGATATAGAGATAGGTTAGACATAGATGAGATATAGAGATAGAGAAATGTGTGTATACGTGGATAAGTTAATATACACACACATATTTCCTAGTTCTGGGAGGACCTAGAAGCAATGATACCCCAGCAGTTATGAGGACACGCACCATTCAGATCTCGGTTTCTAAATACCACTCTCCAATTAAAAACAAACAAGCAAACAAAGGCTCTTTGGAAAAATGGCTGATTATAGGATTAGGACAGGGAATATATAAGATGAGCCTGGAGCATCTTCTAGTGCCAAGAGGTAAAGAAGTGCTCAGACAAACTGAGCAAGAATGTCAGAGGAACAGAGGAGCCAACTGGAAGAGCCCCCAATGACTAATGACTGCAGCTGGAATAGTCTGAGCATGAAAAACACGAAATGTAGTATTGGATTAAAACACAAAGTATAACATAAATATCCATATATTCATACTGACCTAATAAATGATTGAATAACTGAAAGGAGCATATACAAATCTCCCAGACAGAAGAATGCTACATAATTTATGTAGCTGCCCTGTGGTCAAAGAGGTGGAGTATTTTCTCCACCCCGTAAGTTTGGGCTGTAAGAATAGAGTATGGGAAGGGAGGGAAAACTTCACTTTACAGTCTGGGGAACGCTGACAGACAGATCAGTCAGGGGATCAAGGTCAACATCAGCAGTGAAGTCAGTTGATAGCATATACTTTTGATGGAATGTGATGAAAACAGCACTTTACCTCTGGGTGCTTCCTCCCCAAACCACATAACCCTAGTTTAATCATGAGAATAACATCAGCCAAATCCCAATTGAGGGTCATTCTACCTGAACAGAACACCTCAAAACTGTCAAGGTCATCGAAAACAAGGAGAGACACTAAGAAACTGTCACAGCCCAGGGGAGCCTAAGGAGACATGACAACTAAATGTACAGTCGACCCTCGGTATTTGTGGGGGATTGGCTCCAGGACCCACGGCAGATACCAAAATCCGCAGATGCTCAAATCATGTATACAAAATGGTGTAGTATTTGCATATAACCTATATCTGCATAGAGGCCGCAGCAGGGCATGCCTACACATCACTTTATTCCCATGGAGGCAGCGTAGCGCCAGGTCTGCTCTTTTTCCAGTATTGCTCTTTGGAACTTTCTGGGAATTTTGGTTTCCAAATATTTTTGATTTGTAGTGGATTAAATCTGTGGATGTGAAACCCACAGATACAGAGGATAATGTCATATCCTGGGTGGGAAAAGGGGTATTAAGTTTAAAACTATGTAAATCCAAGTAAAGTATGGAGATTAGCGAATTGTGTAATAATGTATCGATATTGATTTATTAATTGCAACAAATGGCCATACTACTGTGAGATGGTAATATTAGTGGAAATTGGGTGTCAGGTGTATAGAGACTCTGTATTAGCCTTGCAACTTTTCCATAAACCTAAAATTATCCTTAAATAAAAAATTTTAAAAGGGAACAACTACAAAGAAAAGAGTGAAAGAAAAAGTCGCCATCCACACCACAAGTAGGACTGCCACTGTTTAAGATAACAAAAGGGGCACCTGACAATAGGCTTCTTCATGCTACCTCTTCCTCCACCTCTTCAGCTCTATGCATGCTTTGCATGGGGACCCCGGGTATGTCCCTCACCAATGTATTCTGGGTTACTTATCTATACCATTGATTCTGGCCTTTCTTTTAGGTCATCCGTTGTTGCTTGAGGATTTCAGGTGCACGGCTTTCATCTGGCAAGCTTCAGGCCAATGCTTTCCAACTTCCAAGTGCTTAAGAACTGCCCGGGGAAGCACGTTAGTTAGAATGCAGATTCCTGGGCTCCATCTCAGAAAGGCTTGATGTATTCGGTGTGAAGTAAATCTAATTCATCTGCATTTTTTAATAAACCTCTGAGTATTTTCTGGTTCACACATTCTGATCAACCCTGAACTAACAGGGGAGTAAGCATCATTTTTGACTGCGTGTCGTTCTTTTGCTTCTGGTTCCACATCTGGCACCATGATGCTTCCTAGGTACTATGAGCTTGGCGGATAGTTGACACTTGATAAATATTTGATAAAAGAATGGATGAATGCATGAACTGTCAAGATCAACACTAAAGCTTTTTTATTTTGTTTTTTTCCTATTTAAGAACTTTGACATTGGGTGTCACGCCTAGGGATCCGTCACTGTTAGGGCACCACAAGCTATGGGAAATTAGATTAAAAAAACAAAAACAAACAAACAAAAACTTCCAACACCCAAGGCCATTCATTGTACAGATCTTACTACTGAGGTCCACCATGGTGGGAAAGATTTTCTTTGTCAAATGTGACGGGGAGGCTTGCTATTTGTAGTTCTGAAGCTAACATCATTTTTAGAGGGTACCCCCTGCTCCTCCCAACCCCCCCCCGTTTTGCAGGCTCTGTTAGCTGGGCCTGCCTTCTGAATCCATAGCTCAATAATTAGTTTGGTTGCATTTGCAGGTATAAAACTAGAGACACATTTTCCCCCATAGGCAGAGAGGCGCATGTACAATTAACTAATTACAGGCTGATCTTCCTCTGGTATTTGCTAGAAACACACTTAGACACACACACCTGGCTGTCCGAAACGTAGTCTCTGACCTGGGGGGCGGGAATGAGAGACACAGAGAATGATATGCTCTGAAGAGGTGAGGTGTTTGGGCAGAGAAAACGTCCCCTGTCCACAGGGGCTCCTGCAGAGGTCACTCCTGTGAGGCCCCCAGGAGCAGAAGGCCACATGGGAAGGCGGCATGTTCCGTGTTCCCAGAATTCTTTTAGAATGGCTGTCATTGTTTAAGTAGAATATTGCCGGTTAATTGTGGGCTCTGAAAGAAAAATGATGAGCAGGGGAACGGTTCTGCATGGATTTAGTGTATTTGAATAATTTAGACCCCTGCAGTTAATTTGACAGGATTGTTTTTCTCTCGCAGTAGCCTGCTGCTACAAGAATTAAAACTGTCGGGGAGTAGCAGGGGCTGTGCTAGAGCTTAGTAATGAGGTTTATCAGTCAATAAATGATTTTATACAGCAAATTAAACTGTAAATTTAATTTGGGTGGTAAATATTTAGAGAATAGAGATATCTGGTTAATGAGGAGGGCTGGGTGTTTAAAAAAAAGGGAGAGAGAAGGAAAAAAGGATATGCCAACCTTCTAAATCTTGAATGTGGTTAGGGTTGGATGACAATTTGCTCACTTACATGTGTTTGCTCTCTCTCTCTCTCTCTCTCTCTCTCTCTCTCTCTCTCTGTAAATAATGGAGAATGGCTACATTCTGTATTTAAGGATGCAGAGGAAAACCCTCCCCTCTTTGACTTGTGCCTACCACCAGAATGAGGTAACATTTCCCTCATGGGGTCCCTAGGAGTCCATGAGGAAAATAAGTGTGTAAATTGCTCATACAGTATCTGGCACCAGGTTCATCCTTTCCACTATGATTTATTTTCAAACGCAGATACCCCCAGCGCTGTGCTGTCCAACATGGCCGCCGCTCACCACACGTGGCTATTCAAATTTAAACGTACGTTAATTAAATTAACTGAAAATTCAGTTTCAGAGTTTCCTTTGCCACATTTCTGGTGCTCCCTAGCTTCAGGTGGTGAGTGGCTGCTGTTTTGGGGAGCACAGACAGGGACATTTCCACCACACAAGGCGTCCTGCTGGACGGCGCTATTCCTGAATCTGTGTGACAACTTTCTGTTTCCTGAGCTGGGGCACCATAGACCAGGTAGTACCTGGGATGGCTTAATTGGCTCATGTTTTTGTTTTTTTTTACTTTATTATCATCATTATGTACCTGGGTGTGTGTGTAAAAGGGACATTCTATGTCGGCTATCAAATCGGTGGTTTCACATATGCCAGTGCTCAGAGCACGGCAGTTAAAAAAATGTAAAGTCAGAGAAAAAAATGTGAGTCAGTTTAAGAAAATAGTAAATCAATTGATAGTGGTTATAATTATTTGGCGAACATCTTGAAGTGATAGAGAAAGGAATCACAGGTGTTGGAAAACTACTGAGCCCCAGTAAACCCCAAGGATCGGGAAACTTAAGAAGAGGTGAAAGAAGAAAGGAAAAAAGCAGACTTGAGAGGTCAGAAGGTCTAAATCAAACTTCTCCGACCTTCCAGTTCTGCTCTGGCCTGAACCAGATCGGACCACTTGGCCACCCACCTGAGCCATAAGCAGTCAGCACATGTGGCACGACTCCATAAGCTCAGTCTTTGTGGCACTGCCAGGGATCTCGTTCCATATGAACTCCCATCCATGTGGGCTCTTTGCAACAGGCCTCTAGGAACTCTATGTGGTACCCGAAAGATCCCAAATTCGAGTGTGATTTGCAGACAGATTTTGTAGGCTACACATCAAAAGTAAAGATCAGGACATTCTGAAGTGCACTTGCTGGCTTTCCACCTTCACAGTCCAAAATCATCACCGTCAGCTGGGAGGGTCCATCTCTCCCCCCCACACACACATGTGACCACATGGGTCCTTGAGCCAATTCCTTTCACCTTCCTATCCTGGCCTACCAGTCTCAACCCCACTCTCTTGGATATCTTCCATATTGGAACCTGGTTATCTGTGACCTTGGTAAACTTGTCCCACAACGTGGTCAAAGGAGAACCAGAAGGGAGCTGGAAGTACCATAGTGTCAGAGTCCCTCAAGGAAAAGATATCATGCTCAACTTGGATCATTGGAAGAGAGTTTAATAAAAAAGACTATAGATAAAAGTATGGGCAGGGTATAAGTAAACCACAAGCTTTAGAATCTTGGGGCTAGTAGTAGGGGGGCACCATGATTGTTGCTATATTTGAAGAGGGAAGAGAGAAGGGGAGTATGGATGGACAGGACCTCCTGATGGGAGCTGTGATCTGATGACCTGAAGAGAGGGAACCAGGAATAATAAATACCTCACCCACACACTCCTCTCTTTTTCTCATCTCTTCCTGGTGCTCTCCACCGGCTGATAGGCAGAAAGAAAGGCTTTTTGTTGATCAATCCTGCTTCCAGGGCAGGAAGCAGGATGGAGAGGGATGGAGAGTGGTTTACAGGGACAAAGGGAAGCTTCCAGGGCAATCATTCTCCCTGTGCAGATGGACTAAGCCTCATCTTCTCCTTCCGGTGTTGTGGGATAGGTGCTGCAGGCCAGGAGGTCCAAGCTCTGGAACCCCCCAAGAGGTCAAGGGGACTATAAGGTATTTGCCCCATAGTCCCCTTGTAGGACCGTATCCTCACAGGTGGGCTCCTGGCCCTCAGGCATCACTGATAGTTCAGCATCCTGGAAACACTTATTTCCCATCTCTGAGAGGCTGAATCCATGCTGTCTACCCAGCTCCCTCAGAGCTTGGTCACAGGACTTGGGAGATACCAGGCTTTCTCTTCCTCATTCTGGTCTAAACACACACCTTGTGGTACCCACTTCCCTGAGCTCTCAGGAGACAAGGCTTCTAGGTCAGATGCAAGTTTAAATTATTTCAACAGCAAGTAAGAGATGATCAGAGAGTGGGGACGTGACTGGTGGGGTAGGATAAACAAGTGAAGCGAGCTGGCTCAAGGAATAAGCCACATGTGAGGTAGGAGAGATGGACCCTCCCAGCTGACGGTGACGATTTGGGGTTACGTAATTGGAAGTGTAGAGGTTCTTTGAACATCATATTCTGACTCTGTCTCTTCACTCTGGCCCCCTCCCTGTGTTGTTTTACCCACAGGCTGACAGCAAGATGGCTGAAACAGTTCTTGGCCTCTATCTGTGTACTACAATGTCCAGAAAATGAGAGGGGGGGTCACTTTAAAACAGCCATGTCCAGTAAAAATAGAATGCAAGCCATGCATCTACTTATAAATCGTCTAATGCATGAAAAATGGTAAAAGAAACCAACAAAATTAAATTTACTAAAATATACTGTCTTTAACCAAGTATGAGCAGAATACCAGCATTTCAATATGAAACCAATCGTGAAAATATTAATAAGAGATTCTACATTCTTGTTTATACTCTTTGAGATCTGACGTCTATTTGGACTCGCCACATGTCAAGTGCTTAGTAGCCACTTGTGGCTAGCAGCTATTTTATTGTACAGTGCAACACTAGAAAGTTCTCTCAGGAGAGTGAGCTCCCAGAAAATTGCGTCTTGTGTCTCACGGGCCCAGTGGGGTCCTATGTCCCTCATAGAACAATCACTGGCAGGGGACACAATTTCCTTGGGACTAACCCAGCTCACCTTGGATGTTGTAGGTGGAATTATTTTTCCCAAGGCACCTGAACTACATAAAGAAGACGGGAAACATGAAACATAAATTAAAAACGTAATGAGTTTTCTGTTGAAAGGGGGTTACTGGGCGCTGGGTAACCCACCAGTAATGTCCACAGTGCACCGGCTCCCCAGTTGGGGAGCTCCACTGACTCCTGGCTTGAGGGTCCATTCTGTCCTTGATTTAAATGCCTTTCCTCTGAAAGGAGAGATCTCAGAGGGTGGGGGGTGGGGAGACTGTCCTCTCTGTGGATCCAAGAAAGCTGACAGTGATGTAACAGACCCGGCCATCCAATTCTACAGAGATTGATTAAAGAGGCATTTGCCTCATGGGGCTGATTGGGCCCTTTTGGGTAGAAAACTGCTTTGTCAAATAAACCCTATCTGCTATCTAAGCAATTGATGTGCCCTCAGTATCCAAATGAACAAGAATGGAAATGCAGGTGCTTCCTTTTGGGGGTGAGAAAGGCTATAAAGTGTCAAGATTCTGAGCATGACGTCGTAATAATGATGGTTACTAGTTAAAAACACACTAAGTATTTTGTGTGCATCACCTTGTTTCATTTTCTAAAGAAAGTGATGAGTAAACGAATACAAATAGGTTTGTATTCATTAGGTAAATACGAGGTCAGACAATTAAGTTCGCGAACTCATCCTAGAAAAAGTGCTACATGCCTCACTGCTGAATATCACTATGGTCACCTTCAAAGTACTCCCCTTGGAAAGCTATGCACTGATGCCAGTGCATAGTCCACCCTTCAAAGCAATTTTTCTGGAATGGCCATCAGAGCTGTCATCGTACTACCCTTGATGTCCTGAATGTCATCAAAATGTCTTCCTTTCAATATTTCCTTTATCTTTGGGTAAAGAAAAAAGTCATTGGGGGCCAGATCAGGTGAGTAGGGAGGGTGTTCCAATACAGTTATTTGTTTACTGGCTAAAAACTCCCTCACAGACAGTGCCGTGTGAGCTAATGCATTGTCATGATGCGAGAGCCATGAATTGTTGGTGAAAAGTTCAGGTCGTTTTCATCCAACATTTTCACACAGCCTTTTCAGCACTTCCAAATAGTAAACTTGGTTAACTGTTTGTTCAGCTGGTACCAATTCATAATGAATAATCCCTCTGATATCAAAAATAGGTTAGCAACATTGTTGCAACAAGTTGGCAAACTTAATTGTTAGACCTCGTATAAGCCTCTAAATTCCATGTTCTCACTTTCATCTGTGTCAGACAGATAGGTATTTGGGGAGTCGCAGCAGCAGACTATGGAATATAGGGTGGTTCTCTGAGCATCACTGTGGTGAGGACTTGTTGCTCATCAAATAGGAACTGGGTACAGCCTCTCTGAGACTGGGGCCAGCGTAATGCTGAGTTTAAGTTAGAATTGTGGACCCCGAAGCATACGATTCTTAGGTCAGTGATTGTCCCTCTGTGTTCCCTGTGTCTAGTCAGGTCAGGGGAAGAACAGGCACAGAAAAAATATGTGTTGAGTGGAACTGAAGCTCAGGTCCTCATCCTGAGTATTTTGAGAGCACAGACTTTGTTTTCAGCAAATCTGGGTTCTGTTCAGTGATATTTGTCAGTTTCTGATTATGTGACCTTGGACAAAAGACACAGCATCTCTAGGCCTCAGTGTTCTCATCTGTAAAACAGAGATAATGGTGACCTCATGGTGGTGGGATTTGGAGTAAATGAGAAGATGCAGGTCAAATCGTTTCCACTGAACTTGCCATATATAACAAGAGCCTAATACATGTAAGCTCTTCCCAATAACAATCCTCACTCTCTTCACAAGAACAATGGTAATGAAACCAAGTCCATTGTGCTGGGTATAAATTACTTCACTCATCATGCTTTCTGGTGACAGATTAAGTTTTGTTTTGTTTTGTTTTGTTTAATTAAAGTTTATAGGGGTGACAACTGTTAGTAAAGTTACATATATTTCAGGTGTACAATTCTGTATTACATCATCTATAAATCTCATTGTGTGTTCACTACTCGGAGTCATTTCTCCTTCCATCACCATGTATTTGATCCCCTTTACCCTCATCTACCACCGCCCTCCCCCCTTACCCTCTGGTAACCACTAAACTATTGGACAGACTAAGTTTTATTCATCTTCGCAAGCACCAAAATAAATAAATAAACAATGTACTGGGTAGGGGAAGAGGAGAACTTAATCAATTTTGTTGAAATAAGATGGAAATTGGTATCTTTTGGATGAAGAAAGGTCTTCCTGACAGAGGTTCCTGTAAACGTTTTCTGTAAAGGATCAGATGGGGCCAGATATTTTAGGCTTTGTGGGTCACACAGGCTCTGTCACAACTGCAAACCTCTGCTGCTCTATGCAAAAGCATTGCATAAATGATGGCATGGCTATGTTCAATCAAACTTTTTTTTATTTTGTAGGTCTCACGTACAGACTAGGAATCTTCATTATTTTGTTTTTTGGTTTTTTCTTTCCCCAGCTTTACTGAGGTATAATTGACTAATAAAAACTGTATAGTATATATTTAAGGTGTACAGCATGATATACGCATACAGTGTGACATGCTTATCACAATCAAGCTAATGAATACATCCATCACCTCACCTCTCATAGGTACCTTTTCTTTTTTGTGGGTGTGTGATGAGAACACATAAGATCTACTCTATGAGCAAATTCCAAGCATATAAGACAGTGTTATTAACTACAGTCACCATCCTGTACATTAGCTGTTACGCATCTTATAACTGACAGCTTGTACCCTTGGACCAATATCTCCCCATATAACCCACTTCCCCCACCTCTGGCAACAACCACCACTCTACTCTCTGATTTTAGGAGTTGAGATCATGCAGTATTGGTCTTTCTCTGTGTGGCTTATTTCACTTAGCATAATGTCCTCAAAGTTCATTCACGTTGTCACAAATGACAGGACTTCCGTTTATGGCTGAATAATACTGCATTGTATATAATTTTCATCACACAAACTAGAGTGGTGGGTCATGTTTGATCCATGGGCCTTACTTTGCTGACCTCTATCCTGAACAAACCCTGCTCAGGCCATTTCATCTATGCTTTCCTGACTGCTGTGCAATCAGTAACTCCCCTCTCAGCAATTCCACAACCTTTGTTCATGCACCTACTGGACAGAGTACTTACTACATTGTTCTCTGGTGCCCCTTGACGTGTTTCCCACCTGCTACATTTATCTTCAATTTTAGATCAGAAAGCAGGAACTTCAGCATGGGCAAAGATCTAGCCCTTTGGGAGCTCCATCTCCTTTGAGGTGACTTAATGACTGAAGCTGAAAGGAGACCATCATGCGTGTTGAACAAATGTTCGTAGATGGTTCAGAAAGAAAGGCACCTTTTCCTTAGAGGAAGCCATATTGGCCACACACAAACCTAAGCCAGGAATAGGATAAATGACTCTTGGGGTCACGAGAGCCCCTATTCCCCGGCAGCCCAGCCCAGCCCAGACATTTTTCCAAAAGCAGCACATGCACCATGAACCATTCTTTTGTTGAACATCGCATCTGTTAAACAGCTTTGAATATTTTTTTTTTAAATCTTATTTTGTCTGAGAACATCTGTCTCCTTCTGGACACTCTCCTCCCCAGCATTTCACTTTTAAGTTTGCTGTAACTGTCAGATGTTTTTGTGCAGATTCTGGAACAGAGCTGGGTGTTATTGAACAGACATCAATTATACTGATGTCATGAGGCATGTCAATCTCAGCGGGGAAAGTGACAGCTTCCTTAGCATCAAACCAGTAAGCTTCCTGATTAATTTGCTGCTATTGTCAATAACAAATCATGGCAGAGTTGGATACGAGCACATGTTCCCTACCTCATTCTTCCCCGTTGATTCTCTTTCCTCAAAAAAAGGACCAAATCTCTGCTTTCTATGGTAAATCCCCCACATGGTAGGCGTTATTTGTCCTATTACTAAGTGCCCCTAATAGAAAGAAAAAGTCCTCCTTTAAATATGACTTTAGTAGTAGGCAGTGTCACTTTTTTCCTTGAGCTTATGCCACTTTTGTTTGTTTGCTTGTTTGTTTAATTTAGGAAGGGTCCAACTCAGAATGCCTCTCCCTTTTGGCAGGTCCTGGGAAAGTCATCCCTTGCAAGTTAGATAAATATTCAGACCAGGCCTCCTATAGGTAATTGACTAGAAATAACCTATGTTAACTTGCTTCCTAGGAGCCGGTTCATCTGTTTTTCTGATCCTTTTAAATAGTTTGGTAACCAGCTTTTGAAATAGTCCTGAGCTTCTGGTGAACACGTGGAGATCTGGGTGAAGTGGCGTGTTCAGAGAGGGCATGGAAGCCCCACACCCTTTGCCCATATCTTGTCCTATGCATCTCTTCTGTCTGGCTGTTCCTGAGTTATATCCTTTTATAATAAACTTGTAACCTAATAAGAAAAAAATGGTCCTGTCTTTTCTGTGCTTCGGTGAGCACATTTCTTTGGAAAATGTATGAGGTTCACATAAATCCCTACTCTGTTATTTCATACAGTTAGAATATTGGTTTTGCTTTTCCCTTTTTGTTTTTTTTTTCTTTCTTTCTTTCTTTTTTTTTTTTTTTTTACAACTGAGACTACTTTCTCACTGAAGTTTCTCACTGAAGCCTTGAAAGTCATTTGATAGACTGAGGTAAACTATATAATGGACTCTGTCATACTTTTCTAACGGGAGTAAAACTTTGAAAGCCACCCTGTGACACATTACTGCTTAAGCTTGACTCTTGATTCTCGGTAACTAAATCCTCCTTCGCCCGAAACTTTAGGTCTATTAATCACCTATTTGAAAACTATTAATCACCTACTTGAAAAACACTTTTTTTGTGTGTGTGACTTTTATCCTTACGAATTTCTGGTTATGAAACTGGAGGTTTGCAATGTTCCCTCTAGGAGTTTTAGGGAGTGCCTTTTCTTTTATGTTACATGTTAGGCATCTGTCAACTCTAAAGTAAATGGGCTGTGGTCTGTGCCAAAATGAAGGTCCCCCCTGTAATTAAAACAAAAAAAGAAAAAGAAAAAAGGCTCGTATTTGGAAATAATGACTAGATCATGTAGAAGCAGGGCTGAAGTAAATACTGGATTATAGCCTATTAATACGGTCTCTGTTTTAAACATTAAGGTATGATAAAAAGTCTGTTTCTTTCAAAATAAAGTCTCTCAAATTCCTTTTTTTGTGTGTATAAAATAGGAATTATAAGACTTAGTAAGAATTTTTAGATCTTTTCCCATCCATCCTACAACCTTTATCTGAGAACATCTCCCCTACAATATATGAGGTCAGACAATTAAGATTGCGAGCTCATCCTAGAAAAAGGGCTACACACCTCATTGCTGAATATCACTACAGTCACCTTCTAAGTACTCCCCTTAGGAAGCTATGTACCGATGCCAGCGCCTAGTCCACGCTTCAAAGTAATTTTGGAACTCTCTTTCTGGAATAGCCATCCAACATGTCGTATTACCCTTGATGTCCTGAATATCATCAAAATGTCTTCCTTTCAACATTTCCTTTATCTTTGGGTAAAGAAAGAAATCAGTGGGGGCCAGATCAGGTGAGTAGGGAGGGTGTTCCAATCCAGTTATTTGTTTCCTGGCTAAAAACTCCCTCACAGCCAGTGCCGTGTGAGCTGGTGCATTGTCGTGACGCAAGAGCCATGAATTGTTGGCAAAAAGTTCAGGTCGTCTAACTTTTTCACGCAGCCTTTTCAGCACTTCCAAATGGTAAACTTGGTTAACTGTTTGTCCAGTTGGTACAAATTCATAACGAATAATCCCTCTGATGTCAAAAAAAGGTTGTAACAAATTTTGCTGTAACAAAGTTCATTGCATCAAAGTTCGCGAACTTAATTGTCACAAGTCATACATGAAAGAGCCACACGATGACAAGCAAAGTCCCCTTTCCCAACCATAGTGATCACATCTATTTGGACCCAAAAAAATGGTCCCTTGTCCCAGAAAGAAATATTTGGTGGCTGGCTGGACCAATCAGATTCTCCCCCTTGGGAATATGGAATTGGGACATAGAAATACTGAGTCTTAAGTTGTGGGTATAGGGAATGTAAAGTTTTCCACAGTATGGCCATGTTTGGACCATGTACAATGAGGCAAAGAAACCTGGTTTGCAACAAATGAGAGAGAGAGAAAGCGGAAAGAAACCTGTATAGGATTAGACACAAAAGCTGATACAGCCCCAGGGAGAGGGGACTTCCTTGCTTCCACTGCCAATATTTTGGTACCAGTTAGCATCCCTAGTGAGGCTTACTTCCCCTTTTCCCCATTGGCTTCCATAAGATCTCTCTGTATCTTTCTTCTTCAACTCCCTTTGCATGTATGGGTTGACATGTTCTTTGCCACTGAATACCATAAGACATAAAGATGAAAGGAAATAGGCATCCAACATGACTAGTACAGTGAATGACTCAGATTTAACCAACATTTTAGTTTCCCTTTGCATGTATGGGTTGACATGTGAAATGCATATGACAGACAGAGTTGGTATTCTGGAAAATGCTATAGCGGACTAAGTTTAAATGAGGTGATATTATCCATAGTTTCTAGGTAGTCAGGGTAGTTTAGATATGGGAGAACAAAACCTCCTTCAAGAATAAAGTCTGATTCAGCTTCTGTCATTTTAACTTTAGTGTGTATGTGCTTGTGAGTACATGTGCATACACAATGGAAAAAACATTTTCAGAATCTTTAAGCCTGTGCTCATCTGGTCGTCAGTTCAAACTATCAGGCCTTCCCTCTTGAAAATGATTCATAGAGATTACTCTCCCTCCATCTCCTCTTTTGCCTTCTCCTCCTCCACCTCTTCCTCCCTTCCATGGTTTTATAAGAGCCCAGGGAAGGAAATAACTCACTGTGGCTTTGCTAGGGACAGACAGTAAGGGTTACTGGAACTGGGTATTCCAGAACAACTAGGCAATCACATGGGGTGGGTGAAGATGAGAATACTGACGAAAATAAGTGCTTCGCAGATATCATTTCATATATTGGAAGAGCACGGCAGCTCGCCACCAGGTAAACTGAGTCTAGATTGTGACAGTCCTTGATAATTATGCTAAAGAGTATGGATTTTAACTCTAAAGCACACAAGTCACTTTTGAACCAATGGAATGGAAAGTCCTTCTACACAAGTCAAGTGTGATAATCCAGACTCTAAAGACAGCCTTCAGTGCAACTCTTCTGCCAATAGTCGTGGCCTGGTCAGTCACCTCCCATGCTGAATCTGGGCTGCTCCCGTGTCTCCCTCTCACCTATGGAATGTGGCAGAAGTGACTGGATGCTTTGCAGCTTTCACTTTGGGGCTTTGGAGATCTCGAAGCTGCCATGTAAGATCAGGATACAAAAAGACTTTATGAATTGAATTGGTTAAAATGTGATGTATTTGGGGCTGTGAACCGCAACGTTAAAATCACAGTCTGGCTTGGGTCATGAGATGGCTGGGGAATGGTGCCCCTCCGCCTGCAGAGGGAGATGGTGAGGCAAAGGTGGTCTGCTCCCTGATTGGTTGTGACTGCCTAGAGAGGTGTGGTGAAAGGGATTCAGGAATGCGGCAGGCTGAGCGTTCAAGTGCTGAGATTCATTAGTGATATCTGTCATCGGCGTGGAGTGGGAAGGTAGGTACTGCACACATGTGATTTGTCATCTAAGAAATATGGGTACTTCCCTTGGGACTAGTTGACTTCAGAAGGTCAAACTATGGACTCGGGGGTGGGGAGAATAGTTCTGATCAACCAGTTGACTTTCCCTTAGCAGAGTAAAGTGCTAAGTAGGAAGAAGAGGGAGCAGCCATTATGAAAAAGAAAGCCACCATCTGAAAGCAAGGATGCTCCCTTCATTTCAATATGAGCAATCCCAGAGCCCCCCGCTACAGTCAGGCTCTGGTCCAACAGGTGTGAGACACATTCATTCTGCACATTTCTTCCTAACAGCTCTGTCAAGTATGATATTGGAAGGTTGACATGGAACCAGCGCGGAAACTCAGAAACTCATCAGCTCCTGTGGCTCAGAGAGCTCCCCTGGCTGCCTTGGCCCTTTGGAGACGCTGGAGCTACAGCAGCTAACAAACTCTGACACAAAGCAGCCAGCACAGTTATTCACAGCAAACCTCCTTCCTGGGGCTCCCTGGTCTTGCCTGTTTGTTGTTTGTGTTCCAACTCCAAGATGAGAAAGCATACACATGGCTCCAGGTGAAGAGCTCAAAGCTTTCTCCAACACTCACGCTAAACACATTGGCCTGAGTGTGTTTGCTATTTTGATTGCTTTTGTTGTTTTGTTTTCCCTTCACAAAACCTTCAACAAGCTGTAAAAGAAGACGTTTGTAAAACAACCAAACCCAAGTGGCTCAGGTACCTTCATTGTTTCAACTCTGAGATTGACAATAAAAGACAAAATATTTCAATAAAATAAAAGTATTGTCAGCAAAAAAAAAAAGGGGGGGGTATGATGACATACTGAGAATGCAGCACTATGATAAACTAGTGAAAAAAATTGACGAAAAGCAGAAACACATAAGACTGCAATTTAATCTTTTTATTTGAAATATAAATATTGTTACTATCAAGCTTGACAGTATAGAAAATGTGTGCCCTGCAGCCTTCTGACAAAACAAAATTTATATTTAAAACTTCCTGAAATAATACCTTTCATCCATAGGGTTTTGTCACATTGCAATGGCTCTGAGCCTACTATATGGCCCTGCACCTTTAATTATTTTATGCCTAGAAGACACATTTTAAATAGAAGAGGCGGGTTACAAGAGTTTTGACAGCTGAAACTGATTAAAATACTGACAACATGTACTCTATAGAATTCCCTGAGGTTTTTGTCAAAGACCCATAGGAAAGTTAAAGACAAGAATCAAAAAAAAAAAAAAAAAAGTATTTTTACCCACCAGTATCAAACATTCAAGCCAGGCTAGTGTCATCTGCTGCCTGGCCCTTGACAGAAAAATTTAACAAAAATTCTCTTTTTGAAATGTTGTAAGGCCACAGACTAAAAAATCGGTCAGTCGATTGAGTTTGCTAATCTGTTTCCAGTTAACAAAGCACAGGGCCTCTTTCCAAGGCCAGCTGTTTCATCTCATTTGCTGAGGAGAAGAAAAGCTGGATGGCTCGCTTATTTATTTATCAGTCTCTTTTACAAGGGTGTTACCAACTGGGCTGGTTTCCTGGATCTAGTCCCCACGTTGTTTCTCATTAGGGAGTGTGACTTTTACAACCCTCCGTGAAAATCTAGTCTCTACCAATCCAATCACTCCTGTTGCCAGTTGCCTGGGGTAGTGAGCTAGGAGCCACTGCAGTAAAGGAGCCATCAATCTGGAGATGATTTCTAAAAGCAGAAGTTCTCTTGATATCTGAGGCCTGAATTTTAGTGCTGGATCTTCATGAGTTGGTTGAGTCCCGTGTGCATTCATTCATTCATTCATTCATTCATTCACTGCACTGCTATAAACGGAGGACCTATTCTGGGCAAAACTGCCACAGTCCTTGCCCTTGAGCAGGGCACCCATCTAAAAACTGTAGCCAAATAATAATATACCTGGCAAAACTGTCCTTCAGAAATGATGGAGAAATAAAAGGTATTCCCAGACCAATAAAAGCTAAGGGAGTTCATCACCACAAGAACTTCCTTATAAGAAATGCTAAAGGGAGTTAGTTCTTCAAGTGGAAATGAAAGGACACTAAGTCACAACATGAAAACCTATAAAATTATAATACTCACTGGTACAGGTAAATATATATTCAAATTCAGGCTACCCAAATACTGTAATGGTGGTGTGTAAATCACTTTTCTCTCTAGCATAAAAGTTTAAGAAACAATATTAAAATTAACTGTAGCTATATTAATTTGTCAATGAATGTACAATGTAAAAAGATGTAAAGTGTGACATCAATACAATAAACGGTGGGGGAAGGAGAAATAAAAGTGTAGAGGTTTGTAGGCAATTGAAGGTAAACTACTAGACTGATAGCTGTAAGATGTTTTATATCAGCCACAAATAAAAAACAACAGTAAACAGAAAAGTATAAAGAAAAAAGAATTAAAATACCATTACAAAAAGAATTAATCACAGAGGAAGAAAGGAACAAAGGAACTAAAAAAAAAGCAAAAGTCAGAAAACAATTAACAATATGTTAGTAGTGTGGCCTATTGATACTTTACACCTAAATGGCCTAAATTATCCCAACAAAAGATACAGAGAACCAACAATATGCTGCCTACAAAAGAGCTGTTTTAGCTTTAAAGATGCACCTAGGTTAAAAGTGAAGGGATGGAAAAAAATATTCCACGAAATGGTAACCAAAAGAGAGCAGAATTGGCTATACTTATATATGACAAAATAGACTTTCAGTCAAAATCAGTCACAAGTAATAATAAAAGTCACCATATAGTGATAAAGCAGTCAATTCATCAAGAGGACATAACAATAGTAAATATATGTCTACCCTACATTGGAGTACCTAAATATTTAAAGCAAATATTAATAGAACTGAAAAGAGAAAGAGACAGCAATACGATAATAGTAGGGGACTTCAATACCACACTTTCAACATTGGGTAGATAATCCAGACAGAAAATTAATAAGGAAACAGCAGACCTGAATAACAATATAGGCCAAATGGACCTATAGATATACAGAATATTCCACCAGAATATACATTCCTCCCAAGCATGCATGAAATAATTCCCCAGGATGTATCATACGTTAGACCACAAAGAAAGCCTTAACAAATTTAAGATTGTAGTAATAACAACTATCTCTTCTGATTACACTATGAAACTAGAAATCAGTAACAGGAGGAAAATAGAAAGAATCACGAATATGTGAAAAGAAAACAACATACACCTGAACAACCAATGGGTCAAAGAAAAAATCAAAAGGGGAATCAGAAAGTACCTGGAGATAAACAAAAATGAAAACACAACATACAAAAACCTACCGGATGCATAAAGAACAGTTCTAAGAGAAAAGTTTATAGCAATACATGCCTACATTACGAGAACAGAAAGATCTCAAATAAACAACCTAACTTTATACCTCAAGGAATTAGATAAAGAAGAACAAACTAAGCCCAAACTTAGCAGAAGAGTGGAAATAATAACAATTAGAGCAAAAATAAATGACATAGAGACTAGAAAGACAATAGAAAAAAATCAATGAAACAAAAATTTGTGTTTTTTTTTAAACATAAACAAATTGAAAAATGTCTAGCTAAACTAACCAAGAAAAAAAAGAGAGGACTCAAACAAAATTATAAATGAAAGAAGAGACAATACAACTGACACTACAGAAATACAAAGGATCATAAGGGACTAATATGAACAATTACACAACAAATTGAATAATCTCGAAGAAAAGGGTAAATTCCTAGAAACACAGAACATACCAAGACTGAATTGTGAAGAAAGAAAAAACCTGTACAGACCAATAATGACTAAGGAGACTGAAGCAGTAATAAAAAACCTTCCAACAAAAAAAGCCAGGACTAGATGTTTTCACTAGTGAATTCTACCAAACATCTAAAGAAGAATTGATGCCAATCCTTCTAGAACTCTTCCAGAGGGAATGCTCCCAAACTCATTTTATGAGGCCAGCAATACCCTGATATTAAAGTCATCTATACATTCAAGACAATCCCTAGCAAAATTCCAAAGGCATTTTTTCACAGAAATAGAAAAAACAATCCTAAAATTTGAATGGAACCACAAAGACCCAGAATAGCCAAAGTGAGAACAAAACTGGGAGGCAAGACTCTTCATGATTTCAAACTATATTACAAAGTTATAGTAACCAAAACAGTATGGTAGTGGCATTAAAAGACACATAGACAAATGGAACAAAATCATTTGTTCCATTTGTTGCATATACAGTAAACTAATATTTGACAAGGGAGCCAAAAGTGTACAGTGGGGAAAGGACAGCCTTTTCAATAAATGGTGTTGGGAAAACTGGATATTCATACGCAAAAGAATGAAATTGGACTTCTATCTTATACCATTCACAAAAATTGATTTCAAATGAATTAAAGATTTAAAAGACCTGAAACTGTAAAACTACTAGAAGAACACATAGGAAAAAAGCCTCTTGATGTTGGTCTTGGCAATAGTTTTTTGGACACTTAAAAGCACAAGCAATAAAAGTAAAAATAAACAAGTGGGACTACAACAAACTTAAAATCTTCTGCTTAGCAAAAGAAATAATCGACAAAATGAAGAAGCAACCTACAGAATGGGAGAAAATATTTGCAAGCCATACATGAGAAAAGGGGTTGATACCCAAAATATATAAGGAACTCATAACTCAATTACAATAAAACAAATAATCTAATTAAAAAATGGGCAGAATACCTAAATTGATACTTTTTTTTTTTTCCAAAGAAGACATACAAATAGCCAACAGGTACATGGAAAGATGCTTAACATCATTAGCCATCATGGAAATTAAAATCAAAACCACAATGAGATATGACTTCATACTTGCTGGAATGGCTATCATCAAAAAAAAAAAAAAAAGACAAAAGATAATAAGTGTTGGCAAGGATGTGGAGAGAAGGGAGCCTTTGTGCTCTTTTGGTGGGAATATAAGTTGGTACAGCCACGATGAAAAAGAATATGTCGATTCCTTAAAATATTTAAAATAGAACTACTACATGATCTAGCAATCCCACTTCCGAGTATATATTCAAAGGAAATGAAATCAGCATCTTAATATCTGCACCCATTCATTGCAACACTATTCATAATAACTAAAATATATATGGAAACAACCTAAGTGTCCACTGATGAATGAATGGCTGAAGAAATGTGACATACATATACACCGTGGACTATTATTCAGGCATAAAAAAGAAGGTAATTCTGACATTTGCAACAACATGCATGGACCTTGGGGGCATTATGCCAAGTGAAGTAAGTCACACAGAAAAAGACAAATATTGTATGATCTCATGTATATGTAGAATCTAAAAAAGTCACACTCATGTATATGTAGAATCTAAAAAAGTTACACTCGTAGAAAGAATGGTGGTTGCGAGGGGCTGGAGGAGGGGAGTGGGTACAAATTTCTAGTGATAACCGTGTTTCTCCGAAAATAAGACCTAACCGGGCAATCAGCTCTAATGCATCTTTTAATATATGCAAATTAATATAAGACTCGGTATTATATATTACATTATATTATATTATGTATTATATTATATTATATTATATTGTATTGTATTGTATTATATTGTATTATATTATAGACCCAGTCTTATATTATAGTAAAATAAGACTGAGTCTTGTTATTAACTTTTGCTCCAAAAGATGCATTAGAGCTGATTGTCCAGCTAGGTCTTATTTTCGAGGAAACACGGTAAGATGAATAACTTCTGGGGAGCTAGTGAACAGACTAGTGACTACAGTTAAGGATATTGTATTATGTTTAAAAGTTGCTAAAACGGTAAATCACAAATGTTGCCACCACACACAAAAATTGTAGTTATGTGAGGTGATGGATGGGTTAACTAACCGTATAGTGGTCATCACTTTGAAATATATATGGGTATTAAATCATCACCGTAGTACGTCTTAAACTTACACAATATTATATGTCAATTACATCTCAATAAAGCTGGAGGGGGGGGATGAACACATTTTTGAAAGGAAGGAACCAGGTGAGGGAAGGGCTGGAGGAAGGAAAGCAGTACTGATCCAGGAGGGCTGCAGCAAACCCTCTGTGGGGTGAGACCTGGAGGGAAGATGAGGCTCTAAAGTGGTCAGCAAATGTTTTCTGTAAAGAACCATTTCTGTAAAGGGTAAATACTTTAGGGTTTGTGGGCCATTCTGTCTCCGTCACAACTACTCTTTTCATTGCTACTGAAGTGCAAATGCAGCCATAGGCAATATGTAAACAAATAGACACTGCTGGGCTCCAATAAAACTTTATTTACAAAAACAGGTGGGGGGCCATAGGTTGCCAATGTTTCAGCTAGGAAAGGAAAGAAAAAGGCAACAAATAATGTTAGGCTTGAAATGGCTTACAAAGGAATGTATTCTAGAAGCATTAGGGAGCCACTGAAGATATGAAGGAAATGGATTTTCATTTGAACATTTGAGGAAATATCAAGAAGTGGGATGTTTTCATTATATGTTTGTCCTCTGCTTTAAAAGCTAGTAAAAGCAATTACCAATATGGATCAAGTGGTTACTTTGTTCTCAGGGCTTCCTTTGCATCATTTCATTTAATACAGCAGCCTCAGAGCAAGAGATAATGTTTTCCCTTTGTTGTGTCCCCCAAGGTCTTGGAGTGGAAAAATCAAGTCTCTCCTTCCTGCTTCATCTATAACCAGAGTTGGCTCCTGCAGCTCATCCAACTGACCAAGGGCTCAGAAGGCAGCGTGCTTAAGATTCACAAGCTGTTTGGGTAGATGCAAGGAGCACCCATGGGCACTCTAGAAACACAGCAACTGGGAGATGGCTTGCCCATCAGTTTGCAATCAGCTAAAATGAGCAAATATCGAGGAGGAGAGGCAAAGAACATAAGACGTACTGAATGCCAGCCACTTGCCTAAGCCCTCCAGTGGCACTTTCTACTGCTGATGGCACTTGCGGAATTTTCAGATTTGGGCTATTACAAAAGTTGCACTTATGAATACTGTACTGTATGCCTTCCAGTGAACATATGTATGCATTTCTGTTGGGTAGATGTTCTTTTAGGTTTGTTTTATATCAGAACGTTTGCCTGTCTATGTCAGATATTTGCCCCTTTATTAATAAAATAGATGTAGTGTGCCCCATCTGGCTATACACCCCGTGACTAGAACTCTTGAAGGCACAAATGGTGAATCATGGACCCAAATCTCAATGAAGCAGAAGTAGAGGGAATGTTCAGAGGGGCGCAGCATCACAAAAGTAACAAGGAAGGTAGGCAAGACTCAGGGAAAATTTACCTCCGCCTGGGTCAGAAAATCCTGCTTATTATTACTTTATTTTGTTTTAACACTTGGTATCAGTCTGAACCACTCCCGTTAAGCTATGCTTCTGTTTCCCCTGCATGATGCCTTAAATAGAAATAAATTGCAACATTAGTTAACAGCATTACCTCATGTGAATTTTAAACACCACAACTTGGGGGAAATAAAGCTTTATTAGGAGTCTCGCTATAAATCTGCATTAGCCAAAGCTGCAGATAGTTTTGGAAAGCGTTGGCTATTTGTGCTACTACAAAGAAAATTGGTTTCTTTGAAATTCTCCTAATGCTGTTTTGGCTTTCCCTGATGCTACTGGCAGTATTTCAGGGACTTTTCTATGACATAAAGCAAGGGCATGGTTGAACTTAGCTCTTGAAGTTGGGTGGTGGCGAGGTGGTGGTGTGTGTGTGGGGGGGTGAGGGGTGGGGGGCGTGGTTTTGGAGCTTGATTAGGTTGAATTTAAAGTGGACCACAACATGCAAAAACAGAGAGCTTCTGAATCAGAGAGGCAATCTGAGCTGAATTTGGAGAAACCAGCGATGTATATTTTGTTACACCAATCTTTGGAAGTTTCAGAGTCTGGATCACTGAATATTCTCAGTGGAAGGACAGCATGAATTTTATTCATTTACCAGTAAGTAAGTTTGTTAACATATCAAGAACATGAACTTCAGAGTCAGTTAAACCTTAATTTGTAATTTGTGACCTTGGGTAAGTTTCTTGACTTTCCTGAGCAGGGCCACCATGTACAGTTGCATAGGTTCTCAGCTGAGGGGGCAAGTGAAGACTGAAATCCCACCTATGCTCCACTAGCCATGTCATGAAGCTGTGTCTTCCAGGGGCCTCATTTGCACAAAGTCACTATATAAGCTGTGGTGGCCCTGACTCTGAGCCTCTGTTTTCTCACCTCTACAACACGGATAGAATCATGAACTTCACAGAATTGCTGTGGGAATTTTTAAAAGATCACACAAGGGTGTAGCACACTGTCTGACATCCTACACACACACACACACACACACACACACACACACACACACATGCAGAGGGTGCCACAAAAATGTATACACATTTTAAAAAGGAAAGAACTGTATTAATTGTAATACTCAATATATACCAATAACAAAAGATGAATACAAGTCACGTTTGACGTCTGCAATTACAAGAGGTGCTCAAAGTGGTTACCATCAGTGTCCAGACACTTCTGATTACGGCGAACTACTGCTTGAGCCATGTTGACCAAAGTGTCCACTTGTATACATTTTTGGGGCACCATCTGTATATCTATTTTGCCACACTTTTTGTCTTTCCCAATGAGAGTCCCTGCTATATGCAGTTCTTGTCCTGAGTATTAGGAAATAGAGTAGGAGACAAGAGAAGGAAGGCATCTCCTTTGGTGGGGGTTGAATATGGAGGAAGCTTCTCTTTCTACAGATCCATCATAAAGGTGGCCTCTCTTTGAGTTGTTGTTATGAGATCAATATAGTGGACATCATAGGAATTTGAGGAACTAGAAGAACATCACTGATAACTGCATAGCTCATTATCATTATGTTTATGCATGTGATGGTGGCTGTTACGTGACAGTATTTATCAAAGAAAATTCATGTAAATTAGGACACAAATCATAACATATGATCATGGAAAGCGGCCTTGTAATCCTATTGAGAAAAATAACGCTTAAAAATAAGAAGTGAATCTGGCTCTAACCAAAAGACCAAATTGACTATTTTAGGTCAATTTCTAGTCAATGGATTAGATTGTAAATATTCAGTCTGAACTCTTTACAATCGCTGAACCATTACAACCACTGATGATGAAATAACCATATCAGCTCAACTATTCAGGCTCCTAATCTATTTTTTGCCACTTGACAACTGAACTAACTAATGTGATTAAAATATGGTTGAGTTAGTGGCAGCAGAGAGATACCATCTATGATGGAGTAAAATGGAAAAACAATCCAGCATGAAGATAGACAAGACAGGAAAAAGGGCGGGCTATGCCTGAGGCGTGAGTCTAGGCCTAAGCTTTATGTTATATTAGCAGATGACTGGTCCATGGAGGTAATTTGCTGTACAATACGGGGTTCCCCCAAGGGTATGACAAACAGGTGCCATGGCCAGCTCAGTCTGGAAAGACCCCACGATGAAATAAGAGAGACTGTCAGAACCTGGAAAACGGAGCTCAGATTTAAAAGCAGAAACATGGGACCTCAGTGCATTTAGTTGGAAACACTAGGTGAAAGATGGCTTGGAGAATATCAAAGACTCAAAGACCAAGAGAGAACAGAGGGCACAAGCGGAACAAGAGGGAGTCATCTGTTTCTGTTCTAACTTTGCATCTGTTGAGCGTCTGTTCATAACATCTGCCTTACGATTGATTTTGTGATAGTCCGTGATTGATGGGGGAAATTTTAGATGGGAAAGTTTAAAAGGAAGGAAATAAGTCATATAAAGTGACTAGCATAACATAACACTGACAGAGTTGAGTGTGGTAGATGGTAATAGAAAATAATTTTAAAAATAAGCTTAATGAACGTAGACACATGTTTGTGTTTCATACAATGTCATAACAACAGTGTCATCACCTACTTTGCACCAATCTTTCCCAGATATTTACAAGCTTGGGATGTCTTTCCTTGTTTAATTTCACTTATTTTATAATTAAAAAGTTGAACTCTTGAGATAACATTCCAAACATTAGAAATGAGGAACATATGTGAACTGATAAGGGAGGTTACCCCTGAAGAAGAGAGTGAGATTGGCAGTTCTAGTCCAGGTGGCATAGGAACTTTATCTGCACCTGATTATTGCTTTTGCAGGGAGAATTTATTTAGGAAACACATTTGTAATGAAAAATAAATATCTTTAAAAAATAATTGCTGTACTTATTTTTATTATTATTATTACTTTTTAGCTTAACATATAGTAAAACTGTCTTTTTTCTTTGCCTGTAGTTTTCTATAAATTTTAGCACATGCACAGATTCCTGTAACTACTACCACACTCAAGATACCGAACAGGTCCATCACACCACCCAAAAATTCTCCTGCTATTTCTTTGTAGTCACCCTCCCATACACACACACACCATCTGTAAGACCTGGCAACCACTGACGTCTCTGCCACTATCATTTTATTTTTTGAGACTGTCATCGGAATGGTATATATTAAAACCTTTTGAGACCAACTTCTTTTACTCAGTATAATGTCTCCAAAGTTCATCTAATTGTTGTGTGTATCAATAGTTCATTCCTGTTTATCGCTGAGAGTATTCTATGGAATGGATGCACCACATTTGGTTTATCCATTCACCCACTGAAGGACATTTGAGTTGTTTCCCATTTTTTTAGCAGTTATGAGTAGAGTTTTATAAATATTCATGCGCAGTTTTTGTATGAATGTAAGTTTCCACTTCTCTGGGGTAAATGACTAGAAGTGGGATTGCTGTATCATTTGATAAGTGTGTGTTTCACTTTATGAGAAACTACCAAATTGTTTTCCAGGTAGGTGGTACCATTTTATACTCCCACCAACACACATATGAGAGTTCCAGTGGCTCCACAACCTCACCATGGTTGGTTCACAGCCACTGGTGTTCCCAGGGTTAAGTCTGAAACTGGCTCCCATACCCGGAGGGCAAGGAGAGACTGAAAAAAGAGGCAGCCACTCCAGATTCGTAGGTGGCAGGTTTACTAGGCAAGGGAACTTACAGTGGAAGCTTGTCTCAGTGGCTATGAGACTAAGATCTCCAAACCCACCTGCCAGAATCTTAATAGTTTACATAGAGGGCTAAGTGGGTTCAGTCACATATACTGTCCAGATGGTCTCAACAACACGTTGCTCTCTCAAGGCTGTCTCCTTGAAAATGGCTCCCACTGTGGGACCAGTGGACGGAGCACATACCCCAAAGACAGAGGAAGGGATGAGGACCCTCCAACTGCGAGGTCCAGCTCATGGGTCAACTGGTGGCCACGTTTTCTTGATCCCTTCCTCCAGCAGCTATCACCTGATATTGTATTGTTTTTCTTTGCCATTCTACTAAGTGCATCGTCGTATCTCATTATGGTTTGAATTTGCATTTAATTAATTGCTAACGGTGGAATATCTTTTCATGTGCTAATTTGCCTTCTCTTTGGTGAAGTATCTGTTCAAGTCTTTTGCCTTTTTCATTTATTTATTTTTTAATTTTAGTAAATATATTGGGGTGACATTGGTTAGTAAAATTATATAGGTCTCAATGCACAATTCTGTAATACATCATCTGTATATTGCACTGTGTGGGCACCACCCAGAGTCTGTTCTCCATCCATCACCATATATTTGACCCCCTTTACCCTCTTCTACCACCCGCCTCCCCTCTTACCCTCTGGTAACCACTGAACTGTTGTCTGTATCTATGAGTTTTTGTCTTGTTCATTTGTTGCTTTCAGTTTTATATCCCACATATGAGTGTAATTATATGGTTCGTGACTTTTTCTGCCTGACTTAATTAACTTCGCGTGATAATCTCAAGATCCATCCATGTTGTTGCAAACAGCACTATTTCATCTTTTCTTATGGCTGAGTAATATTCCATTGTATATATGTACCACATCTTCTTTACCCAATCACCTATCGAAGGACACTTTGGTTGTTTCCATGTCTTAGTCACCATGAATAAAGCTGCAATAAACATAGGGGTACACATACCTTTATGGATAAATGTTTTCAGGTTTTTTGGGTAGATACCCAGAAGAAGGATTACTGGGTCACGTGGTAACTCTATTTTTAATTTTTAAAGGAAACACCATACTGCTTTCCATCGTGGCTATGCCAATTTACATTCCCACCAGCAGTGTATGAGTGTTCCTTTTTCTCCACAGCCTCTCCAACATTTGTTATTACTTGTCTTGTTGATGATAGCCATTTTAACTGGTGTGAGTTAGTATCCTATTGTGGTTTTGATTTGCATTTCCCAAATAGCTAGTGAAGTTGAGCATTTTTTCATGTATCGTGTTTCCCTGAAAATAAGACCTAACCAGAAAATAAGCCCTAGCATGAATTTTCAGAATGATATCCCTGAACATAAGCCTTAATGCATCTTTTGGAGCAAAAATTAATATAAGACCCGGTCTTATTTTCGGGAAAACACAGTATCTGTTGGCTATTTGTATGTCTTCTTGGGAGAAGTGTCTGTTCATGTCATCTGCTCAGTTTTAAATTGGATTGCTTGTTATTTTGTTGTTGAGTTGTATGAGTTCCTTATATATTTTGGATATTAACCCCTTATCTGGGGTATTGTTTGCAAATATCTCCTCCCATTCAGTCAGTTGCCTCTTTGTTTTGTTGATGGTTTCTTTTGTTGTGCAGAAGCTTTTACTTTTATATAGTCCAATTTATTTATGTATGTTTTTACTTCCCTTGCCTTTGAGGTCAAATTCATAAAATCCTCTCTAAACTCAAAGTCCATAAGTTTAGTACCCGTGCTTTCTTCTATGCAATTTTCTGTTTTGAGTCTTATAAAATAGGTCTTTAATCCATTTTGAGTTAATTGTGGTATATGATGACAGATAGCAGTCTAGTTTCACTGTTTTGCACGTGGCTTTCCAATTTTCCCAGCACCATTTATTGAAGAGGCTTTCTTTTCTCCTTTTGTATGTTTTTGGCTCCTTTGTCTTTTGCCTTTTTTTATTTTTTTAAGGTTATTTGCTTTCTTACTATTGAATTATGAGAGTTCTTCATATATTCTTGATATAAACCTCTGGATATAATCTCCCCGATACTTTTCACTTTCCTGGGGCTTCTGTTTTGGTCCCACCACCAGAAGGCTGGGACTTTTGTTACCTGCTCTGCTGTGGCTTTCCTACATTGGCACCTGCATCCACAGCCACGTAGTGGGACAACAGGAGAGGAAAAGAATAATAGATGCAGCTCACCCTTCTGGGACCAATTAGAAAGGAAGATTCATCTCCCTCAGTTTTAGTAGCTTGAAGGTCCCTGTTTGTATCACTGACACTGCACTGTCACCACCATGCAATGGTTATCTGGGCATTGGGGCTCATGCGAATAGAGGTATTTTTCAAAATAGAGGATTTTGCTACTTTCACTGAGTTTTGAGAGTTCCCTTTCCTGCTCCTCAAGCCACAGCTGTATGGTTTCTTTTGAGCTCTCTCTGTGTGTCATGAGCTGCCTGGCATCCAGGCTATGGGGCTGAGGAAGATCAAAGGTGGTAAATTCACCACCAGTTCAGTGGCCTTTTGAACTCTGCTCTTCATCCCCAATACTTTCAGAGTCTTCAAACTGCTTCTCTAGGCATTCTACTGAGCTTTACAGATTCCTTCAGGGAAGAGACAAGATGGAGTGTGTGTGCATCATTTTATGTTGAATTAAAACCTGCTGCACCTACGTTTTCAGGTTTAGCCTTGGAGACGTATATTATTGTGGACAGAACTTGGGCACTGAAGTCAGACAGGAGACAGAACTTTTCCTGACACTCACTAGCAGTGTAAACCCAGATATGTTGTTTGGCTTCGATAAGCCTCACTTCCCCACCTTTTTAAGTGGAAGACTAATGCATGTCACTGAGTGTGTTGTCCAGTTCAAACAGGTGATGCATAAAGGGCCTGACACAGCAGGTGCTTCGTTACTATTCATTTATCACCTCCCCTTCCCAGTCTGCCTCCCTGATGCTGCCCTCCTGGAGCTATGATGGAGGTGACATTTCATGTGTGAGCAGCCATGTTCAATGTGATTTTGCAACGTCTCATGACTGGGAAATGGTAGGAAGGGGAAGGAAAAGGGTTAGTGGCTGCCTAAGTTTAGGCAACTTTAAACATGAGAACCTATGGTTTTCCACAAACACGGTACAAAGAGCTTTAAAAACAGTACACAGCCATCAAAGGAGCAAGGCTGAGACGCTCCTGTTCCGTTTCATATATCATTAGGGAGATTCCTATTAATGTATCACCGCAGCTATTGACATTTCATTATAAATGCTCCACATAGGACAGCAAGAAATTCCAATATACACATTTAAAAGCCCAGCCTTATATTTTCCAGCACTGGAAATAACGTGGAGTATAGTAGGAACTGATCAATCATTTAGTTGACTTAAAAAGGCAACCATTACTTTAGGGAGGTGGCACAGGGTATAGTATATAAGGATACTAACATGCTATGAAAATATTAAGCTGGAGTGTCCAAACCCTGAAAGTAGACACTGCAGGGTTGAGATGGAGTGTTACCCATCGGCAAGACTTCCTTTTTTAAGGACCATTCAGGAAGCAGTACTGTGGACTCTGCTGTTTTCACTGTTGAGAGATACATTCAATATTTTGTATGTGGTCCTCTCTTTGGGAACCATAGGGGGATTTGATCTCTGGTGTTAGTGACAGCAAGGGCTGGACATCTCCTGGGTGACCATTCTATTTCCCTTCTGTAACCTCTGTGAATCACGCACCCTGCCTTATGTTGGCTGCCTGAACACTCAGATCCAAATCTGTGGTTCTCTTCCATCCAGAAGGCCAGAATTCATGACCTGTGTTTATGTACTTTGTGTGCTGACTTCAGTGCTGGTTTTCTTTGTATGTTTGCTTGGTTTGTCATGAGTGTGCATGTCACTCACCCTGTTTGAGAAGGAAAGACTTTGGAAAGAACTGATCTCCTGATCTCTAGTTTCACTCCTTTGCCCCCCCCTCACAGCTGCCAAGATGATTGTTCTACAAAACCTGTCTGAGACTGCCACACTTCTGCATAGAAAGGCTTCACTATCCCCCTGCTGTTCATGACCCTGGGAGACAGGCAGGGGTAGCAGCTTGGAGCGTGGGAGCTGCCTGAGCTAGGCTTCAAATTCCAGATCCATCCTTGGATGCCTTGGGAAAGTGACTCGACCTCTCTGTGCCTCAATTTCCTCATCACTAAGTAAGCAGGAGCTAGTACTCTTAACCCTCTAGCATCTTCTTCCACCTGCCCTTGTGGCTTAGGTCTCCTGTGATGTTTCCTCCCTCCCAACCTCAGTATTCCTTTTCTCTTGTACATATTGATGATATCGTCTCTTCCCCAAATTTACTCAATTTCTCCCACCAGAAATGCCCACTTCCGCTCTACTCAAAGAGACTCAAACCTTATTCTTCAAGTGTTAACTCACATATTGTTCAACAGTTGACATTCTTTCCTTCCTCACCATTCCTGTAGAATTCTGTCTCTGCTATTCTTCCACTAACACATGTATTTTATTTATTTGATAAATAGCTATTTAGTATCTACTAGATATACAAGGTATTGGGTAACTCTTTGGAGCAATGTAAAAAATAAAAATGAAAACATTATCTTTCTCCTGATAGAGCTCACAGTCAGGAAGGGGAAAGACACAACAATGTTTAAGGTTTGCAGACCATGAGAGAGTCCAAATGCCATAATGAAATATTGAGTGTTATATTAGTTTAGGCTGTCTCTTTTCACTCCTCTTACACACAAGTTGACATGCTTGATTTTCTTCTTAATTGTGTGTTTTTCATTCCCTTTGGGAAAGATGAAACGGATGATGATGATGATGGTACATTTATGGCACATTACATTGTGCCTGGTGTTGTGCTAAAAGCTTTAGAGCAGGTATTCTCAGCCTTGGCTGCATATTGGAACCACTCAGGGAGCCTCTAAACATCCCAATCTGCCCAGAATTATTAAAATCGAATCTCCGGAGTGGGACCCAAGCATCTGTATTTTTAAAGGTCCCCGAGTAACTGCAATATGCAATCAAGGTTGAATGAACTACCGCTTTCTGTGCACTGTATCGATCTTTTCCAGATTATTCTGATGCCAACTATCACCCGGAATATTGTATAAAAACAACAACTACGAAAACAAAACAAGGTCATGAGCCCCAAAGCTGCTGCCTCAGAGTTTCCAAGGGAGGGGCTTGGGAAGCTGTATTTTGTACAAGCACCTCAGGTGATGCTAATCATTAAGGAACTTGAAAAAAGCTGAATTACATGACAGTTCTTTTACTTATGTGATTTATACACCATTAATCTCACAACTGAATAGGTGAGGACACCGAGGAGCAGAAAAGTTAAGGCACAAACCCAAGGTCACGGAGAGCCTGGATTTGAACCCAGGCAGTCTTATATCAGAGCCCATATCCTTAACTGCTACTGGGTTGGGTTGGGACTCACTGAGGTTGGATGAAGGCAGATGTGGAAGTGGAAACAGTTGACAACTTTTTGAGGGCAGGGCCCATGTCTTGCTCATCTCTGCACCACCCTTGCCTAACAGCGTACCTGAGCCCTAGTAGCATTTAATGTTTGTTGAATAAACTCAAGAAGTAATTGATGGACTATGACCCAGCAAACCGTTCCCAGAAATACTGACCTCGGCTGAAGGTCAAATCAATTAACATTTAGATGGAAGGACATGGGACATAGCTTCTCCATTTGGGTCTCAGAAGTTTCCAGCATCTTGCTGTGTGACTTGAGGCCATCGTTTAGTTTACCTCAGCCCCAAATCTGTAAAACCCATAGAGAAATGCCATTCATCGACTTCCTCGGATAACATTCTGGGAATCTCAAGCTGTATACAGACACCGAACAATGACACAAATGTGCGTGTGCCAAAGGCAGGCTGTGCCGCAGACTCCCCCACACATGTGTGCGGCTCTCTGCTAAATTGCTCATTAGGACCATTGTTGTAAAACCAGCGCAGCTCTCCCACCCTGTGATTTCCGCAAGTTCTAGAGAACATCTTGTAACTGCTCACCCAGTGTCACACGCTATCTCTCAGGACTGTCTGGGGAGGCTCCTCGGGAGGAGCAGCAGATGTGCAGAACTTTGAAACGTGCTGGAAAGAGAGGGTCCAGAGATCTGGGGTTAAGTCCCCAGTGGGTTAACCGTGGCTAGCTACTCCACCTCGTAGATCCCAGGGGGTTGACCTGCAAAACCCAGATGCCAATGGCGGTCCTCTCTTGGGCTTCTGGGAGAATCAAACCTGATGACGTTTGCAAAGCACTTAGTACCTGGCACCTAGGAAGAGGGAAATAATTGACTGCCATTGTCATGCATCATCATCATGAATGGATTCTTGGTGCCAAAACAATTTGACCATCTGGGTTGTGTGCGCGGAAATCAATATATCCCCAATGCGGATGGAAGAGGTCCCTCCTCACCAACCTAGACCCGCCATCACCACATAGCCTCACACACACATATTTCAAAAGAACAGGACTTCCCAACTTTTATGGATTAAGGATGATGGCTGTGTTGGGTGCTTGTCGGCAATACAATAATCCAAGAAGGAAACACAAGGAAGGAAAGCCACTGCCACTGTTCATGTGTAGACCCTCTGATGGTATTCCATTGCACTTGAAGTCACATCTGAATCAAATGTGCCCCATCATTTAGTGTCTGCCTAACTTTTCTCCCCTTTGCTTATCAAGATTCAGGCATGCAGGGCTTCCTCGTGTTTTTGAACCCACACACTCATTTCCACCACAAGCCTTGGTTCGTGCTCCTCTCTTTTCCCGGAACGCGCTATCCACAGACCCCCAAATGACAATTTTCTCCTCCGTCAGGTCTCTGCAGAAATTCCAGCTTTGCCCAAAAGTTGGACTTTCACCAACCCAAAGCTTCATCTCCATCCTGCGCCTGGTTCAACCAAACACTTTCTCATGTTCTGCAAGACATCTATTACTATCTAATACTACCTTCTGTGCTTCAGTTTATTTGCTTTTTCCTCTCACTAGAATATGAGGGTAGGAACTATGCTTGGCTTATTCATTATGTTATCTCCAGAACCTAATGGACTTTCTAGCTCAGAATAGGTGTTCAGCAATATTTGCTGAATGAATAAGTAAGTGCTAATACCTCTGGCACACATGATCTATGCTGCCCCAATCTACACTTTTTGGAAAATAAATATTTGCCTTCAGATGGGCACAATTAAAGAAAATAATAATAGCCCTGGTTATTGTTCATTTATCACACATTCACTGAGCCCCCCACCACATCCCAATCTTTTCCAGGTCCCAGGAGCACAGAGATGAAGACAACACCAGGCCGGCCTTCAGAAGCTCACAGGAGAGAGGAGGGGGCAGGTGTGAATCAATGTCATTGAGCCCCGACTGTGTATCAGGCACAACTCTAAATGGTTCACATGGGGTACCACTTAAAATACTTCAAATAGCCTATGAGGGGAGTACTGCCAGTATCTTCATTTTCCTGAGGAGAACACTAAAGCCCAAAGACATTAAGCAACTTAACCAAAATTTGACAGTGAGCAAGTGGGACAGCCAGGCTTAGAATCCAGAAATCCAGCTTGAAATCGTTGCTCTGAAACTCTCCACACTGCACTACAGCTCCGTCGGAGGGAGGCACGGGTTCCTGGGAGAGCAAGGATGGTTCCTCAAGGAAATCAATAAAGCTTCTGAGAGAGTTGTTGCTGAGTGCATAGGTTGTCCACAAGGATCACCAAATATGCCTCCCTTCCCAGTGAGCACACACCACGGGTTGCGTCAAGAATGTTTCCCCTTCACTGGAGTCTGGGCTGGCCTGTGTCTTTCTATGACCCATGCAACGTGGCAGAGTTATGTGCAAGTTCTGGAACCTAGTCCTTAAGTGACATGGAAATGTCTACTGTGTTTCCCCACAAATAAGACCGCGTCTTACATTAATTTTTGCTCCAAAAGACGCATTAGGACTTGTGTTCAGGGGATGTCCTCCTGAAAAATCATGCTAGGGCTTATTTTCCAGGTAGGTCTTCTTTTCGGGGAAGCACGGTATATTCGTTTTCTTGGGATCTGTCCCTCTGGTAGCTGCCATGTAAAAAACTCAGACTAAATTCCTGAAGGACTCTTTGATGAATAAGTCACATGACTGCAACAGCACCTGGCCCAGCAACAACCACCCAACCTTGTTGAAAGTGCAGTACTGTGAGCCAATAAATACATGGGTTTTGTTTTAAGTCACTAAATGTTAGGGTGGTTTGTTGCACAGTAATAGATAACTGAGCCTTTGAGAAAGTTTCTACCATAGCCGAATCCTGTTATACTGAGACCTTGTGCTTTGGACTAAGTACCAGCCATGGAAGGATGAGATGTAACATTTGGTTCCTACCTTTTTCTGAAGATGGTCTGCACCAACAAAGATGATTAAGAGGTTTTTTTTAAAGGGAAAGTATATTCTTTCTTTCTCTTGGATTTTGAAACTCTCTGCTCAAATTCTGATCATTCATCCAGGTGAGGGCAAATGGCTGATACCCTAGTTACACAATCACTATAATACTGGTGACTCAGTCTGTGATGCACATTAGAGTGTGAACTATATAATGCTCATTTCGGCAAGGGCTATAATGCACGTTAGAGTTTTCCACTGGAAGTACAGTTCTTAGTGCTTACAAAGATTTAAAAATCAGCCCCAATAGCTGCTTCACCTAGTCGTCCCATAAAAGTCAAATGGCTCAGAAATTATGCTAAATTATCCTTAATGGTTGAACTAATTCAGAATCATACAGGAGAACTTGGAAATCTTCAGCATGTGGGTCTGTCCAGTTCATATCAAGTTCAGTGTAATCTCCACTACATAGACGGTAGCAACTGGGCAAACTCAGATTTACATTTAATTCATATATAATATTACATAGCTTCTGAAACATTTTTTTAACAGAGGTATAATTAAGAAATATAATTGTGAACCAAAGCCAGGGAAATACTGTCGTTTTAATTAAGATACCTAGATAGAGTGAAAAGAACCACCAACTTGGAAGGCTGGGTCCATATGCCCCTGTTCTTGCATTGACTAGTAAAATATATGAACTTGTGCACATCGGTAAACATTTCTGAGTATGCTAAGCACTATTGGTTGAGTGACCTGACCTCTTTCCAGAACCCCCTCTCTCTGGCCACTTCCCAGCTAGGGGTGGCCAAGTAAAAGTTCTGATCAATGAAAGGACAGTGGAAAAGCCTGCAGAAAGCTTCCGGGGTAGCTTTGATTTGGGCAATACAAAAGGACACACTCGGCAGGGGTGGCTGTTCACCCCTTTGCCCTTCACCTTTTTTTCATCCTAGAAAGTCAAAAAGAAAGAAAGAAAGGAAGGAAGGAAGGAAGGAAGGAAGGAAGGAAGGAAGGAAGGAAGGAAGGAAGGAAGGAAGGAAGGAAGGAAGGAAGGAAGGAAGGAAGTCTATAGCATGATGGCGAGGAGAGAAAAAGGGTCTATGTATTTGTTGGCACATTCTATTCTGAATGGCTTACTTCCACATTTCTTGTTATGTAGGACAAATACATCTGTTTCATCACTTTAAGTCTAGGTGTCTATTCCTTGCCCATCAAAAAATTTTTTTTTAATTTTATTAAATGTATTAGGGTGACAGTGGTTAATAAATTATATAGGTTTCAAGTGTACCATTCTACGATACATCATCTGTATAACACATTGTGTGTTCACCACCCAAAGTCAAGTCTCCTTCTGTCACCATATATTTGATCCCCTTTACCCTTTTCTACCTCCCCCCACTCCCCTTTCCCTCTGGTAACCACCATACTGTTGTCTGTGTCTATGAGTTTTTGTTTGTTTGTCTGTTTTGTTCACTTGTTGCTTTCAGTTTTATACCCCACATATGAGTGAAGGGAAGTAAAAGCAAAAATAAATGAATGAGATTATATCAAACTAAAAAGCTTCCTCCCAGCAAAAGAAACCATCAACAAACAAAAAAGCAACCAACCGAATGGGAGAAGGTACTTGTGAACAACACCTCCGATAAGAGGGTACTATCCAAAATACATAAGGATTTTTTTTTAATAACATATGAGCTTCCTGGATCTCCCTCACCTGTAAAACAGAGATAGATATTCCTGCTATACAGAGATTTTTGTGAGAAGTGAATGGGATGATAACAAGGGAAAAGTAAACAGCCATACACATCCAGGCTGTTGGCATTATGCTCCTAGATAAGATACAGAGGAGCGTTTTTATCTTTATGTTTTATTTCAGTACCCTGTTATTCTGATTACCTTTCCAAATGTTTGGCACTTATTTCATCTTAGTTGGAGGAAGGAGTGTGGAGAATGCGTTTTGATGAGGAGAGGGGACCAAAGATTTGTATCAATATTTTAGAATCTAATATGGCTTCTGACTTTTCCAATCTTTTTGTTATTATCTAGCTTTTACTGCTAATACACACACACACATTGATATATGTTTGATACATGTTGATGTTCCTTGATATCTATACACACATGTATGTGTACGTACGTGTATAGATACTTGTACACACATTATGAAGACATAATGAGCATGGTATAGCTGAAGTCACTAGCAACAACTCCAAAATATGCGCTTTTATAAAGCTTCTTTGGGACTGTGTTGAAGTTTGTTGTCAAATTCAAAATCTTTGGTTACTTTTCTGAAGGTTGGAACAACCATTAATTCTAAAATCTTGTAACGGACCCATTTAAGCCCTACGATTTCACTATCTGAAGCGCTGTTTAATGATACATGGACTGAGTGACGAGCTGACCAAAGAGGACATTTGTTTGTTTTATTTTTAACAACTGGGAAATCAGCTTATGCCATAAACTTGGCTTTAGGGAGATTATTTCATTAGATTTCAGGGTAATGTTATTAGCAGGCAGAAAATTCCTTTTGGCTTCTGAACACTCTTAATCCAACTCTGGGACTATAATACATTCCTAAGGTATTTTTCATTGTTCTCAATACACTGGAAACATTGACTTTAACTTGTAAAGGCTTAATGTAGTTATTTTCAAGTAACAATACCAGAAAGCCTGCATCATGCTGGGTTAATTCTTGTTTTATTTTATTTGCTTTCATTTTGTTTCCTAGAAAGTGGAGTCTGAGACAAAGCCCAGCTCCAGGAGATAATACATGACATGCCCTCATATTCATTTAGCAATGTGCGCGGAAGATTCAAGGGAAGTGTTCTGAGAAAATGAGCCACACATCCTCCAAAGACCCAGTCAATCCAAACGTGTGGTCTGAGAGCCAGCTGCCTCCCTGGGGATCAACAGCCTCGACCATTCCCAAGGGAAACCAAGAGCCCAGTGGTACTTGGACAAGTTCCCTATCCCTGAATTCAATTATTGCCCTGGCCAACCAGGAAGCCAATTATTGGTCAAAGTTTGTATTCCCAGAGCTCAAGGCATTTTGATAATTCTCAAAGGAAAAATCAAAAGAGATTTATTTTCAAAATGCAAATATCCTTGGTGGAATTGCTGAGACCAAGGGTATTTTGGATCACAATGTCGAAATGCCCTTTGAACTCATTACTGTCATTTTCTATTGGTTTCCTGTTCCTGGAAGCCTGCTCTCTAGATTGTTTTGATTAAGCCCAGTGTGGGGAGCCAGATTGCTAGTGCACTCTCCGCCATATTTTATGATAAATCTCATTCAATTTCCCATGTAGGGTGGCAAGCTTTATTGCTTAACAAACATTGCATCTACTCGGCCATAATTTATATCTGAATGGGTTTATTATAGGCGTTGCATTTCATTCATTGTGCAGCTAATTCCATAACATGCTGCCTGCTTTCTCTATGGCTGTTTGGCCATTATCAGCTTCCAAGACAATTGAATCTTCCCCTTGCAGTTTCACAAAATGGTTTATGAATATGTAATACAAACTGTGTTAACAAGGCAAATATACTTCATTTCCTTTATGGCTATTTCCAGGCTGTGGCTGGGAAGAAGAGGCATAGCGATGTGTCTCACTTAGAGTGTGTTGTGCCCTTAATAGAGAAATGCACTCCCCGTAGTGGTTCTCTTTGAGGGCCTGTATTGTCTTGGAGCGAGCCATGTGCTGTTGTACGGGTTCTGTGTGAAATGAGCCCCAGTCGACCTCCCATGGATTCAATTATCTTCTCTACACGGATGGCACGCTCTTCTCCTGGTCTCCCCCAAGCTCGCTCTCCTAGTGTGGTCCTACGTGGTATTCTGACTATGAAATAGCTCCATTTGGGCACCCTGCCGTCATGGTGGGAACAGAATTGCTCATTTTCTGCATATGGCTCTCTCGCTCAGTACTTTTCCCCATGACCTTCACGCCCAAGGGCAGCTCTGACGCAAAGAGCTTGTCCAGCTGATGGGAGATACTCTGATCAGGCTCCACTCTGGAGAGGGCTCACCTGGTTGGCAGCTGTTTGTAATTTCAGAGTGACTCCACCTGGATCTGAATAGCCAGAAGACTATTTTTCAATTGAGGTATAATTGACATACAAATTATATTAGTTTCTGGAGTGTAACAATCATTTGCTCTTTGTATGTATTGCAAAACGTCACCACACAGTTACAGACTTTTTTATTCTTGAGATAAGAACTTGAAAGATTTACTCTCTTAGCAACTTTCAAATATGCTATACAGTATTGTTAGCTAGAGTCGCCAACTGTACATGACGCCCCCATGACTTACTCATGTTATAACTGGAAGTTTGTACCTTTCGATCCCTCCACCCATTTTGCCCACCCCCCACCCTCAGCCTCTGGCAACCACCATTTTGTTCTATCAGTGATCTTCTTCTGGGGTGTTTGTTTTTAAGCGACGTGTTAAGTTGGAAGCGTATAAAGAGTATGAGGTGTACCCTTTATTGAACACCCATCATGTCAAGGATTTTACGCTATGATTTCCATTTTGAAGTAAGTATTATTTCCACTCGAAGGTGAGGAAACTGAGGCTCCAAGAACTTAAGCAACTCATTTTACGTAACGCTTACAACGACGGGTCGAAGTGAGGCAGAAACTTCCCAATATCTGAGCACCAAGCCCGTGGTTACTTCCTATGGAAATTTCAATCAAATCTTCCTGCCAATGTCCATTTCCAATGCCACCATCTGAGACTGAACTACCATCAAACCCTACCTGGAACATTGGGAAGGTTTTTCCTACCTCTTCTCCCACATCCATTCTTACCTCCCTCCCTAGATCATGCTCCCCTCTGCAGGTGGGCCGTTTCTTCTATAGCAGCGCTGTCCAACAGAACTGTCTTCAATGCTGGGCATGTTCTACATCTATCTCTATCCTGTATCTGTGTCTATCCTGCATGGTAGCTAGGAGCCTCACGTGGCTGTTACGTGGTTGGCATGACTAAGACTTTGGAAAAATGATTTAATCTTTATTAATTTAAACTTATGCAGCCACATAGCGAGTGGCTACTGAGTCAGACAGCACAGATCTGAGGCATAAATCGAGCCAAATCTCACTGCAACTTAACACCATTCAAACGATTCCCATTTCTCTTAGCTTGAGAACCCAAATCCCTAACCCAGTTGACAAAGGTCCTGCATGATCCAGCTCCTGCAGATGTTTTCCAGGCGGAGTTTGCATCATTTCCTCCTCACGCTCTGTGCACCGGGCCCTCAGGCCTCTGTTCCCGTCCTATCCTGTGCCCTACTCCTCCCCTGCTTGGGGCCATCACACAGAGAATGTACTCTCTGTGGAATTTTCTCCCCACCCGCACCTTCCCCAAGATGCCCATGTCTTTCTCCTTAAGACTCAATAGCTTTCAGGACGTCGACTGGTCCTTCTCACAACACCCTGTTCTTCTCCTTTCCATCACTCCGCACATTGTGAATTTATATATTTAGTCCTGTGATTTCACGATTAAAGTGTTGGTTTCCTCTTGCTGCTTAACAAGTTAACAAGTTTGCTTACCAAACTGAAGAGGCTCAAACTCACACAGTTTTATTCTCTTACAGTCTGGAGGTCAGAAAGCCAACATCAGCCTCACTGGGCTAACGTCCAGGCGCCAGCAGGGCTGCGTTCCTTTTGGGGGGCTCTAAGAAAGGGTCTATTTCTTTGCCTTTTCCCACTTCTAGAGGCCCCTGAATTCCTTAGCTCGTGGCCCTTTCCTCCATCTTCAAAGCCTCCTGAATCTTCTGCCTTCCTCCTCCACATTAAGGACTTCTGGGATTACACTGGGTCCCCCTGGATATTCCAGGATACTCTCTTCTCAAGACCTTTCACGTCTACCAAGTCTCTTCTGCCACGTAAGGTAACGTTGGTACAAGTTCCATGGATTTGGAAGTGGACATTGTTGGGGGTCCATTATTCTGCCTACCATACTCCCCAGCTAGACTGTAAGCTCCATCATAGCAAGGACTGCCCACCATTGCCAAGTATAGTATCTGGAGTACTGTTGGAGTGTGTGTGTGTGTGTGTGTGTGTGTGTGTGTGTGTGTGTGTGTGGTGAATGAATGAACAATGTAATGTCTTTATCAGAAAAATCATCTTGCAGAAAAAATCATGAACAGTTTACTAAGCATCTATTTAGTCTATACATTTATGGAAACTACAATTGCCGCTCATGTTACCCAAGTATAAACAGAGGTGGTACTATTATACTGACTAGCCTTCCTTCTTTGTTAGGTATTATCAACATGTCTTTCTTGATTCTGGCCTGACTTCTTTTCTCACGCCACCAGGCTTGTTCAGCATCATCTCCTGCACCTCGTAACTGATAACTTTTCATGTTGAACTGATTATCTCCATAAATTACAGGAGCGATGCCTCTTGAACAGGAGTCCAGGTAAATCATGACAAACATGTTGACCGTACCCACAGTATTTGGTCTGATTCCAGAGAAGCATTATTGACAAGCCTTTTATTTTTTTCTCCTTTGAGGATTTTGAGTGGGTATAGCACTCGTTAAAAGGTAGCCATGAGTCACAGTTGCCATTGTTCAACTCATTGGCTCATATGCATGTGAATGTGTGTGCGCGCGTGCGCACGCGCACACACACACACACACACACACACATTGTTGAATAATCTATTTTTAAGGCATAGAACAAAAATCTCATGCTGACACCTGTTGTCTCGATTACTGAATTTCAAAATCTATGTTTTTCATAAATTGTGCATAGTTCAAGAATAGTTTTGGAGCTGGATGGACAATGCCCAGACATCTCCAGCCCTTCATTTCAGATGAGGAAACTGAGGCCCAGAGCATGGGGCTGATTTGTCCCAGCCCCACCAAGGTGCTGGTGGCAGAAAGGATGTCATGACTCCTAATTCAGTGCTTTTTCAACAATCCCACTCTCTGGAGCTATTTCTTAGAATTTTGTTCCTTAGGTTTCTCATATCCTGAAATTACTGTGAATTTAGAGTCACACAAATCTACTGTGTTTCCCCAAAAATAAGACCTAGTCAGACCATCAGCTCTAATGCATCTTTTGGAGCAAAAAATAATATAAGACCCAGTTTTATTTTATTATAAGCCAAGACCGGGTCTTATAAAAGACCCGGTCTTATATTAATTTTTGCTGATTGTCTGGCTAGGTCCTATTTTTGGGGAAACATGGTAGATGAAAATCCTGGCCCTGCCTACTTACTTTACACATGACATTGGCCAAACGAACAACACTAACCACTTTTTCTTCATGTGTGAAAGAGGGGGAGAATAATAGCTTTTTCTCACAGTTGGTGTCAAGCTCAAATGAGACAATGCTTACAAAACCACTTTGCATGGTATTTGCCATCATATTGACTGAGGAGTCTGTTTCTCTCCTCTCTTCTTTTCTCCCTATTGTGCCTACTTTCATGAAGACGTGTTCTCCTCTCAGGAATCTGTCATTTCATTTAACCAATGCTTATCAGTACTACCAGGACCTGGGAAAGGAGCGTGAAGAAGGCATTATCCAGGACCTCATGGGACTTAGAGTCTAGGGACATGTCAGAGAGGTGAGCAGGTGATGGGGTGCTGGCCAGTCAGGCTGATTCAGGAGGCCCAGGGGACCGGACAGGGAGAGCCACACCAGGCTTTGGCATAAGAAAGACATCTCGGGGGAAAGTGACGACCAAGCTGATGGCGTAGGAACGTGTAGGAGTGAGACATGAAGAATGGGACAAGAATTCCTGACAGAGAGACAAGCATGAGTAAAAGCCAGGAGGTGAACAGCATGGCACATGAGGAAGCTGACAGCAGTTAACTGTGGCTGGAGCTCAGGTTGTGGGGTGTGGCTGAAAGGTAAGACTGGAGAGAGGAGCAGGGATGAATGAAGCAGGACTATGAGATGGCCGGGCCCAGAGAAGGGCAAGGTGTCCTCTGAGGCCAGTTCATTCATGTACCGTGAACCAGGCTGGGCCTTGAGGATATAGCAGGGAACAGACAGACCTGTTCCCTGCTTCCACGGCCTTACCTTCCAGAGGGGAACAAAGCAGGAGGCATAGGCTGGCACCGTGGGTAGGAGGCGCTCCGAGCAGACAGGAGCTACCAGACAATAAAGTGTGAGGCCCCATGCCTCAATCACAGACGGGATTTTCAGTTGAGTCCAGCCCACTGGGCCACCTTGGGGCTTTACAAGGGTCCTCGAGATTCAGCCTTCCTGGCCCTTACATCAGTGCTCACGGAGTCAGGAATGTGGGGTTTTCAATAAAAGTGCAGGCAATGGGCCCCCGGGGAGCCCTGGCTCAAATGAGCTTTTATATTTTTATGTGGAATGTAATCACGTTTGGTCATGATGGAGGCTGCCCCGTTACTGCTATTAGAGCGTTTATGGTTCTAAGGGGGATACGCGTCTTTGGTGATACGTGCTTGCAGCTGAAAGCAACAGGGTATGCTGATTCTAGAAGCTGCTGCGAAAGCCTAAGAACACAGAACTAGGGCTGATGGGCATCACCTTTGGGAGCTTGGTTGAGAGGGCTGGTGTCCACAGGTCCAAGCGTGGCCAGACCCAGAGAGGGTCCTCTTAGAAGGGACAGTTTGGCTTGGTAGTTTTCACAAGCGGCTTCCCTGGCATAGTGTCATAAAAATAATAAATGTGTGTAGGTTTTTTTTTAATGCTTTATCTACAACTTTCAGAACTCCACAAGGTGGTTCCCATTCCTTAGACCGACTCTCCATGTGCCAACCTGAGGCTCAGAGAGGTCAGTGGTTTCCCCAGGAGGACACAGCCTGTAAGTGAGTGAGTTTCCTATGGTTCCACAGCAAATTACCACAAACTGGGCAACTTAAAACAACAGAAATTTATGCTCTCCCAGTCTTGGAGGCCTGACGTCCCAAATCAGGTGTTGGCAGGGTTGGTTCCTTCTGGAGCCTCTGAGGGAGAAGATGCCTCATGCCTTCTTCCGGTTTCTGGTGACCGCCAGCAATCCTTCCCCTCTGTGACTAGCAGTGCCTCATCCCAAGCTCTGCCTCCATCTTCACATGGCCTCTTCTTTCTGTGTTTCTGTGTCCTCTCCTCAACTTACAAGGACATCAGTCATTGGATAAAGAGCCCACCCTAAATCCAGGGTGATTTCATTTTGAGATCCTTAACTATTTACATCTGCAAAGACTCTTTCCACATTAGGTCATATTCTGAGGTTCTGGGTAGACATAAATTCTGTTCAATCCAGTGCTATAAGTATTGGGGACAGGAGCTGGACCAGGTCTCTCTGGATGCAAAGCCAGTCGGGCAGGAGACACATGGCTGTCTGATGCTACATTTGCTCACAGCACCTCTGGCTTCCTGGCTTTCCACTGAGTTCCCTTCCATTTTCCTCATTTCCTTCCTGCAGGCTGTCCCCACACCACTTCTTGCAAGTGCAGACCAGACATCTGCAAAACTCTCCCTAGCCAGGGACATGGAGAACCTTAGAAGAATCACAAAGGCCCAAAGACTGTAGGGAAACACTATGATGCAGGAAATAAGAGGAAGGTACTGCTCTGGGAAGGAGACTCAACACGGAGTCTTGTCTCTGCTTCCCAAAAGCTGGTGACCTTGGGAAAGTTACTTGACCTCTCTGAGCCTCACTTTCCCTGGCTGCAAATTGGGCGTGAAATCCCTCAGGTTTACTTCATGAAAATAATGGGGCTAATGGGTACAAAAGTTCTGAAGGTTCCTGGCAGACAGTAGTGGATCAACATATGTTTGTTTATCTGCTCTCATCTCTTCCCAGACGCCTAAAAGAAGGAATGTTATCCAATCCCCGTCAAGTGGAAGGTGATACATGAGTATAGATGTAGATATCATTATGTGTGAATCAGGTACAAACATACAAATGTACACATACACGTGTACCCCAAATTGTAACCAATCATTGCCTGTGGTAATATCTACTTCCCTCTCTGTGGATCCATCCATCTGTCCATGAGCTGTCTCTTTTGTTGAGTGCTTGTACCATGTGCCAGTTTAAGCACTGTACTTACATCGTGTCATTTATCATCACACCATTATTATTGCCCTCGTTTACCAGTAGATAAGCTGATCTTGCCCCTAGTCCACGTGAATTGAGGGGCAGAGCTAACAATCAAACCAGGTCCGGCCATGGAGCCAGCCCCTTCACCACCTGCAACACTATCCATGATAGTGGCCACAGGGACACCCAGAGGGTACCTGGGGAGCAGAGAGCATCCCAATTCACTCCTTCTGGCTGGGTCAGGAAAGAGCGGATGGAGAGGTAGCATTTGAGTGGGGCCACACAGCTCAGGAATGATCTGGGGCTCACCATGTGATGGAGAGCACATGGACAGCAGATGAAGCATCTGCACCAAAAGGCTGATGCAAGAACTCAAGAAAAAATGTACATAAAGGGCGTAGAGCTGGAAAAGGTGTAAAGTTTGGCAGGACCTATTGAAGCGGAACACAACTCGTGGGGATATTATTCCCCAACAGAAAGAGACATGTGCAAGAATGTCCGCTGCAGCACCAAGCCTAACAACTCCAAGTAACTCGAATGTCCATCAATAGTAAAAATGATAGACTGTGCTATTATTTGCATAATGAAATAATTTAGAGTAATGAAAATGAAGGAAGTACAACTACAAGCAACAACATAAATGGATCTCACAAAATCTAATATTAAGCAAAGAAGCCAGTACATACTGTATGGTTCCGTTCATATAAAGTTCAAAAACTGGCAAAAACTGATTTCCTGGGTTAGTAGCTACCCATGGCTGGGGGATGGGATGGTGGTTGGAAGGGGCTACAAGGAGGTACCTTGAGTGTTGGCCACGTTCTCTTTCTTGATCTGGGTGCTGTTCACAATGAGTTCAGTTTGTGAAATTCATCACTTATGACTGGTGAACTTCAATACAAATTGATACTTCAATACAAAGTTTTTTTTAAATTATACAGGATAGCATCTGGCACATAGATCATTTTCAGTAAGTGCTAATTTTCTTTCCTCAAATGATTCAATCATAACTTCTGCAAGAAAAGAAACCTCCATCTGTGAATGATGTCTGTAATGACATCAACCCACTGGGGCACCAATAATATGGGGAAAGGGCACAGAGGGAAGGTCAGATATTTGGATAGGGGGGGTGAGACGGCCATGTTTGTTTCACTCTCTGTGGGTTCCCTGAGCTGGCACTTCTGATCCATGTCAAAGTGGGCACCCATTAACGGCTCCATCTATTTTCTCCAAAAACTTTGAAAAATCAAGCCGATTTCTCACTCAGGTCCTCCAAAGCCCTGTTGATCTGGCCACTGCCAACCTCACCAGCTTTCCCTCACCCATGGATATCCAGCCACACTGACCTGTGTCTGGCTTCTTCTATACCTCTGATTCTCAGCTTACGTGGCAACCCTCAGCCTAAAATAGCTTCCCCTTACGTGGTTCCTTTTCATAAAGTTGTATTCTTGTACGACATTGGGGTTCTCTCAGATGTTAATTTCATGAACATTAATTTGGCTGTTTGCTTATTTACTTCCCTCTTCTCTTCTACCAAATGTATGCTCATCTTGTATTTCCAGTATAGGCCAACAAACACTTTTCATATAGCAGGCTTTCAAAACACAGTTATTGAATACATTTAATCAAAAACATCTTAGGGCTTTTTTTTTTTAGTAGAAGAAGAATCGATTTGCCAAGCAAGAGTATTTTCACCCAGATAATTCCAGATCACACGGATCCTCAAAATCCTAACTCGTTCAACTAGAAGAGTTTTTTCAGCACAGGGATTTCAAACTACAACACAGGAGCCAGGAAATACATGAATGAATAGTAGAGGCCAGATGTCACTGATCGGGAGTGGCGGGGACAGTGGCAAACTGAAAAGTCAGCCTATGATCAAGCAAATGCGGCAACAACTGATCAGTGTTATCCAACTGCTGCTATTTTAGAATATAGATCGTATTGCCCCATCCCCCAGGTTGCTAAAAGAGGCCAAAAAAATTCTGCATTTTGGGGATGTACACTCTGCCAATTTTTTTAGTATTGATAATAAACTTAATGTTTCTTAAGAATGTATAGTAAGTAGGTGGCAAACTACTTCTGCAGGCTATCTGCAGTTGACATCTTCCATTCTGACCCAAATCGCCCATTTCATAAAAGGGGAGCAGGGCAGCAGAAAAAGGAGACGGCTCATTACAGCTCTCACAGTTAGTAGGTGGCAAGATGTGTTCTGGGACCGGGGCTCAGAGCTCAATGCCATTTCTACTCCACCCATGATGAGAAAGACCTATACGGACACATGTGGTTTAACTGAGATAAACCAGCCATCACAAAACTCAGCTATGTCTTGGAATAAGCACGCTATATTGAGAAGATCCTATGTGGCTCTCTTTATTAGCATTCAACGAAAGCTAGTGACCTAGTCCCGAGGGCCCATCACAACAATCTTAGGAGAGGGGAGTGAGGCTGTTTTAACATTTGATATTAACTTAGAGCCAACCTGCAGTCAGAGTTACACACAAGGTGCCCTGTTTGAAAACGTTCCTTTGTGAAGGCCTGAGCCCTCTCTGCTCGCAGCAGCCGCCTTTTTAATTCTGTCTCAGCAGCTTGGACCTAACTCTGTTATAAAAAGAGTAATCGTAAATCTGCATGAAGTTTCTGATGATTAGTTTTGCTTGGAATTGGGCCAAAGAGCCAGACTTTTGCCAATTCCATATGTACATGTAAGTTCTTTCAAGAAAGAATGCATTAATCCTTCCCACTGGGCTGGGGATGAGGGTTTAGGGGCCTCGTGGAGGAGAGCGCCTCCCTGACTTTAGTTATATGTTTAAAGGGTGTGCCAGAACCACTTAACAGGCATTTTAATAAGTGGTCTCCCTTTATCCTCACTGCAGCACTGAGGGGCTCACACTATGAATTTTTTAGATAGATGAGAAAACAGAGACTCCGATTTTAAGTAACTTGCCCACATGCATGCAGTTACCCAGATGTCAGTGGCATGTGACCCTGTCCTACGTGATTGCCAAGTCCTTGTTGCATGGACGCAGCTGATATGGACATTTCATTCTGTCCCAATTGATGCCACACAGCCAATGGCGAACGATCCGTGTTGCTGACCATCCGTCTCCCTGGCTCCCTTTCTCCTTCTTAAAACACTGATTACATATGCAGGGCATGGGAGCCGTTGATTCAGAAAGGAGAGGGGGAAAAAATTAGAGATGAAAGGAAAAAACCAGCCAATGGAAAAAGTGCTTACTATACTACTTAAAAGAAAGAAGAAAAAACTGGCAATGCAAGAGCTCAAAACTGGGTATAAAGAGGACTTTTAAATGCACTTAATTACTTAGTACTCAACGCTGGCAATGAAGAGTTGGTTTTTGATAGGTTGCAATGGCAGCAGTAATTTGAAGGTATAAAGTAAGCAGTATGCTAAGGTCACTGAGTCAGTAGATTGGGTTTCAGGCAACTGGGACTTGGACCTCTTCTCGCCTCTCACTAGGTGAGTCAATGAGTCAGTGGGCTTGTGTCTCCCTTTTCATCTCAGCGTCTGTACCCAAAACAAGGATAGCACTGCCTGGTAAGAAGCTAAATTCCCAGTCCAGCCTTAGAGGGAAAATAGAAATCATCAGAGGAGAATTTCCACATGTTTTATCAACCTCTGTACCTGCGTGCTCCTGTGCACTCCACCTCCCTCCACTTAGCCTGGCTCTGAACCACATCTGCCTGACTCTGGAGACCCCAGGGGATGAGACAAGGATTGGATTATGTGATTGTGCTGGCAGCACGGACTTTGTTGTTGCAAAGGGGAGAGGACTCACCTTTCCAAAGCTGAGACAGGCTGGATTTTAGGGTATCTGAGTTCTGTCCTGACAGCTGTGGGACCTCTAGAGCAGGACTCTCTTGGAAGAGGTGTGTGTTTGTGGGAAAGAGTGAGTGTGTGTGTGTGTGTGTGTGTGTGTATGTGTTGGAATCTTAAGCAGAGAAGAGACCCTTGTTTGGAAGACTCTCCTGCATAAGCCTATCTGGGGGACAATAAAGAATTTAGAATTTATAAAGAATTTAGACTTGGTTCTGGGTTAGGCTACCAGGAGGAAGGCAGAGTGTGTGGGTACAAATGCAGGTGGGAAGGTAGAGTTAAAACTTGTGCAAGTTCTCTCCTGACAGCTTCTATTTTACCACTCAAGGCTGGAATGGGAAATTCATTTGCGACCGGGGAAAAGGCTGGGGGGTGACGGTAGGAGAGCGGTTTTAGAGCATGGAGTGGTCCACCGTTCCAAGCTCTGAAGGACAGAAAAACAAATGTCGGCAAGCAGGTTTATATGCCAGGGGATTGTAAGAATCCTTTAGAGACCACTGTCTTTAGTTTTACAGTAAGAATACCAAGTTCTAAGGAAGTAATGTGACTTCCCACTCCTAGCGATAGATTAAGGCAGTGGTCCTCAGTTAAGGGCTATTTTAACCTCTCATCCCCCCAAAGATTCTTGACCATATTTGGAAACAATTTTGGTGGCCACAGCTGTTGGGGAGGGAGCAGGTATTGCCACTACTATCTGATGATAGCATCCCAAGGTCCTGACCAAGGATGCTGCTAAACATGCCACAACGCACATGACAGCCCTGCAACAATGATCCAGGCCAAAATGTCAGGAGTTTCCAGGTTGGAAAACCCTGGATCAAAGTAAGATTTGACTTGTGCAAAGATCTATTATCCTCTCAAAGCAGTCTGGGCTTGTCATCAACTGGAAATCCTTGAAGGTCCCTTCTCCCCAGTCATGTCCCCCTAACTCCTTAGATAATCGACTTCTCTGGACCTCAATGTGTGAATTCACATTTCATCTGATTAACCTTAACCTCTTGATTCCTATCTTGTAGAGTTAAACAACCAATTATTGGAAACATTTGGGTATCACAATTGCTGGATTGAGGTTTGTGGTTGAATCAGGAAATAACAAAAGTCAATGTCCAACTGAGCGAACCCCTGAAAAAAAAGAAACTAATACAAAAAATTGGACATTCAAGGGTGTGTTATGAGTTGCAGTGAACTGCGGGCTAAAATAAACTAGCTGATCACCCAACACAGATGGTAATTGTGGATGGAATTTGGTTTAGGTATACTGCGCTTGTAGGTAAATACGCTGCATGCTAATGGTTTTATAATAGTCTTATTAATTCACCCTCCGTAGTTAATGTCTAAGATAAACTCTGTGTCTTTAGAGTAATTTATGCATTCCACTTTTAGAGAATTCCAATTGAATGAATATGAACATAATCATTTCACACAAATGTTCTCCGAGGAGGGAGCAGGAAGTGTGAAGCAGGGCAGAGACTCCCCACTGCTTTATTCATAATGGATCAGCCGATTCATTCCTTATTAATTTAATGGAGTACAAGTAAGCAGCGTAACAGCTTGAGTTTAGGAGTGTTTCACAAATGGGGCTTTTTGTCTGTAATCGCTTAATCCTGCCGGCTAGGCCTCATAAATTGAATAAAAGAGGGAACTGGGTTTTAATTAAGTCCCAGGAATGAGGCTGCGTCAAAGACACAACCACCCCGGACAGACATGGGGGTAAAGTGTGTTTGGCTAATATCCCGTGCTAGCAGCCTCCTGGGTCAGGGAGCCCCTCACTGGAACCTTTGATGTCTGTCTGGAGGGAAAATCTTTTCCCCTTCACTGGCTTGCTTCTCGAAGGGCAGTGAGAAGAGAGCAAGCAGATGACTCTGAGCTCTTGCCAGCCCACACGTCCCCATTTTGCATCTGTCCACATCTGGCTGGGAAACAGAGATGGTTGACCATTACCCCAGCCCGTGGAAAAAGTGAGGAATTCTTTCCCAGGAACTTGTGGGCCCTGTAGAAAAACATTCAGGCTTTCAGGCCAGGCTGACTCAGATTCACATCTTACTTGGCACATCATCATAGCAACAGGGCCTCACATAGGATGGTGGCAATGCGTTGCTCTGATTATAAAGATTAAAGAAGTTTCTGTGGTCCAGCCCTTTGCAAAATAGCGACTTGTTGAGGACGTTCCATGAAGGGCAGTTAGCACCACGATTATCACCTCCTACATAAAATAGAAACGTCCTTTTATGAAAAGTGTGATAAACTCATACGGAAAACTTTCCCCATTATTCCCTATGAATATGCCCAGAAAAACTCCAAAGCCCCCAGTGGCTCTCTCTGTGCCTCTGCAAAGCACCACCTAAGGCCACTTGTGGGAGATCTCATTTGTTCTGTGGAGTCTGTGGCAGACAGAAAAATGGCCCCAAAGATGTCCATGAACTACTCCCTGGAAGCTGTGGATGTGTTGTTTCCTTGTGAGCCAGAATGGACCTTGCAGATGTGATTTTGAGGATGTCATGCATAGATGTGATCTTAAAGATTAAGAGGAGATTATCCTGGATGATCCCAAGCAGCCCAATGTCATCTCCTGGGTCCTCATAAGTGAAAGAGGGAGTCAGGAGAGTCAGAGGCAGAGGAGGCCTCATGAGAAAACCCCTGCTGCTGGCTTTGAAGATGGAGGAAGAGGCCAGGAGCCAAGGGATGCAGGCACCTCTAGAAACTGGTAAAAACGAGGAAACAGATTCTCGCCCGGAGCTCCCAGAAGGAACGCAGCCCTGTGACACCTTGAGTTTAGAGCGGTGAAACCCATATCGGACTTCTGACCTCCAGTACCGTAAGACAATATATGTGTGTGGTCTTAAGCGCCCAAGTTTGTGGTTGTTTGTTACAGCGGCAAGAAGAAGCTGATACAGTGCCCAAGCCACACCATGCGTATGTCTTCTGGTTCTTAGGAGCTTAGACTCTGTCTGATGAGTCCAGCTGCGTTCTGTGGCCCTCGCTTCTAGTTCAATTTCTAGTTCCCCAATTTAGGATGATGAACTCCATGCAACCCCAGAAACATATCAAGCTCTATTCAGGGCAGGGTTCAGCATGTGTTGAAGAAATTGTGCTGATTGTAGAGACGGGCTCAAACTGCAAATTTGCCAGGACTGTGTTTTCCACGAAGAGCAACTGTTGGGCTAGAAAGAGCTCTGCTCTTAATAAAAACAATAGAAACAACAGCAGCAACGATGCCCACTGAGATGAGGGTGATGAGGACATTATTACAACTCATTGAGCAACCTACATGGACCATGCTATTCCCGTAACTTATTTCTAATTCTCACAACTGCCTCACATGGTAGGCAATTTGAATGCCTATTTTACCAGCGAGCACACAGAGAGGTTAGTAACTGGCTGAACCGAGATTTAAACCCAGTGTCTTTTGGTTACAAAGCTCCTGATCTTTCCATTGCCTAGAAAACTTGAAAATAAATCCTGGTTTTGCAAATAGTTGTTGTCTAACTTATTTCTTATGTGATTATGACGTTCCCGTCGTTAAACGTTTAGGAACAATTTTAAGGGGGAAAAAGGAACATTGCTTTGCATTTCACCCATCAAAGGTAACACATTCCCTTCTTCTTTCTTTAGTTTTCCCTTCCAATATTTATTGTATGCTATTTAGTACTCAAGCCATGAATGTGTGACAGGCTGGTCTCTAGACGCAAGGGGCTCCTAGAGCAATGGGGAACATGATCAGGAAGAGAAGGAGACCCTGCTGTGTGGCAAGAGCTGTTACACGCGGAGGCACACAACCAGCTAATCCATACTGGGGCTAGGGGGAGAGGGGTCAGCTGGCTTCTGGAAGGACTGACAGGCTGAGGCTTAAAGGACAAATCAGAAGATGGAGAGGAGATGCAGTGTCCCGGGCATATGGAAGTGCTTGAACACAGAACTGGAGTGAAATAGTGAGGAAGCAACGTGGAGGAACAGAGGTGTCTGATGAACAGGAAACCGTGGAGGGTTAACATGGCCATGGATTTGTTTTACCCAAACCTGCCAGTTTCTCAGTGTCTGAACTTGGAGAAATACCTTGTTTCATTTCGGAGCTTCGGCTTCTTTCTAAAATGGAGATACTTTTTCTTTCCGCCCATACCTAGTGGTCGTGACTAATGGGACTTGTTTTCATTGTTGCATTTTGGGCACTTTCTTTGGGCCAAGCTCTGTCCCAGCCCTTACATGAGCTGATTTCATCCTCGCCCTTACCCTGTGAGAAAGTTTCTATTATTGTTCCCATTTTACAGAAGATGAAAACAAGACACTAAGGGTGTCAGAGACAGAGGGGACAGAGCTGAGATTCAAACTCAGGATGTCTAGCTCCGGACTTCAAATACTAATCACTAAGCTATGTGCCTGTCAAGGAAGACGACAGCGTACCTTATATTCAATGCAAGAAAGTGGGGGAGAGTGATGATGAGAATTTCTCTCCTGAGTCCCCCACACAGGCTGAATTTTTGCCTCGTGCATGCCTGGTGAATCAATCTTTAGCTATTAAGAATGGCTAATATTTATTAAAAACGAGTTAGTTGCCAGGCACAATACTAGATCTTTTGCATGAATTGCCTAAGATCATTACCGTAATGATTCTCATTTAATTCATGAGGAAATGAAGTTTCAGAGAGGCCAAGTTATTTTCCTGAGGCCATACCGCTGGAAAGTGGTAGAATTTTGATAGGAACCAGCTGGGGGGCCCCAGTCTACATACTGGGCCACGTCAATACATGTGGCATCAGACATAAATGAGCTGAGGAGGTGAACTTTGGCTGGGCGGGTGTGGAGGCTGAGCAAGTTACAGAGAATCAGCTCGGCCCGGTATAGACCCAAGCTGTGTCGTACCTGGATGTACAGAGAAAACCTTCTCTCCTGGTCATGCCAGCAGGAAAGCCAAGGAAAATGGTGCCTGGGACAATGCCTTCTGTGTACACCCTCTCTAGCCACACTCCACTGCAGAATTTGCAAAGAGAGCTGACGGTTTGGTGCTCCCATAGGCTGGTCCCTGGGAATCACACGTCCCTCGCAGGCTTTCTTGTGCTGTGCCCTCACTCAAGCCTGGCACTGGCCTGAACAACCTCTTCTGCTTTTGTTGGTGTCCTATTGTGTGTCCCCTACTGGCCTGGCTGGGCCTCCCCCACAATGGCTCCTGAAGTCCTTTCAGGGCTGGGGGCTTCTGTGGTTCTCTAGCACTGACGGAGGGGAGAGTGACTTAGCATACAGGATCAGAAGACGCCTGCACCCAGGAGCAGTGCTCGGTGGCTAATTAAGTGTGCTCTGCTTACTCTATGCCCTTAGTTGTGTAATCGGAGCTCTTTTATTAAAGTTTGTACAATGCTTCCTACCCATTAAAGAAGCATTTGGTAAATGGGCTACCTTTGGGAGCCTGGGATGCACAGAGGCTTTAGGGCACCTGTCTGGGGTGGAGACACCTGAGGCATTATCACAGACGTCTGTATTCAGCAACCCGATGCTCCTGTCCTATTCCGCAGAGCAACCCTTTCTATTCACCACCCTGGGAGAGGGAGCTCTTTGTGCAAGAAGCTACCCTCCAGCATTGCGATCAGTCCAGGAGAGGAGGAAGGGGTGATGGGAGGGAGACTTTCACCGAACATCTCTTATGTGCCCCTTGCAGCACTGAGCTTCTACTTCCTCGACTATAAATCGGGCTCAGAATAAAGAAGATAATGGCCCTGATTCCACTATCTACTAACACTGAACAGTTATTCAAACATGCCACATGCCAGACCCTGTCCTGACTGCTTCATGTGGACCTTCTCACCTCATCTTTACGGCCACCCTGAAGAGTGGGTACCATTTTACAGATGAGGACGCTGAGGAACAGAGAGGTTAAGGGAATTGCTCAAGGTAGCAGAGCATCTAGGGTCGCAGGCCCTAGCCTGTACTTGGGTGGTTTGTCTTCCAGAACCTGTGTGTGTAACTGTGATACCTGCTTCCCACTTTGAAGGCAGGGTTACTTAGATTAAGACAGTAAAATGTGTAGTGTACTGTCATCCCACTCCAAAGCAGCACTGCATTGTGGCAACTAAAAGTTCCTGTGACTGGGGAGGTTAGGGAAGCCTTCCTGGAGGAGGTGCCCCCTCTAGTACCTTGCTTTTACTGCCAACATCTCTGTAGGCCCAGCTCCAGGTGGGCATGTAGGGGCCAGGTAGAAAAGGTGCTTCTGTCTTCTCCAGTGAAGAGAACAGAAGGAGGATCCTGGGAAACGAACATATAGTGGCTCCTCCCCAGCTTTCAGGCCCTGCAGGCTGATTTCAATGCACTGGGGAGATCTGAGAATACACCATTTCAGGCTGTGGCTGGAAGAGGACAGTGGCCCTTGTACAGTCTTTTTTCAGAGTCAGCTTGAGAAGATGACAATGGTTTACTCAAAATGGCTGTCACAGAGTGATATCCCTGAGTCAGGCCCCCACACCCATGAAGGGCCAGGTGTTTGGATATCCTAGGATATGTCCTAGGTATCTATTCTATAGACTATAGGTAGATAGGTATATGTTGGAGAATGCCAGCTCGGGAAATGTATCTGTCTGATAACAGTTTAAAAAGCTCTTTTCATTAAGAACAAATCCCTTTGTCCCAGCCCTGCCCCCTGAAAAAATAAACAAACAAACAAACAAACAAACAAATCAAACATAAAGAGAACAAGAAAATCTGTTGGCTTTCATTCAAAAGTTTTTGTGTGTGGTTTTTTGTTTGTTTGTTTGTTTGTTTGTTTAACTAGGGCCACCTTTCTTATCCAACTACTGACTTTCAGACAGACTATTGGATCTTGTCCCAAGTTAAGCAAAAGATCAGGAGAATGAGGACGCGCTCTGAAAACATGCGCTGCCTCTTTAATATCTCAGGTTTTCTTTAAACATAAAATTATAGCACAATGCATGAAAGGACGCCGGCATTATCCTTTATCACAATACCCGGCCAACTTGAACTCGTCTCAAGTGTTATTAGAAGAAATAGAATTTACTGCTATGGACTTCTTTCAATAGTACTCCTTCCCTGTTTAATGAAATGTCATTATTCCAATACAAACCCTTTCTGTTTGCAGCCTGTTTCCCCCCCCCATCCAGCCACTATATTTCATTTCCTGCAGTTACGTGATATTATTGCCTTTTTTCCACAGCTATTGATTTAGGTGTGTATGGTTATTACAATGCAAAATAAAACAGCTCCCCCATTCATTCTACCTTGTACCATTGAACATTAACTTAATTTGTTTCAAATCTGCATTTGATTTGGCAAGGAAACCATTTATCTTTATGAAGAAAACCCTCATAAAGTAGAGAGTTTAGGAGATCACTGCTTTAAAAATTTAATAGCCTTGTGTCTTATACACCAGAAAAATGAATTAAACCTTCAAATAGTATATGTCTCCATGTAACCTTTTTGCATTTCATACTATGTTTAATTTATTATATTCTAGAGGAGGAAAAAAAAAATTAGAGGACCGATCGCAGGATGTGGGTCGCTTTTGCGATGCATGAATAAAGTTGGGGTCTACTGCGCGTGCACCCTGGGACCCGTGGCAAATCCACGTTCGGCTCACGCTGAAGTGGACTTTGTGGCTTCAGGTGGGGCATGCGTGTGGGTTTTGTCCACGCTTCTTTGTGGCAGGAGCAGGGGCTCCATCCCTAGAGCACTTGGAGTGCAGCCTTGGGAAGAGGGGAGGAGGTGGAAGCAAGAGCTAATGGAGATCTGAACAGTCAAAAATAAGCACAGGCTTTTACTCAGAAGTCACAGGCTACTTGGGTCTCAGACGGGGCTAGAAAACATTGGTGTCGATGCCACAAATTCTGTTTTATAAGAGAGGGTTGAGGCTCCAGTCTTTGCTGTCTCTCTCTTTGTGAACCTCTTTCTTCTCTTTCTTGTCACCTCGATCTGTGCAACGCAGAACACCAGGTCCATGGAAAATGAAGCTTGAAGAATAGAAAACTATAAACTTCTCAATCCTCAGTGAAATAAAAATATGGCTCAACGTATATTTTGGAATTCAGGGTCAGCACACATGTTGCTCCGTAAGTTTCTTGTTTCCTCCCCTTCCACGACCACCTCCATTACCCTCACCACCATCACACGTGCTACACAATGCTTTCATATGCTCCGTATGCTGAATACTTTACATCCATTCTCCCTTCAACAATACAACAACGACAAAGTGTAGGTACCATATCCGTCCTTTCTGTGCCAGAGAATACACAAAGCACAGGAATGTGACGTGAACTGTGCAACATCACAACACCGGAGAAGCCAAGATTTGAATCTAAGTATTTTCAATCCAAAGTCATATTGCATTTTTGGTGTGCTTTCCCTAAATAACTTTAGCTCATGATAACTTCTCATTTATTTAGGATATTTTCTTCTCCAAAGACTCAGTTGCTTGACTAATCATCCGACAATTGAAACACAGTGTACAGAATTAGCCATCCTCTAGAAAGGGGGAAGGGCCCGTGGGCCTGGCTCCAGGCTAGTTTCAGAGGATGCCGCTCTGTCTCTATTGCTCATCGAGAACTTCTAATGCTGTTCTGGAAGCCTGACGTGCCTCCTTGATTTGTATTGGCTTCCCTGGTCTTAACTTGCCTTCAGGGCTCTTTTTTACTTTTTAATTATGAACTACTTGATTGAGTTATCGTCCTGGACATCTCACAGTATACACACACACACACACACACACACACACACACACACACCACATATTGTTAGCTTGGGATATGGAGTGTGAGAACTCTTCGTTTGAATATTTGAAGGGTTGCCAAATAGAAGATCTGTTCTGTGTGGCTTCAAGGGCACTGAGACAAACCTCCACACTTATATAATACACTCCTATGATTCACACATTTAATCCCCAAAACAACCCCAAAGATAAAGGGATCTGTGACTCAAAGAGGAGGAATTACCTTGACCAATCCACACAGTTCAAAAGAGCACGGACAAATTTCAAACCCAATTCTCTTCATTACCTATAGCATTAATTCAAACAAACTTGGCTCTGCCTGTCCATAAATCTTGCACTCTGTGAAGCCCTGAGATTCAAAGATAAAACAAACCTGCATTTAATAAATTTCCAGTCTGGTAGAAAAGATGTAAAATGGTCCCTTGCGATCTGCCATTACAGAAACCACAGGACTCGTATGGAATATAAGGGAAAGAGAAGGGAGACAGACATTGGTCTAGGGTGAGAAGTCCAGAAAGGCACCAAAGGGGAGGTGACATATGACATGGAGAACACATGGAGGGACAGGAAAATAAATTGTCACTCAATTTAAGAACTTCCCACCAAATTTGCCAAAGATGAACAACTCACTTATTCTGACATCATAGACAGATTTCAATGGCTTATTTTTGGACCACATGGCCAGAAAAACTCTAACTACTGGATAAAAGTTTGAACCTTTACTCCTCTCCTAGCCCAAAACATGTATGAGATCTGGGTTTTTCCATGCATTATTTACACAATTCAATCCCGTTCTACAGTGTTTGGTGGGTACCAACAAGATTCAGGCCCCAAGGGCTCTATTTCTGTGTTCGGAAATTTCTCAGAGAGGCACCTGATCTGCCACAACATTTCCTTGATAGTGAGTCTCAGGAAATACTTGTAAATGCTCACTGCTATGCACGACCCTTCTGCTAGTTACCAAGAACTTTCTAGAAGGCATCCCTTGTCATTAGAAATGATCCTAAAAGGTAGGCTGGTACCTTTCGACACTGATTTACTCATTCATTCCACAAACATTTACTGAGTGCCAAACCCTCTGCTAGTTGCTGAGAGTACCTTCCTCATCCCAGCAAAATGGCCTCCTAACTGCAAATGTGAGATAAATCACCGCCAACTGAGGCCTAAAGGGACATGGTCGGTGTCCGGAATCCTTAGACCATTGCCACAGAGGAAAAAAAAAGAATCTGGAAGTTTGTTACTTGTTAGGAGAGTCTTCAACAGGAACTTTCAAATAGGTAATAAAAAGAAGTGGTACTAATACATAGGGTGGGTTTATTCCATAATAAAAACTTGGGGGAGACAGAATAAAGGCACTTCCAAAGATGCCCACATTCTAATCCCAGGATCTGTGAATGTGTTACCTTCTGGGGCAAAAGGAGACTTCAAAAATGTGACGAGGTTAAGACTCTTGAAAGAGGGAGATTTATCTGAATTTTGGGGTAGACCCAATGTAATCACAGGGTTCCTTACAGTAAGGAAGCAGGAATGTCAGAGTCGGGGACAGGTTAGTCGGTGGCGTATAGCTGGCTTTGAAGATGGAAGAAGGGGCCACAAGCCAAGTAATGCAGGCAGCTTCCTGAAGCTGGATAAGGCAAGGAAAGAATTCTCCCCTAGGGCCTCTAGAAGGAGGACAACACTTAGACACCTTGATATCAAGACTTCTGACGTCCAAGACTACAAGATAATTAATTTATGTTTTAGCCACCAAGTGTGTGGTGACTTATTACAGCGGCAATAGCAAACTAATGCAATACTATTTGTTGTATCATACGTATATCAAATAATTTACATTCATTTATTCAAAAAAAATATTCACTGAATAAATATGATGCTCTGGGAACTGTGCTAGGTTCCGAGGTTACAGCAGTGGCCCAAAGAGCCAGGAACTTATTTATAGTCTAATGAGTAATAAGTGAGAAAACAGGCCAATAAGTGTGGTATTGCTACCCCCATTCCAGTGATAAGAAAATGAAGGCATGGAGGAGTGAGGTAACTTCTCTGAAGTCTTTCGAGTTATAAATGCCCCAGCCAGGATCCACACGCATCTGTCTCACAAAAACCCAATGCCACTTCCATCACCTTCTCGTTTTCCTTAGGGACAGCTCAATAATGCAGATCTAAAATTCTTTCACACGCATAACCCTCTTATTTTCCCCTGAATTCCCTGAGAAGCTGCACACATCCTTTCCTTGGAGGGGACAGTGGCCAATTCTAAAGCTGCTTTCAACCGTGGCACTTCAACTTTCTTCTCTTTGGGATCACAGACATGTACCTTGTTATACGCAGCCCCTAATATTTTGATTATTTTGATGCAAATCCATCACCCATAATAAATTCCCCTGCTTTCCAAATGCAATCGATTTTAGAAGCATGAAAGCAAAAACTAAGTAAGCTCTGACAGTCTTTGCGAGTGTCCGTGACAGGAGAGGCCTAAGTGGCTGAAAGCTATTTTCCTCACCGTCAATCTGCTGGATGATTTTCCTTGCATAAACACATACCCATACGGTCTGGCTAATGCTTGCCTTTTTGGACATATGTGAGCAAATAAATGTAATTACGAGCAAGATGTAATCACAACTGCTTTGCTATTAAAGCTGTTGTATGCTCTCGTGGCTTGGTTAACAATATATGCAGGAGGATGGAATTGCTTGCTACTCTCCCAGGAAGAAAACGCGCCAGAAGTATGGCCTCCTTTATATTACATCTGCGAAAATACAACATTTAAATGCAGAATTTGACTTTCCAAGAATCGCACCAGAAAACCTTTTAACAGAAACAGCAGGGAGAGAAAGCTTTTTAAATCATGATACTCCATGAAGGATTATGAAAATGGAGGTCATCGCACGAGACAGAATTGCAAATACAATGAGGAAAATCTTCTCCTCTGTGTAAATACATGAGGACAATTTATTCTTCTCTGTTGAGCTATCAGGGGATATTTTCAGCTCCTGGAAAAAGGAAAAGGAAAGAAGCCACCATGTCCAAATGGATCAGAGCGATATGTGTCGCAGGTACCTGGCGGCATTGGGGAGCTTCTCACACACCAAACCAGGCTGCCCCACAACAGCTGCTCTAAGACTTTGTTTCTCAGAGCTTGTTAAGCAGCTGAGCTGAAGACTCTCATCAGTATTCAGTCCTTAAGGGAAGAACAAGAATGGGCGAATCTACCCACGTCAGGATGCCCAAATACCAGCTTGCCCAGCCAGTGACACATTCAATGTGATCAGGCCTTGACCATCTTCATATGCAACTCATCTACCAGGAATATCCGACCCTACAAATTAGGTGCCCTGGCCAGCTCTGAGTGCTGGAGAGATTGCCAGGAGGAAAGCAGTTACTCAACAACGTATCTGATTTCTAAGTCATAATGGAAGATCTGTAAAAAAAAATAGCACCTTCATGTGGCCATCTGTGTGTGTGATGGCATACCCAGACATGGATGTGACTTTCTTAGGAATCATGATGGATAGGTAAATAGATGCGAGAGAGAGAGAGAGAGAGAGAGAGAGAGAGAGAGAGAGAGAGAGAGGAAAGAAGGAAGGAAGGAAGGAAGGAAGGAAGGAAGGAAGGAAGGAAGGAAGGAAGGAAGGAAGGAAGGAGGGAAAGGATGACAGATGATTTTTCACTTGCCATTTCTTGATTACTTACAGTGAGCTAGATAACAACCTCAACACTGGGAATATAAGGGTAGTAAGACACACACAGATTCTCCCCTCAAGTATACTATTATCTAGTTGAGACAGACGAATAAATAAATAAACAGATTATATCGATACAAAGCAGTACATACTATGTGAGAGTAGGTGAAGGAGGGCTGCTTCTTTGGTTTGCCTACACGAGGTCTCAGACTCTTGACTCAGATTATGACTGGGCTTACCAAATTCAAATACTTTAGTTAAACTCCAAAAACTGTTTTGTTTTGTTCTTTTGGTGGGGGACTTTATAATGAGAACTAAGCATTTTATATGAATGACCGATGCATAAGGCACAATAAACTATATAGTGTTTCCTATATAATGAATTTCACTAATGTTGTATTTCTTTAATGCTAAAGCACAAGGTTTATTTTTCACGTTTCAGCACAGCTGAAAATTGGATGGGTCCTCTATCAGTGGAATCTCAAAATTATAATTGATAGCATTTTTCTTTCTTAGATATACATAAAATCATGTGTGTTATGCTTGGGAATTATAACCTATATGAATATATTAATATATCAACAATAATTATATCCAGAGTACCGATTATGTAATGGTATGCTGATAAAGGTTTAACACCAGATCTTTGGGGGGGCGGGGGGGAGTCCCTGATTTGTAGCATTTGCCGAATTTTCATGGTGTAAATATTCCTACCATGGTCAATCTCAAGCTCCCATGATGACATCATTGAATGTACGTTGGGAGTAGATGAGCACCGACGGCTCTGGAGAGCCTGTACGAGCCCCAACACACCGCTGCACCCACAGAAATCTATGGCTGTTTGCAAACTCCTTTCCAACCCATGTGGCTCAGGAAGCCAGACTGGGGCCAGCTGTAACAACCTGTAAAGCCCTTGATTTTACTTAATATCACCCTGACAATATCAAGTTATAAATAACTTAAAGCATGGGTGTGACATTAATTTGCAGCCCCTTTTCTTTAGGCTCTTAAGTCTCTGAGAGGAGAATATTCCTGTCCTTAATCCTGCTTAAATCCTGTTTCCATCATCTGTTTTGGTGTCGGCTGCTGACGCTAATTTTTGTGTAATGATATTTCACATTCCATAGCAAACGTCATCAGAAATGGGCAAATATATACATTTGGGGCTTTATACAAACTGCAGAGTACAGGTGGTCTCTGTCTACAGATGCTCTGAGTTCACACTTGAAGACCGAATTCTTTCTCTCTAGAACCAGGGAAAAAAGGATGTCCGCCCATACCACCTGTGTTCAGTGTCGCACGGGATGTCCTAGCCGGTGCACTAAGGCAAGTAAAAGAAATAAAAGTGACCCCAATTGGAAAGAAATAATTAAAACCGCCCTGATTCATATATGTCATAATCTTCTATGGAGAAAATCTGGGGGAATTCCCCCGAAATGATACTGGAACTAACAAATGAGTCTCAAGTGGCTGCAGTGTATAAAATCAATATACAAAAATCAGTTATATTTCCATACACTATCACCAAACAACTAGAAATCAAAAATTGTATGTACCATTTACAATAGCATCAAACATATAAAATATTTCAAAATAAAGCTGACAACAAGTGTGAAAGACCTACACTCCAAAATCTAGAAAAACATTGCCGGGGAAATTAAAGACATAGTAAAAATGGAGAGATATACTGTGTTCATGGCTCAAATGGCTCAACATGGGTCACATGTCAATTTTCCTTCATCAAAATCCAGCAGGTTTCTTATGATAGAAGTTGGTGACGTTCTAAGAGTTGCACGGAAATGTGAAATAACTGGAATAGCCGAAACAACTTTTAAAAAGAATGAAGTTGTAGCGCTAACACTCCCAGATTCCAAGCTTTATAATAAAGTTCCAACAATCAACATATGGACAACTGATTTTCTACAAGATGCACAGGAAACTCAGTGGACGAAGGGTAGTCTTTACAACAAATGGTACAAGTGAATATCAGTATAAAAAAGTATTAACTCTGAGCCATACCTTGAACAACATACAATATTAAGCCAAAATGGATCAGAGACCTAAATATAAAACCTAAAATTAGACGACTTCAAGAAGAAAACCTTTTTGATTCTGGATTAGGCAATGATTTCTCAGACGTGACTTCAAAAGCATGACCCAGAAAACAACAAATTGGTAAACTGGACATCATAAAAATTTTAAATGTCTACTCTTCAAAAGATACTGTAAAGAGAATGAAAAGCCAAGCCACTACCTGAGAGGAAATATTTGTAAATCATATATTTATTAAAGGATTTGTTTCCAAAATATATAAAGAACCCTTGAAAGTCACTAATTAAAAAAAAAAAAAACAATAAATAAAAAGATACATGGGGCGCAAGTAAGTACATGAAAAGAAGCCCAATATCATTAGTCATTAGGGAAGTGAAGATTAAAACTATGAGCTATCACTACATACCTATTAAAATGAGTAAAATTAAAATGACTAATCACACCAAGTCTTAGAATGGATGTGAAAGAACTAGAACATTCAACCACTTCTGGTGGGACTGTAAAATGGTATAACTACTTCGGAAAACATCGTGGCAAGTTGTTAAAAAGTTAAACACCCACCTATCATACAATTCAACTATTCCATTCCTAGGTATTTGTCCAACAGAAATGAAAATATTTGTCCATATAAAGTCTTTTGCTTGAATGTTCATAGAAGTTTAATTTGTAATAGCCTCAAACCGGAAACTACCCAAATATCCAACAACAGGTGGATGATTAAACAGAGGGGGATATTCACACAATGGGATATTTCTCTGCAAAATATGAATGAACTGATACTCACTACAACATAGATTATTCTCAAAATAATTGTGGTGAGTGAAAGAAGCCAAACAAAAATGAGTACATACAATACAATTTCATTAAATAAAATTCTAGAAAATACAAACTAACATATAGGAACAGACAGCAGATCAGCCGTTGCTTAATGAGGAGTGATTACAAAGGGACACTAGGGAATTTTGGGGGTAATGGATACGTTCATTACCTCAAGTGATGGGTTTCCCAATGTCTAAATATGCCCAAACTTACCAAATTATACATTTAAATATGTGCAGTTTAATGTATGTCAATTACACCCCAGTAGAACTGTTTTGTTTTAAGTAGGTACTGGAATGATTTTAGTGCCAGATTATTAAAATATGCTCATATATACAAAGTGGATTGGTGATTTGAATCCTTTAACGAGGATTTTTAGCAGAATATATTTGTTCTGGGTAATGGAATTTGAGGGCAAAGGTATTAAGTAACCAGTCTGATCACCTTCTTCCCTCTTAAATTGGTTGTTTGGGCTTCTGTGCATTCATCCATTGACTCATTCATTCACTAATTCAGTAAATAATTATTGAATACTAACTAGCAACCAGCACTTTTCTAATACGGTATTTTTTTAATGAAGTCTCTTTTTCATGGAGATTGCAATCTAGTAAGGGAGGCAGACAATTAAAATGCAATGCTAGTAGATGTACTATATCCTATATATTATTGGAAAATTATTTTGTATACCTACTATGCGCTAGTGTCTAGTAGAAGTGAACAAACAGCTAGGTCTCCTACCCCTGGGAATATAATGCCCAACCTAAGAGATGGACAGCAAAGGAGTGATTAAGATAAAGGACATACCATGGGCTACACACTGGGGACGTACCATAACAGACAGGCCATCCCAGACTCCTAGAAAAAAATGATGTTGAAACTGTGGTTTTGCTCTCTAGCCATTCTATGCTGTCTCGGGCAGGTGATCTGCAGCTTGTTTCCTAAGCTTTGAGGGTTGCATTCTGGCATAGACATCAGGATGGTCCCATACAGCTAACACCATAGCCAGACATCTCTAAAGCACCCAAAGAGAAAAAAACAAATAATACAGAAAACAGCAGGCCCTAGGTCCCAAAAATATAGGAGATAACCCACGGTGGCCACGAGATACTTCAGCTGTGATTGGGGCATATTTTAGTCAATTCTAAATTGATAGGATTTCTCTTCCCCAAAACTTTCCATTCTCCTATCTTTTGAACAGTTCCACATGTGGCTCTTCTTAGCTACCTCACCCATAGTAAAAGACCAGTCAGCTGAGGCATGAAATACGGAGTAACACCAATGTCCACCTAGCCAGAAAAAATAAATTCTTTAAATACAGCAAGGATAGAATGCATATACATCACAGGTGCTGTATAGAGGAGGTAATCCTCAGAGGTGCTTAAATTCCAAATCAAATCACCTTTCAGATGCCAGAAAGAACATTTATTCAATAGCAGATATCAGATTTTCTAAACTCAGAATCATCTTCCTTCTAATCCTTACTCAGGAAAAAACACAAAGTTTGTTGTGTGTTTTTTATGTTTTGTTTTGTTGTGTGTGTGTGTGTGTGTGTGTGTGTGTGTGTTAGCATGAACAGTGCATCAATAGTGTTTCATGAGGTAACGTAAAAGGATAAAGTAATTTTTTTTTTTTTTTTTTTTTTTTTTTTACAGTGCAAAGTGGTCTTACAGGAAATCGGCTGTCAGTTGTGTCCTCGGAGACCAAGGCTTCACTAGAGAAGTCAAGTCAAGCCAGTGACAGCAGCAAATTAACATTCTTCTCATCACCTGGCTTTTGGGATAAGAGCAATTTTAGTGAGGCCAGGGTAGTCACTAGGGTTTCTCCTCTCAGAAATCGTTTATTCCTTGTACTTTGACTTTACAGGATACAAAACAAAATGTTCCTGTACTTAGCGCACCATGCCATTGGTCAGTACAAGCCTCCAAAAGAGGCAAGCATCAAGAAGTTGTATTATTTGAGCTGGAAAGAATTCAACAGCATCTAACTCAACCATCTCATTTTATAGGTAAGGAGACTATCACCAGAGAATGAGAGGTTTCTCCATGATCTCATTTCCAGTCATTCAGTCAAGATCTCAGATATGCTATGCATGTCATTGAGTTCTCACAACATCTTGGGTTATAGGAGTTACACTAACTTTTTAGATGGAAAAAGAAAAACGGGACTATAAAGTCTTGTAAGCTGCCTAAGGTATTAAATGATACAACTGAACTTCAAACGTGGATCTTAAGACTCCAGGTTCAGTGGGCTCTCCAACATGGTGCTGGCTGGTGTCAGAAATGTTACAACTCATAACCCAGGTTTTGAAACTTTCTGTACCCGTAAATCATTTTGCCACAGCGAATGCTAAGACTTCCTCTGCTTACCAGTAGCCTCTGGCTAGGGTCTTGGGTTATGGGTACTAATGCTTTTGTTATGACTTCAACTCTTGGCTGTGAACCTCTTCAGATGGGCTTGCTCCAACTTTATTCCATTACATGCAATATCGGAATAAACAGAGTACAGAGGGTGTTCTTGGGGGAAAGATCAAAATCATAGGGTGCAGCTGGTTAGAGGTTGTTTCTGGGGAAAGGATGTTGCATGTGCGGTCTCGTCAGGTTTACAAAGGCATCCGACCCCCATAGAGGCGGTCATCTACTATGAGTAGAGTGTCCGCAGCGATGTTTCCCAATTGCACGTCTGGTCACATCTCCCTTTTCTCCCATCTGCCCTCAGAATAAAGTCCAAGCTCATTAAAAGGTCTTACAAAGCTCCTGGTGATGACATCTGTCTTCCTTCACCCACCCCTTGCCTTCTTTGACACTCTGGCCCCATGCTCTGCTTACTTCTTACATGTGTCCCAGCTTTCCATGCTTACCCTGCCTGACCTTCCCTCTCATCTCTAGACCCTTGCACAAGCTCTGTCTTCAGCCAGTGAAACTCTTCTCAACCTTCAGGTCTCAGCTCAGATGTAATTCTGGCTGATAACCCTTGCCTGTGCCCTCATCCCTATAATAAATGTACCTAGTTGGGCCTCCCATTCTCTCCATCTAATAGCCCTTATCACACTGTAATGGAATAATCTGTTTACGTTTGTCTATCCACCAGTCTATTATAAGCTCCCAGCTCACCATGGTACCCAACGCCAGGCTCAATGTCTGAAACACAGTAGATGTACAATGTTCTTGTTGAATGAATGAATGAATGAATGAATGGGTGAATAATTCGATGACTTGGTATATAAACTGTGACACTAAGGTTGCTTTAATGGAAGGCAATGAAGAATGAGTAGGTTTACACCTCTCTTTCTGGGTGATTTTTTGGAGAGTTCATGGGGTCAGCTTAATGCAGTGATCTGTGTCACAGTGACCACCTAGGGGACATACAGAATGCACATTTGCCATATACACATGATAGGCTCCAGGAGAAGCTCTAAAGAACATCAACCAACAAAGGAGGTGACTGTAAATGCAAACATGCAAAGTCTTCTGTGCTACAGAATTTATTTCTCATTGATACTTAAGTGGAATCTGAAATAGACAGAGATTTAATGAACAAAGACTCTAGGAGAGGTGGCCTGTCCATGGGTAAAATGAAATCATTCCCGATTACCTCCAATGGACAGCAGTTATGAGCTCTTGTACACAATTTAAAGGTAATCGTGTAATTTAAAAGGGGAAAAAAAATGCCAGTTGAACCTAATGGCAAGTGACATTCTGGCTCGGCCACGATTAGAATCAAGCAGCTTTCCTCTGGTGCTTTCGTGGCAGTGGCTTCCCTGGGTTCAGAGGGTTAATTCTGTGATCCTTGGGGATGTCTTAATGGCCCTGGTTATCCAAATCTTGATTCAGAGCAGAGGCCGAAGATTATGTTTTCTCTGCACATCCACAGACATATTAGGACATGAAGTGAAGATGACAGGAGGAGAATATCTCCTTTCTCCTCAGAATTGCCCCAGGAGAGTTTTCCACTGCGACCTCCTCAGACCCTAGCTTTGCATTAGAGTTATTGTCCTGAGAGGAGATTCAGTTAGAGCCTGTGATTCATTTCTTATAGTGCTCTCTTGTTTATTCTCGGTGGCAGCTAACTTGTAAAATTTTATTATGATTTTTTCCTTGGTTTGTGGCATGGAAGGGATAAAAAAAAGAAAAGAAAAAAAAAAACAATGATTCTATCATCAGTCCTAAATGCAGTTGTATAAATCTGCACCAAGTTTGTGTGTCTACAGGGGAAATGCAGGATAACAGGGGATTCTGTTCCCAGTGGTCATTCTCTGGGTTTAGATTTCTTGTTTCTAACAGCCCAGAGGACCAACGGAGGGAGGAAAGCATAGGTTCGTGGGTACTGCTGGTATAGTGGTCACCTTAATTTGAATTTCAAATTTCATCTTCTCTGTATACGGGTAGAACCATGTTTCCCCGAAAATAAGACCTAGCTGTACCATCAGCTGTCATGTGTTTTTTGGAGCAAAAATTAATATAAGACCCAGTCTTATTTTACTATAAGACTGGGTATAATATAATATAATATAATATAATATAATATAATATAATATAATATAATATAATATAATATAATATAATATAATATAATACCAGGTCTTATATTAATTTTTGCTCCAAAAGACGCATTAGAGCAGATTGTCCAGCTAGGTCTTATTTTCAGGGAAACACAGGAAGGTGATCCTTACCAAGCACAATGCGAACAAATCATCACCACCACCAGCTGGTGATTCACCAAAATTACCATGGCTCACTGCAATTGCCACATTGAGCAATCCCCAGATTCTGTGGCCCCCAGCTTCAAGCTATGTACTCCAGTTATACTAAAACAGACAAAGAATCCATTGTAGGTCTAGTCTTTCATGGCTGTGCCTTGCAAAAGCTGTTCCCTCTCTTAGGACATCTTCCAGTTTCTCTCTCCATGCTTTTCCCCCTAACTGCTACTCATTTGTCCAGAAGTAACTCAGACATCGTCTCCACCCAGCTGGTCCCAAAACACCCTATTGAACTTCATCCAATCTACCGAAATAGTCCATTTGATTATCTTTATCCCTTTTCAAACTATACCCTGCCTTAGTATTCAGACCACCCTCTATCCATCCTTATAAAAGCCTGGCACAGTGATTGGAATTTGGTGGGTATTCAGTACAGTTGCAGTGGACTCCATGTTTTAGACTAGACATAATCAGCTTCAAGAAGCGATCTCATGCTCAAGGCTTGCTGGCCATTCCTCCTACTTGCTCACGTAGCACACTAATTTGACTTGCAACATTCATTAGTATTTCATAAAATTTCCCACTTACTTGTCTCCTTCTGGATCAGAAGCTTCTCAGGGGCAGAAAAGTACATCTTCTTTGTTCATTAGTGCATGCCTAAAGCCAGGTGCAGCACCTAAAACAAAATAGATGCTTAGCAAAAGTGTGCCAAATAAATAAATGAATGAACAAAGTATGCAGAGAATGAGTGCCATTGATTAAGAATCTAACCGATCTTTAGAGTGGCCCCTGGTGACTCCCACTAGATCTTTGGCAACCATGATCCAAGACATGAGCAGATGGGAGAGAAGCCCATCCCAGTAGGAGTACTATGCTCCTGCCCTTCACCTTCTGTAAAGCCCAGAACACCATACTGTCATAACACGATGACAGGTGAAACCTGCAAAATTAAATTCAAGCTCATTTTGCAATTTTGTATTTACCCTTCTGCTGCCAACCTAGGAGGTGCTTATAAAACAGCTTGAGGATTTACCACTAATACCTTCCCTAAGACGGCATTGTCTTTTGGCACTCAGGGCTCCACCAAATTGCTGTTTTGGTGTTGGGTGTGTTAAGGGGATAGGGGAGGAGCAGAGAAAAACAACAGAATTACTTTTTCAGCTGTCAGTTCATTTCAGCTGGGTAGGTACAATGGTTTTTGAGTTTTATGATGGCTCCGAATGAAATGGGTGGAAACATCCCAGGCCCCAACCTATATTATTGTATTGTCTTGGTTTGGGGTTTGTTTTAATATAGGTTTCATTCTCGTCTCTGCACTTGACCATGCCCATTCCTCTAGCCTGAGGAGAAAGCTGTTCCATTGTCTTTTTCTCTATCCTCTGGAGATCCCAGATTTACATTTGATTTTAAGGAAGAAAACTATCTTACTAAAGTCAGTATCTATTAGACTGAATTGTAGTTGACTTTGACAATTCTCTCAAATTTGCTGAAACTTTCTATTTAAACCATGATTCTAAGGAGCCATCTTAATGGATGGCTTGTGTCAGTGGAGTTGGAATCAAGTCGGACCATTTAAGGGCTGGGATGAGCTTCAATGTGCTTGGGGAAGAAATGAATACCACATAAAAAAATACAGGGCCCTGGAATCCATTTGATCAGAACCTGAAATGTATACTTTTGCAAGTTGTTTTTTTCAAGTAGACTTTTTATTGAAGTGGAACATTCAGAGAGCAACATGCAAAATTATAATGTATAACCGGACGCATTTTCACAAATGGAACATAGCCGTGTAAGTAGCTTCCAGATAAATGAACATTACGAGAAGAACAGAAGCTCTGGTTATGCACCCTCTTCGTCACTACTGAACTCCAAGGTGGCCATTATCCTGACGTCTATCACCATAGATGAATTTTGCTTGCTTTTGAATAATACAGTATGAAATCATACTATGAACCCTTTTGCATCTGGCTTTTTTAGTCAATATTTTATTTGTGAGCTTTATCCGTGTTTGTGTGTAGCTACCATTTATTTATTCATTCTCAGCACTATAGGGTATTCCCTTGTGTCAATATAACACAATCAATTTCTCTATTCCGCTGGTGGTGAATTTGGGTTGTTTCCAGTTTGAGACTATTATGAAGAGTGTTTCTGTGAACTTGACTTTCGGTGAAGGTACGTGTGCATTTCTGGGGAAGTACTTAGGAATGGAACTGCTGGTTAAATTCACCCTTCCACTTTTTGGTTGAGTGACCTTGAACAAGTCTTTTCAGATTGCTTAGCCTGTTTCCCCATCAGTGAATGGGGAAATTTTACATTGCAAAGTTGTTTTAAAGATAAGTAATGTAAAGTATCTGACATAGTTCTGACATTTAAGTGATATTTTTCCCAAAGATGTCCAGTTCTCGTCAAATATTCCATGTGCCCCTATATCTTCCACCCTTGGTTACAATTGGTTGAAACTACATGATTTGAGTTCTGGTCAGTGGAGTATGAGTGGAAATGAGGTGTGCCGCTTCTGTCCCTCCCAGCCACCCTCCCGCTCTCTCTTGCCCTGCTACAGAACCCTGGAAAGCAAGTATGAGTGGTGGCATCACAAGAGGATAGAGTTCCTAGGGTCCCTGAGTGACAGCATGGAGCAGAAAGTCCACTGACTGGCAATGGACACGTAGCATGAGCAAGAAAGAAAGTTTTACAGTGTTTAGCCACTGATGTGTCTAGGGTATGTTGTGATTGTAGCATATCACAGACCATCAGATACATACAGGACTCAAATGATGTGATATGTCTCCACCCCAATGAAACCATTAGAATTTCCCTTCAAAGAGTTATTTATGTGACTCAGGCTCAACACAAACGTCAGATATTACATATTACTTCACTTTTGAATGGCAAGGAAATATTTTCTTGGTGTGACTAACGAGAAAAAATTGAAAGTGATTTTTTGCTGGAATATGTTAATGAAGAATCTCTCCTCTCTGTTGAGAAACCAGATTGTAATTCCAAAATTGTGTCTGATGTACCCCAAACACAGTATTGCCTTCACAAAGAGAAGGCCTTTGGTGATTATTAGTTTAAAAAAAATAAAATCCTCTCCCACCAGGTTCAAAGCCAGCCTCATTCTTTTGTTCCTATAAAGACTTTCTTTCTTCATGTTCCCTGGTGTCTACATGGCCTATGAGTTTTCTCCTAATGATTAAACTCCTAAAAATACTACAAAGAATGCTTAATAAGGCTTTTGTGTTTTGCTGGTTGCTATAGAGACTGTTTAGTGTAGGATTTAAAGTACGTGTAAATATGTATTTTGGACAGTGTTTAAAAACACGTATAATTTACCCAGCCATAACAGCTACTTCAGTGTTGCAGTTCAGTGCAATAAGGCATATGTAAAGCATTTTATAGTGTGTTATTTATAGTTATTTACTTAATAGCCTGCAACAGTCCCTTCCATTGTGTAAAGGAAATAGGTATTTACCCTGTTTTAACAATGAATATCATTTACTCCATTTAGCAATTGATAGTCTTGAGTCCCATGCAGGCCAGTGAATATGCAATTGGTATAATGTTGATGCAGCAAGGGAAACCATGTTGACAGAGAGTTACTAGGAAAACAAAGGGTCCAGCTGATGGAGTCTTGAGCTCATTAGGGAAGTTGTTGACTGAGCTACTCTGGCACGATAGGAAACCCCTGGAAAGAGGCCACTATCTGCTTTGAAGTTACCCCAGGGATAGACCCAAGGGTGAAATAACACCGATAATATAGCAACAACAACTAATAGTGAGCAAACTTCACTCAGCTACAGGCATGGTGCTAAGTGTTTCATATTCATGATCTCATTTAATCCTCACAACACAGTGACTCAATGAGATGGGTACTGTTATTATCTTTGTTTGCTAGACAATGAAACTGAGGCAGAGAGGTTATGCAAGTTGACCGAAATTATAGCAGGTAGACAGTGGATCCAGGAGTTGAATCCAGGTCTGTCTCACTCCAACTTCTGCCCGTACATTTCCTTTGTATCACTCATGTTTTGCCCGGGAATTCTTAAGCCAAACAGAGGGTAGTTGTTTCTCATAGTGTATCTGTGACCGGCACACGCACACATACGCACAATCTACATGCACATTCCAAGCATGTAGAGTTTTGGCAATGGTTAACTCAGTTAGCCAAAGAATAAGACGCGATCACAGTCATTGAGCTTCTGCACTGTCCAGATCCTTTACATATAGCATCTTTTAAACCTCCCCACAGTGTCAGGCCTCTACCTACTTTGTTCAGAGGAGGAAGCTGACTCTCAGGCTAGGCTTGTCCAAGGTCAGACACTTTGTATGCAGCAGAACCAATACTCGGTTCTGGATCAGGTATAACTCAAAAAACCTTGTTATTATTAAAAAGTACAGATAGAGTGATCATGTAGTGTTTTTCTACTGTGGGATACTTTTCCTCCTAGAGACATTTTTTGGTAGTCACAATTGGGCGAAAGCCACTGGCATCTAGTAGGTAGAAGGCAAGTATGCTGCTAAACATCCTACAATGAACAGGAGAGCCTCTCACAACTAAGAATTATCTGGCCTCTAAGTTCAAGAGTGCCAAGGTTGAGGAACCCTGACAATGGAATTAAATACAGTCCAAGATGGACTGGCCAACATTATTTCAATTGAAGTTGAATTGAAATAACATCAGTTGTTCATTTATCATCTTAATTAAAAGTGGATTTCAAGATTTATAAACTTTGAAAAGCCAACTCATCATCATATACCCAGCTGTTTTAGAAAGCCACAGAAAATGTTCTCATACCCCAAGATATGTCCAATAAAACTTGTGATCTGGATGGACCTTCCAGCATCTGAGATGATCTGCTAAAAGGCTCTGAGCTTATTCAGACATGGGGAGGACCAAGACAGAATGTTTAGCTGGACAGTAAGCTTGACAAAGGCAAGAATTAGTCTGTTTTATTGCAATATCCATCTTTCCAATTCTAATAGCTAGTATGTGATCAAAGCTCAAAGCCAGTCTCATTATTTTGTTGACTATGGAATGCCTGTTCTTGGTCATTCCATAACTGAGTGAATGACTGGTTCCCAAGAACTGGAATAATTCCTGGTTAATCCATCCACCCCATCTCTCTTCTCTCCCATCTTCTCTTTTAATCCCTTACAATTGTATATTCATTGATTCTGTTGGTGAGCAAATAAGTATCCACTGTGTGTGCATTCCTACTTGGACCCCTCCTGGGCTGGGACTCATTCTACTCACCATCCTGATTCCCGACAAAATGAAAAAGCTCCATCACTTTTACAAAATACACTCACGCTCCGTAAAGACAGGAAGTTACTGTCTCTGGCTTAATAGCACTATATCCTCAGATGTGTGCTGACCTGGGATACTGTCTGGCATAGAGAGGACAGTCACTAAATAGCTGTTGACTAACTGAATAAATTAAATTACCATAGTCTATGATGATGAAAAACTTAGAAGAAGGGAGTAAAATTCAAGGTATTCGAGACAGCTTAGAAAATATAAGCATCAGGATTAAACCAGTTCTGGACAAATGCTGGGTTGTGTACACAGGTCTAAGCCACACCCATAGCAAGGAGGCTAGACAGGCATTACAGAAGAGGAAGGAGTCTAGGGGTATCTGAGGAGCCATCACCTGAGATACTCTGTTGACTAGATCCATGGTCCACTTATTCTTACTACAGGGGCTCCTGTGGGATGCCAGCCTTGTGTTTCTGCTGTTTCAGCTATTCATACTCTGTCCCCTACTGGACCCAACCTTCCCTCTTCTGTGATGCACTGTTAGAGGTGTGATCCTGGATTCACTAGAGCCCTTCCCCGAGGCATCCTGGACTTGAGGATTCACCCTTTAGAAGTACAAAGAAAAAGAACTACCCTTTATGAAGCACTTCCCATGCAGATCTCTTGCTAAGCATTTTATGTCTATTATATCACAACTTAATCTTAATTAAAACCCCACCAGGAGGGTGCAGCTATTCCCATTTTGCAGGTGAGGAAGGCGAGGATTAGGTAGTTTACATAATAGCTAATGGCTTTTGGCTTTTTCAAAATTCATTCTAAGGGGAGGATGCCAAGTTTCTGGGTGGGAACTCAAACTGAGAGGCTGATGATGATCTTATATTTCAATGTTAGTCCTTCATGTCATCACTGGCCTTGTTCCAGCTCCAATCATGCTGTTTTGCTGGGATTTCTAAGTAAGGAAGCAGAAGGTGCTAAAAGACTTGGGGAAAATTAATCAAGCCAGAAGAGCTGTAACAGGAAGAGGTCAACAGTGTCAATCATTGACTCCAAGAGGATATAAGGAACTCTAGTGAAATATTTAGCTAGAATCTATGGCCAGCTGATCTGGTCCATGGGCATGAAATGGGGAACAGTATAGTAATCAATGCAAGGAGTGCCTCAAATCAGATAGGTACTCAAGCTTAGGATGAGGTTTACTCAAATCTAGGAGAGGGTGCAGGTCACATGCTCCAGTCCTGGACATCCAGGCTGTCTGGAATTAGGTGAGGAGTCAAGACTGCATAGACATAGATCCAGGCATAGACATAGATCCAGGCTCATTCACAGCATCAAACTTCCACATGTACACATCCATGGAAAGGGAGGGGGAATGGGAGGCATTCGTCTGACAAATATTTATTGAATTTTTTTCTGTGGCACTGGAGATGTAGTTGCAGGCAAGAAACAGGTGCTGTCTCCACTTGAGTTTATAGTTCAGCAAGACAGACAGACGACCTGCTCAGGCCCGTTATAACATTCACCAGTGGAAAAGGTGCTGCTGAACTTCTAGGGTTTTGCTACCCAACATGCCATCCATAGGCCAGTAGCATCAGCATCACATGGGAACTCGTTAGAAAAAAGGACTCTCGAGCCCCACCCCAGACCCCATGAGTCAGAATCTGCTATTTGGCAAGACCCCAGGGGACCCATAGGCTCTTTAAACTGTGGGAAGCAGTGGTCTACAAGCCTTCCTTCCCGAGTGGGGTCTTTGGTGTGTTTCACCAGGCACACAGGGGCTGTCACTTCCTGCCACAGACATCCTCAGAGATGTGAAGGTTAGACCAGAATCAGCAGAGATCAGGCAAAGGGGAAGCAAAGTGTATTCTCAGGAGCTCCTGGAAATAATTACTGTTCTCTTAATAATAAATGAATAGGCCGCAGTCCCAGAACACATCGAGAACAAAGCAAAACATGTCAATATAAAATCCAGCAAATAAAACAATCAATTTAAAATAGATTTCTCTAAATGGTTTGCCTGCCTGAGCTAAGTGCCCCGCCTTTGGACTCCCACAGCGTGTTGTGCTTATACCTGCCTCAGCTCTTATGTTTGGATCTTGAAATTTTCTGTTTCTGTGTCTGCCTCCCATTCTAGACTGTAAGTTATTCAAGGACCCTGTTTCCTGGAAAGACAACAAAAGGGTCCTGGCACTGGAAAAAAGGATTAGGGGGCAGTTGTAAAAAGATGGAAAGAATAGTTCTCTGTGTGAAATGCTTTCAACAGAAGAAAAACAGTACATATAGTTTTACATTCCTTCAAGAGTATGGCTGAAAGGTCCACTCCCCACACCCTAGCCACCCAACAACCGCCATGTAAAATTCTGGATCCTCAGGGTGTCACGTCAGCAATTAGCATTTGCCGACCCAGTGACTAGAGTCTGCTGTCTTCTGAACTTTCTGGATGTCCACTAAAGACAACAGAATATACTCATATAGTTACGCCCTTTAGTGATGCCTTCCCACATTGACTCTGAACTTGGCCATGTAACTTCTCCAGTAAATGGGACGGAAGCAAAGACAACATAAGCAGAAGCTTCAAGAGTCATTTCTATCACCTCTCTCTCACTCCTGTATTTTCAGCATGAGAACAAGCCTGGACTTGCCTTCTAGACAATGTGAAAACACACGAAGCAGAGTCCTGATCATATAGGAGAACACAGCCAGTCAGCAACATTGCCTAACCAACCCAAACATGAGAAATGGGTGAGTTCTACTGAGCCCAGCTCAATCCAGTAGAACCACCTAATCGTCTGAAAATTCAGAGCTAAATAAATGCTCATTACTCTGAATCGTTGGGTTCTGGTTTGCTTGTTATGCAGCAATAACTAACTGCTACAAGACACCAAGTAGAAGCAGCTTCCATTCAGAGAGCATCTAATTCCTTTCACACATAAACCCTCTTTGCATTTGAATTCTCTGCTCATGCTGAGTGGGCTGTTGGCATGGTTCAGGCAAAGAAAAACAAAAACAAACAAACAAAATATAGAAACAGACCCTGCCTTCAAGCATGCTCACATTTTGGTGACACCTGGAAAGTCACTTAGAAGCTGCTTTGAGTCAAGAAATGATCTCTAGCGGCAACTAATATCAGGAACAGGTTTAGAATCAGTCTTGTTTCTTATTGTCAATGAAGAATAACTGTAAATAGAAGTTTGTATAGGAATAGACAACAAGTTGAGCTAGTTTAAACAATTAAAAGGGGGAATTAATTAATTTATCAGGATTAAATTATGCATTTATCAGGACTCTATTAGTTGTAAAGGACAGAAACCAAACTCAAACCACCATAAGCCAAAAATAAGGCACGTGTTGGATAACGGGATTGAGTAGGGATCCAAAGATGCTGAGACATATTGGACCACAAGCAGCAATACCTCATCTCACCCATGTAACTCAGAGACCCAGAAGAGTAGTTTTTTATAACAGCTCTGGCTCACAAGGCCAAGGAAGGCCTCTGATTGGCCTGACTTGATCCAATCATGGTTGAACCAATCACAATGTGCAGAAAGATACAGCTGCACTTTGATTGGCCAGGCCTGGTCATGAGGCCAAGCAGCAAGGTCAGCCCTTCCTAAACAACATGAAATGGGAGAGGCATGGCTTCCCAAATAGGAGTTCTGTGTGAACTATACAACCTGACTACTGAAGGAGACTGGGGAATCTCACAGGATTCAAGGGACATGTGGGCAGGCAGGGCTTGATAATGGGGAAACCACAGCAGATCTGAGGCCAGCAGCCCCAGAGGGATACTGTGGTCTTACCTCAGCTCCCAACGGCCAGGCTCTGGATCTCTCGTTTCAATTTAGTAAATATTCCTTGAGAGGAAAGCTGGTTGCCTTACCACAGGCAGGTATGCACCCTTGACCCAGTCTTCTGTCGCACAGCTATGGCAGACCTGGCTACTCATGCAGACACCCCAAAAGCTAGTACCACCGCCCTCTGCCTTCTTTCTCCTCCCCCACTGCCTCAAGTACGCATTCCTTACATGCAGGAGGGAGGCAAATATGTTTGCAAAGTGAACACATGTTAAAAAAACAAAGTCATGGTACCACTGAAATTTTACTTTCTTCTTATGTCTGCTGTGCCTTCAAATGAAGACATTCATCTCATAGAATGAGTGGGAAAGAAAGACAGGTGGAATGGAAATATCCAAAGATGGATAGTGAATAAACTCAGGAGCTCTGCTCCTGACCAGCTGGGTGACTTTTTAAAAGTGATTTGACTTCTCAGAGCATGAGTTTTCTCGGTTATTAAATTCTTCTCAAAAATGATAAAGTCTACCTTGGATAGTTGCTTCGAGGAATCTGTCAAGCTCTCTGTAAAAGCAAGTTCAAGTTCTACCCCGACCACGACAGCTACCATCACTATTGTTCTTGCTACTACAGTTACTACAAATGATAACAACAACATATCATGTAGGCCTCAGCATTCACCAAGGCTCCCTGGGGTCAAGAATCAATCAAACTGTGCAAGTCAGGAAAGTGCCTCTTTCGATGCCTTTGAGCCCTGTGTGGTGGCCTTAAATCTGACCAGATTACTATGCCCTCCCAATTTCGGTATTAGTGTCTGTGTGTGTGTATGTGCATAGCTCTGATTTCTGACTTGATCTCTTCGTCTTTCTCTGTGTCTCTACCTGGTCTATAACTGCCTCTTCCGAGGCCCCTCTAGTGATTTTTGTCCGTCTCTTATTGTCTCTTCCCTTAGTTTCCCATTCTGTCCTCTTAGGTCCCCTGCCTGGCTTCCTTTCCCCTCTCTCTTTCCCTGGCAGCTGTGGCACTCCCAAGTTCGAGTCCCGACCCCGTGCTTCTACGGTGCAAGTGGGCCTGTCCCGTGCTTCTTCTTCCTTGTCACAAACAGCTGTGTCCTGTCTTGACAGCTTAAACAGTTTACAAAGTAGCTAGTGCCAACCTCTGGACGCCCGAGCCAATGTAGCTGGCTGATGCCCTACAAGAGTGAGGGTTCACCCAGCTTGCCAAACCTGAGGCCCCTGTGTGAGCACAAAGGCCTGGAAGAGGCCACCTGGCTGCGGTCATCCAGCCAAGGTCGCATCTGCCACCCAGACACCTGAGGAGCAGCAGTGCTAAAGCAGGCACCCTGCTATTTGTCAGCAGTGGGCCATCAGGGAGTTTCCAAGCTTGGCTTTGATGAAACTGAAAAGGTTGAATCATTACATGTTTGGAGAATGTGAAGCTGGCACTCGGCCCTGTGTTTTCTGTAATATCAATTATTCCCGGAGACCCGCTGCTGCTTGCTGGGCTGGGAGGTACTCAGAAAGAGGGACATATCACCCGCTCACCTCTAAGCTGCAGGAATGACGCCACCAGGGTGAGAAACTAAATGGGTGGTCTTGAGAAAGACTCAAGGAGCAGGGGAGGGGCCACCTAGCCTGGAGGAGGTGAAGTGGGAAGAGCAGAGATAAAGAGAGAGCAGGTAACCAACATAATTGCTGTTGACCGCTCCCCTGTAACTGATTAAACAGACATCCAAGACACACCTATTATGTAGACGCTGCTTGCATGTAAATGAACAGGCTCTGCTGACATCTCTGGGAGGCAGGCATAATTACTAGTTTTGTCCCAGGAAATTTCATCCCTGTGCACACCCTCAATTTCTTTCTGCGTACACGGCTCCCGACTATGGTCAGACTTCTCCCAATTCCAGAATCCTACCTCTGACCAACTTCTTGCTGTCTTCCCTGTGATGCATCAAAGGGACTTGTCTGAGATTATACCCATGTTCCTCACCCCCACCTGGCCCCTGCCCTCTTTCAGGAAGTGGCCCCACCTGCATGTTATACAAACTAGTTCCAGGACAAAATCCTCACCACCTCTGTTTCCCATACCTCCATAGCCAGTCCCTCCCAGGGGTCATCAGTTCACCTCCTAACACTGTTTTCCGTACATCCTATCACTTCTTTGTCGTGGCCACACCCCTACTCTGATTTAACACAACAGTCTCTTGTCTGGGCCCCTCAGGCCCCCTATTGTTCTCTCCCCAACAGACTCTCCATTAGCCAGTGACCCTTCCAAGATGCAAATTTGATCAAGGCACCCACTACCTGCTCAGAACCTTTCAATTACTCTGAGGATAATGACCCAGAAGTCTTCAAACAGTCCTACAAGGCATGCTCTGGACTCCCGCCTTTCTGCTCGGCCACTGACCGCTTCTCAGTTCCCTGAAAGTACCAGGCTCCTATCCCACGTGTTACCCCTTCCCTCTGGAATACTTTTCTCCCTGCTCTCCGCCATTCCATCCATGTCATGTGATTTTTGTGTAGATAATACATTTGGTGCTTCACTCAAAAGTCTAAAAATGTATACAGAATAAAATCTCCACTGAGCTGCCCCCTATCTGCACAATTCTCTCCCCATATTCAGTCCCCACTGCCAGATACTTTAAGAGATTTTAAAAGCATATTCAAGCACATCCAAACATGTATTCTCTTCTTCCTGGTTTTACACAAAGGGTAGCTCAATTGTACCCAGATCTGTGCCTTGTTTCCTATTTTTACTAAACGATATACCTTAGAGATTGTCCCATTACAGTACACAAATTGATACATTTTTTATAGCTGCATAGTATTCCACTCTGTGGATGTTCCATAATTTATATAAACCATTCCCTAGTCACAGAGCCATATGTTGAGGTGTTTGTTTGTTTTCCTATTTCAAAGAGCACTGCAAGAAATAATGTACAAATAGCATTAGGAGCAAGTTTAGCTACAAGATAAACTCCTAGAAGAAGAATAGATGGGTCAAAAAGATTATACCCTCAAAATTTGGATAAATGTTGCAAAATTGCCCTTGTTGGAGGTTTTAAATGGCATTATCACTCACAAATGCCTGTTTTCCATGACTTTGCCAAAAGATTGCTTCTTCTTCTTTTTTTTTTTCCATTCTGATAGGCAAAAAATAGATTTTACTAGATATTTTTAAATGCCATAAAGACTTAATAATTACCCAGCGTGATGCTTGCTTGCACATAATGATATCTGAGCAGCACACCAGGGTATATAAATGAAGCTGCTCGTGGCCAGAGGCAACTGGACTCAGGATACCTGGACGCAGATACCAGGTAGCCTAGGGCATCAAGGTCTCAGAAACCTGTATGTAATACCAGTTAGGAAACTACAATTTTGAGCAAAAAAGAATGTTATTGGTCTACCTTTATCATTTAAAAAATGGGTCATTTATCCGATTAACACAAAGGCATATCTGGGGGCAGGTGACTTAGCTGGAGTGACAAGAGAACACAGGAGAGAAAAGAAGAGAATGCTGTGTGCACTCAGGTAAAACCTGTATATTCTCAGCTGCTTATCGAAATACCATGTGGGCAGCTACGAGGTAGTCTCAGACAGAGGTGTGGACGGTCAGACTGAATAAGAGCATAGACTTGGATTCAATAGCCCTCACACGAATCCCACCTCTAGCACCAGCTCTGTAACTCAGTTGACCTCTCTCCATAACTCAGTGGCTTCATTTGTCATATAGGAGATAATAATATCACAGGGTTGTTTGGAGGATTAAATTAGATAAGCTATGTAGAGTGCAAAGCATAGTGCCTGGCACCCTAAATAAATGGTATTTGTTATTCCATAATAATAATGATGATAGTTTTTATTTCATGGCATTAGAGTGTGAGCTACGACTCACTCATCAGTGTAAGGTACAAGGGTTTAGAGTCAGACAGCACTGGGTGTCTTCTCAAGGTCTGGATTCACGACAGTTGCCCATCATGGGTAATTTTAATTCTCAGTTTCCTCACCTATCAAATAGGGGTGATAACAGGCAACTCACATGACTTTTATCAGGACGCTATGAGATAATATAAAAAGAGTGCTTAACACATAAGAGATTTCTCAATAAGTAGTAGCATTATTTTAAACTTCAGCATTCAGCAGAGTCAGGCACAAAGAAGGTGCTAGGAAATCTTTGTTGTTTGTTATTAGAGGTTTTGTTTTGTTTGTTTGTTTGTTTTTGCTATGAGTTGATCTGGTTTGCCCTGCAGCTTGGGCACAGATGCACCCCGCCCCCAAACACACCACCACCAGCACCACCAGCACCACTGAACAACAAGATCTGCAGCTGCTTCCTTTCTGGCAGGTCTATGCTCCAGACCAAATGGAATCTGTAGCTGTGAGCCCCAAGCCCTTCCCATCCAGCTCCAAAAGTCAAAGCTTTAATTCACTCGGAAAGGGCTTCAGCACCACCCCTGTGAGGTCCTTAAATGTTTTATGAGCTCCCTGAAATGCTCAGATAATTAAAAACACTTTCTTAATTTAATAGCTTGGCTTAATGAAACCAGGACCTTATGTTTTATTTGGAAAGGGGTGAACATCCCACTCACACTTATTAATATTTTTAAGAGTCTGCCCAATTGTGTCCAGGGATTGAGGGAAATCAGTGCTTCAAGGGGGGAAACGGACTTTCCTGAGTCTGTGACAAGTCTCCGGCTTATTAGAGCTCATTACATCCAGGAAGCCTGAAAACCTAAATTAGCAATCATCACATATGATGAGGCAGGCTATTATTAAGGAGGCCACTTACTATAGAAACATGGAATTATCAATTAAAAAGTAGTCTGCCCAGGTCCCAGAGGTCCGATAGGATTACCTGTGCCATCTAGGCCATTTCAAAGGCTAACATACACAGAAGAATCCTCTGAGAACTTTTTCTGTCAACTCAAATAAGCATGACCCTCTTAGGAGAAAATGCCATTCCTTCAACCAGCCGAATGTGAACCCAACTGATTTTGGGGAATGGAGGTATCGGCCAGAGCCAAGGATTACAGAGTGTAGTGGTTACTTGGTCTCTAGAAAGAGGGGGTTCTTTAGGAGTGTTTGCTTGCTTCTTTGCAGGAGTGGCCACGTGGCACAGTGGGATGGGCTTGAACTTCTGGGTCAGATGCCGTGATGCACTTGGACTGGCACAGTTCAGAGAGCCGATGGCGCTCATCTCTTCCCAACTCCATGTCCAGTGACCTCATGGTGGTAGCTTGAAATTAGCCATGGTGGGAGTATTTACACCATGGAAATAGGCAACACTTCAAACCTATGCTTATATTTTCTTCAGAGAACCAATTGTCAAGCATTAGCCACCACCACACTGGATGTAGGTTCAAATCCTGGCTGGCCCATTGTGAATATGATCATAGGCAATTTATTCAACTTTTCTGAGCTTTAGTTTCGCTATAAAAATTGGAGATGAAACACTTTCCATGCAATGTGGCTTTTCCCCTCCATAGTACTTATCATTACATGACATTATAATACATCTATACCTGTTTATATTGTTGCTATTGTGCTTGCTGGTGTTATGTCTTTCTTCATAAAGTTCCTTCATTCATCCAAAAATGTTTCTTGAGCACCTATTAAGTCCCAGACACTCTTCTAGGTCCTGGATGCAGTAGTGAACAAAACAGACAAAAATCTCTACACTCATGGAGCATACGAATAAATGTGTAAAGGGTATGTATGTCAGATGGTGATGGTGCTTAGGGTAAAAATAAAGTAAGGTGGAGAACAGGACATGATAAGATAAGAAGTGGGCATTACTATTTTAATTAGGGTAGTAATGAGGGAATCGCCAAGAAGGTAACACACACACAAAAAAAAAGGATTGCAAGAAGCAAGGGAATGAGGCAGGTGGCCGTGTGGGGAAGAACATGCCAGAAAGAGGAAGGAGCAGATGGGTAGGTCGGACTGTGCCTGGGCTGCGTGAGAGCCATTCGGGGTGCACTGCGGTTGGAGCGGGCGCATTGAGGGCAAGAGCAGTAGAGGAGGAGATAAGAATGGCCACAGACGCTCAGTTGTATAGGCATTACATGACCAGCAGAACCTTCTGTGAGGGTGAAAGTGTTCTGTAACAGTGTTGCCCACTAGCCACACCGCCTGTGGAGCCCCTGACATGCCATGGAGGGATTTGCACTATCAGTTTTTCATTTTATTTCATGTTAAATAATTTTAATTTAAACAGCCCCATGTGGCTAGTGGCGGCAGTTCGGGGCAGCTGAGTTATAGACCACTGGAAATGATTTTGGCTTTTGCTCTGCGTGAGATGAAGAGCCATGGGAGAAACGGAATGAAGCAGCACCTGGATCTGCCTGAGCTTGTGAAGGCCCCTCTGGCTGCCCTGCAGAGAATAAATGGTAGGGAAGGCCAGGGAGGAAATTACTGCAATCATCCAACAGGACAGGAGGTGGCTCTGTGAGGGAAGGAAGTGTATTTGGTCTTCTCCTCTGTTCCCGGCACCTAGAACATGTACTGGAACGTAGTAGGTATTTAATGATTGGGGTGGGGGAAGTCGAATTAAGAAAATAAGCTCATTATTGGCTCGCTCGATGCAGTTCTTTCTGCTATGCCTAAATTTTATGGCTTGGTAATGACACCCCAGCTTCCCTATGGGGTATGTAGACAAGAATTTTGCTGAGAATAAATATCATTCAATACAATCAGTATATCCCAAAGTTTATTCCATAGACGTGGGTTTCATGGAATGCTAATGGATGCTAAATATTAAGAGACAGACAAAAAGATCTATATCAGAAAATTTGGGAAATACCAGCTTAAGCAAAATAACTTTATCTTTACTGCAGTAAGTAGTAATGTCTTTAATATACTAATATAAATTGTGTAGCTCCAACAGGGGATAAATGCATCAGATGTATTTTCCAACTGTTTTTGACAATAGGTCCCTCGTTTTTCCTTAGTTGAGCACCTGGCCCAGTGGCTGATGTACAGAGCACCCCTTAGGAAATATTGTATTTGATTGCTGAGTGATGGAAAGAGAAGGCTGAATGTAGGCTGCCATCCCCAGTGACTCTCTAACATATCACCCTGTTGTGTTTTCTCTGTAAGATTTAACACTCTCAAACTATTGCCTTCATTTACGTGTTGACTTGCTGACTTGATTGTAACTCATGCTAGGAAGGAACCCATGGGGAGTTGAAGGGTCTTGGTTACCCTGCTCACGGATATGCTTCAGTGCTTAGCACAGTGGAAGATGCCAACAAAAAGTGTTAACTGAAAGACTGACCTGGAAGGTAGGATGACCAAGTCCCTAAGATTGTGTGGGACAACCCTTATCCAAACTCGAAGGCGAATCCAGCATAGTCCCTGCCTTTAAGCTTCTCACCATGAGTCTGAGATTAAATATAGACACTTGAGAAACAGGTGAGAGCGGGTACAATTTGACAATTAGTGATTCCAGATAAATGTTGTGGGAATTCAGTCCCTGGGATCCCTGGGGCTGGGTGGGGCTGGAGATTCTTTGGAGGAGGTCAACCTTGGCAGTGAGGGTCAGAGTGCCACAGAGAGGCTGGGAAAAGCATTCCAAGCACAGCAAATGGTGTTTGCCTAGCACAGAGCTGGGACATGCAAGTGGACAGAGACCAGTCTCCTTGTGGTGGGGGACTTGGGGCTCCAAATCACATCAGCCTGAGCTCAGCTCTCTGCCCAGAGTAGGTGGTCAAGGGGGGTCTGGCAGCACTGAATGGCCAGCAACACAAATAGATAGCACTACTTGAGGGCACCTACTCAGCATCTATCTCATTTAACTCTCCTAGCAACTCAAAGGATGGATATTATCTCACTTCTACCATCGAGAAAACTGGGTCTGGATTAGGAGTCAGACAGCCTTCATCACCATGCAGTATTGCCTCCTCCAATAATGAGATGTCCTGCATGGAGATCCACGCTTCAAGACACAGTACCGAACAGGGGATAGATGCTGAAAGCTTCCTGAGGTTGGGATCTCAGAGGTAAAAGGACCCATTTGAGCTTGGCAGGGTCATTGGAAGGTTCAGGAACGTCTTCACAGAGAAGGTGATGTTTGAGCAAATTTTGAAGAAAGGATGTCTGCACTTGGCAAATGGGGTGGAAGGGAGGGTATTACAGGCAGATGGCACAGTACGGACAAAGCAAGGAAGAACGAGACAGCGTGCGTGCTCAGCATCACAGGCAAAGGTCAACCTCTCACAATTCACATTTCAGTGAGTGTTTGAATATTCAAATCAATGTTTAAAAAAGTAATGACTGCCAGACCTCTCAGGGCTCATCAAAAATTATTTCTTTAGAATGTCCTGGCAACAAAAAGCCAATTAAGGCCCCAGGCGTCGGTGACTGAGCATACAAGAACCAAATCCTTCTGAGGTCACAGCTCTTCTCCACTGGTTGTTTCTCCTCATTGATCGAATTTAATTGGAAGAAGTGGCCATGGGTAAAGTGACCGTGAGAGCTCGTATCCCGCTTAAGAAGGGCCCCATAATAATTATTGACTATACCTTCTATAATAAGCCCTATAATTTATCGCTCCAGCTTTGCTTCCTGGGCCTCATATCAATACCACTCACGTACAGTACTACTAAGGGAATAAGCATCAAGCAGTGAGCAGAGACTTATTTAACATTTTATTTCTTAAATTCACTCTCTCTGCAGTATATTAGCCATAATCAGGAGCTCAAACAGTCCCTGGTCAGGATAAAAAGCAGCACAGGATGGAGGAGAGAGGCAGAACCTTGGTGTCAGGCTGGCCTGTCTTCATATATTGGTTGGTCCACTTATTAACATCGTTTGACTGTTTTCCCATCTCTAAAATGTGAGTACTATCTCTTAGGGTTGTTGAATAAACCAAAATTAATAATGTATGTAAAGAACTTGACCCAAGACCCAGCATACAGTAAGTGTTTAATATATGCTCGTTTCTTTTAAACCTTCCCACTTTTATGTCACTGTGCATGGGGCAGGATCACCATTGGTCCCCGCCGAGGGCTTATCTCATGCTCTGCTCTGCTCTGGGTTGGGGATGGTGGAGGATACATAAGAAGATGTGCCTTTGGCTTTAGAGGGCTTGTGGTCTAGTTGCGGGCACAGGTGGTACAGACATGATAGAACGAGAGAGAGGGCAGTACTCATTCAAAGGTGGTTTCTGAGTGCTAAAGGAATTCCAGCGATGCATGATGGAAGGCTTCCAGAGGGAGGTGAGACTTACAGAATCACTAGGATTTGGATGGGTGGGTGGGGAAGGAGAAGGCCATGAACAAAGACTCCAGGTTGAGATGGTCTTCACATGATGAAGAAAACGTAACTATCAAATCTGTTAATAGTCAAGCATCAGTCCTCAAGTTGTACCAGAGTGGGCTCCAGAAAATTCTAGGGAGGCACAGGATTTGTAAACGGAAATGTATGATACCTCAGACATCACAGTGGTGTTCTGCTGGTGGTAGAAACTCATGATTGTAGATGTATGTGCGTGGCCCTCTGAGACGGTGCAATTAACCTTTGCATCTTCATAAACATTAGACATTTTAACGGAAGCCAAATATAAGGCTGCTTCCAGGCTTCATTTCAAAGTGGAGCTCCAGCCCCCACAGGGTAAAGGGAAGTTGACACCAAGCTACTAATCATCTCAAGGTTTCTTAATGTCCCCAAAGACCTCTCCATATTTAGAAAAATTATGCCTGGGATTTTATGACAGAGTACATGTGAAAGTCGTTCTTGTCATAAGTTTATCTTCTTTCATGGCCTTTCATGACTTCAAGAAGAATGCATAGTGGAAGGGAAAAGCCATCAAGTGCTTCTGTGGTTTGGGTTTTGCTGAACGCTATGCTTAGTGAGAAACTGCTCTGGGAAGAGGAGATTGAAGAGACCGATTGATATGGGACACAGGCAGTAAAATATCATTAAGTCACAATCAGTTTATGCAGAATGGCTGCCAAGTCAAAGCAAGAATCATTACCTGTTGTGCTCCTGTGGCTGCTTGCATAGACCCATGCCAGCTAAATCTAAGTGCTTTTTTTCTTGTTCTTGAGTCTCTTTTAACAGGACATTACCCCATAACATACTCTCGTGCCCTGCTCTTTGCAAACAACCAAACTGTAGCCCCCAACGTACATTCTTGTTTTGTTGGGGCCAACTGGTGACCACATCAACACTCATCACCACTGCCGACCCCCCAACCCCACTTCACACAAACGTAATCAGTCCTGTGACATCACTGTCCTCTAAGGCTTGAACTGTCTATACATTTTTTAAAAATTCTAATGCAATTCACCATACCACATGTTCTGGACATAAGGGTCCAACCAAGAGTTTAAAAAACAAACAAACCAGCAAACATTTATTGAGCAGATACTACATACATGCAAGTCACTCTCCTGGGGATGCAAAGATACTAAGGCAAGTTTCCTGACGTCAAGAAGTTCAGTTTATTAAATCGCGAGATATATCCTCTATGCCCTCCATTGACTCAGCTGGAGAATAAGTTTCACTACAAATCATTTGAAAACAGAGTTGAATTCATTGAACTCCCATATGCACTGTGATGTCTCATGATGATAACTGGGTTCCCCTTCTATCCGTTCCCACCTGGTCAACTCCCAGTTAGTCAGTCACCCTTCATGAAGGAGCTCAAAGGTTTTACTTGGCTTGGGTAGGGCAGGAAGGCCTTACTGACTCCCTCTTGTATGTGACTGCCTTGTGGAGTATGTATTTCTCTTGTAGCCTTAATCACTCCCTAGTAAACTGTTTTGTTGATGCTTCTACCTCCTTTACTAGACTTGAGCTCCTTAAGTGCTAGCTCTTGCCTTTTTCACTTCTATATCCATCATCTAGTTCAGTGCCTGACTCAAGCACTCTTGATACCTGAGTATGACAAATAAGTGAGGTGGTTGTTACAATATGTTTATGTTTCTATGCATGGAGACACGTATTCAGGCCATTCTTCTAACTCAATTCCCACTCTTTATTCAGGTCCAGCTTAAAACTCACCGCCCAGATAATACCTTGACCTAAAGCACCCATTTTGGTATTTACTCAGAATTCCTGGAGAGATAAAAGTAAGGCCACATGTAGGCCAAATCATTCCAGTTAGGTCTAGGTGTTTGCGTGTGTCTCTGGAATTTGTCCTTTGCTGTTGCACATATATCTATCCTATCTCTTCAAAGCAATGTTTTCTTCATTACAAGACCAAATGTTGCTGTTGTTATTGTCATTCTTTTGCATAGTGAACCCATCTTCTAAACTTCTCTTCATTTGTTTGTTTGGTATTTTTTACTTGTTTGAATATCAAACAACATTTGATAAGCAAAGATTTCTTTTTTCTTGCTACCCACTCTGGATAACCAGGAGTACTGCTCTGAGTTAATAAAATCCTAGCCCAAACAAAGAAAATCAACATGTTTTATTGGACTGTGTCACCATTTCATCAGTAAATGCATGAGTTCTTCCTGTGTTTGAAATACTGAAAATAGTGTTAGAAATCCCGATACTTTTACAGGCCTCTAGAAATGTGCAGAATGTGGCTACCCAACCACAACCTGGAAAAACATTAGTCATCGTCAGTAACTGTGACTGAGTCATCACGAGTAATGGTAGTCATAAGGAACATGACTGTCTGTTAACTATGTGCCAAGCACTTGTCTCACTTCAGCTCTGCCATTTACTATGTGACCTTAGAAAAGTCACATGATCTCTCCATGTCTCAGTTTCCCACATAGATAAAAAAGGGACAGTATCTCCATTTTTTAAGGGGGGGTTGCATAGATTTATAGGATTTAATTTAAAAATGAATAAACTCTTCACTAAAGTGCTCAGTGCATTTTTTTTTGGAACATGATACTGCCCAATAAGTGACCGGTATCTATTACTATTTTTCAGACTTCCTTTACCCTGTTCTCTTTTCCAACTTTCTCATTGCACTTCAGAGTATGGAGCACTAGTTTTTAAGGAAGAACTTTAATAGGATCACATGGCCCGGAAAGGGCAGAATTAAGGCAAGTGAGCGTGTGGGTTTCCATAAATCACGTTATTTAATTGGAAGCAGTGGTGTTTTCTATGGCTGGAAGACAAGAGAACAGAGGTAGTTCATTACATTGACATGTCGGTCCTGATCAGGTGAGATGGGAAGCTAGAGAAAGGGCCAGCAGACTGAGCATCCATTACTTAGACTTAAGTAAATCAATTAGTTGCTGATGAAGGCTCACATTGTGCTACGTTCATGTAGCTACATTGTGCTGCGTTCCTGAGCAGGATTATTGGCTGAGGTGGAGCTGCTAAGATGATCTCGGAGTGACTTTCCCAGTGAATTGCCATACTCTAGCTGTCTCTTGGGCTCACACTGAGAGCGAAAAGAGGAAATTAAAAAAGAAAAAAGCCCACAAATTAATACGCCACCAATCCAGGTTTGCGGAAGAAGCCAGAGTCGACGTGGTTGGTTGATGCCATGTCTCCTGACTCCATCATAAACGGAATTTATCGTTGGCTCTAAGAAGTGATGAAACTCCTCCATCCATTCTGTTTTTTATGCTCACGACATTGTAGCTTCTCACTGGCCTCCTCCAACTTTCCCCCACGCTCATGTATTTTCTCCCTAGAGGAGGTCGGTGGCCACCGGGTCACTGTTTTAGCACTCCGTGTTGGGCTGTTTTCAATTGTCTCATGGCCTGTGACGTGCCTGGGCTAGAAGCTGTAGGCAGCGCTGGTGAACAGCTTATATAAGGAGAAAAGACATGAGAAAAACCCCTCTCATGCGCTGTTTGTTGGAACGCTAGGCCATGAACTTTGGGGGATTCTAAAACAAGAATATGGTCTGACACAGGTCAATGTGCACACGCGCTTGTTATCGCTGACTATGAATCTCCTGGGGTGACCCCTTCCATTGAGAATAGAGACTTCTGTCCCCAGCTTGCTTTGCCACTCAATTTCCAAGCCCAATGGCAAATTGAAACCTAATTCGAAATTTTAAGAGTTGGCTTTTAATTTCATTTTTGTGGAATCATGGTCAAGTACATTAAATATCTTTAGAATCTTACTGATCTGTTAAAATCTTTGGCAATGGCTAGACAAGTTGAACATGTAGCAGATTGCACCCACATTTCTGTCCTTGGGAATCATCGTTTACAAGTTATCCAACAGGTCTGAGAATGCAGAAGCCTTTTTTTAAAACCATACATCTTCAGGGCAGACATGCATTATTTTTATATAATGAAGCGGTTGTCTGACTAGTGATATAACAACTCAGGTGTTTTTAAATAAGTAGAAAAAATGTAGTGTGGAAATTTAATTCTGCTCCTGGAGCAGGTTGATAAATCTAGCCAAACACCTTTATTTATTTTTTTTACAGTACATTAAGGGAACATTTTTATTTAGTAGAGTCATAGATCTTCACATTATTGGGAAGTGTGTTCTTATATTGCATTTTTGTCTTCAGAACTGCAGTAGGAAGACATCCTTTCACTGGGAGTCCTATGGATATCATTCTGGGGATGGAAACTCTGCTCAAACTTGATTTGAATTAATTGGGCACTACAGAGTGGTGTCTTTATGCCCCTCATCACCAAAGGCTGTGTTTGCAGAAGAGTCTTGCTTTTAAAAGGGTGGACATGATTTTTGAAACTGGATGAGGGATACATGGCTTGCCAAACTATTCTCTCAATTTCTGTATACTTTGAAAATGTCTACAATAAGTGGTTCTTTAAAAGAAACTGGCAAGAAAAGGGGAAAAGGCTATCTATGTGAAAAAACTATTAAAATTCATCTCCCACAGATACTTGAGCACTCACTGCATCCCAGACTGTGAGCTAAGGAATACAGAGTGGAAACGAGAAGCTGTCCTCAAGAAACTCAGGCTCTGGTTGAAGTGATAGGTACTTGCTACGGACTGACTGTTCATGTCTCCCCAAACTTCATATACTGAAATCTAAATCCCCAGTGTGATAGTGTTTGGAAACAGAGCCTTTGGGAGGTGAGTAGGCCATAAGGGTGGAACCTTCATGAATGGAATTAGTGCCCTTATAAGAAAAGACACAAGAGAGATGATCTCTCTCTCTCTCTCTCTCTCTCTCTCTCTCTCTCTCTCTCTCTCTCTCCCTCCCTCCCTCCCTCCCTCCCTCCCTCCCTCCCTCCCTCTCCCTTCCCTCTTTCAATGTAAAGATACAATGAAAAAACAGCCACTTTGCAAACCAGGAAGAGAGGTCTCATCAGACACCAAATCAGCGGCACCTTGATCTTGGACTTCCAGCCTCCAGAACTGTAAGAAATAAATGTCTGCTCTTTAAGCCACCCAGTCTGTGGTATTTTGTGACAGCAGCCTGAGCTAGACACTACCTTAACTGTACTTCTGGAGACCACATAAGCTGTGATGTGCTAACTCGTGTCACAGTGAAATTGCTGTAGGAGCAAAGTTAAAAGGGAAATTTATTTTAACTATGTGACTCTGGAAAAATTTCCTACAGAAAGCGATAATTTGAGTGGATATTAAAAGATAATCATGACTTTAAAATTCCAAGGAAGGTATACACAAAATAGTACAAATATAGATTAAGAAAGATGGAGATATAGGGAGTGTCTCATAGTTACTGCCCCCATCAAAGGGGTCTGGAGTGGTCAGGGTTGGCTCTCAGTCGGATTCAGAGGGAAATGAGGCTAGAAAGCCGAGTTAAAGGCACATATCCAGGCCATTAAATCTCAGGATGAAGCACATGAAATTTAACCTGAAGAATTAGAAACTCATTCAAGAGATGAGGTAAAGGGAATATAATGCTCCCAGTTTGGTTTTAAAAGAATAATGTTGGTAGCAATATGAGGATTCCATAATTTAAAGTGAATTGTAGCCAGAAATTAGCTCATTAACCAGAGCACCAACAATGATTTCAGAGCCAGATGGTGAGCCTGCGTGAAGCTGGGTGGTGGCAGTTCAAAGAGGGTGAACTGAGTGCAGGAGAGAGAAAGGTTTAGACACAACTCAGAACACGAACGGGGTGAGATGACATAGAGCCCGCGGCTACACAGCTAGTTGCCAGACTCCCAAATTCTTCCCCCACCTTTAATTTCAAAGGGCTTTCTTGTTCTGCCCAATCCCAGCTGGAAACGGCCTCCTAGCTCTATCGGAGGATGGTAGAAGCTAGAAGTGCAGAAAAGGTGAGAGAGAAAGCCGGGGGTTGGGAGGGGGGTAAGGGGGGAGGAGAGAGAGAGAGAGAATGAGAATTAATGGGCCATGTGGGATGATAAGTGATGAGGGTTCCAGGAAGAAGGAACCATTGATGATCAGAACAGACCAGCTCTTTCAAGACCTCCATCAGGGAACATGTGGAGTTGAAGGGACCAAGGGCAGGCTTTGTTGCCATAGCAATGCAACCTCTTCTTTCTAACCAACTCTCTCATTCAGGTGCCACAGCTCCTGCAATCTGAGGGCCATCCAGGTGCAGAACACCTTCCCGAGCCTTGCCTGGGCCCATTTCACTGCATATTGACTACCACCCAAGGAAACAGTCAGGGCTAAGGCGTGAGTCCAAGAGAGAGTCCTCACATCAAAATAGTGTTTCAAAGTGAAGTAGGGGCTTTCAGATTCATTGGGTCTTTATCCTTATTAATTTTTGTCTTAATGCATTAAGGGAGAAATTCAGCACTGTGTCCCTCACTGTCTCCTGATAGCCAACAGGAATGTCCCTGAGATTTTTCTCACATTTTACAGATGATGACATAGAGGCACAAAGAGGTTACATTTTTTCTTCCCCACCAAGGGCTGAGTTGGCGCTGGAATTTGAACCAGGCGTGACTCAGATGCATGGGCTTCTATGACATATGATGACATTTCCCCACATGCATAGGTTTTGAATCCCAAGTCCTAATGCTCTTCCTTCATTAATTCATTCATTCACTCAGTAAGTATACACTGAGTATCAACTAAATGGCAGGCACTGCGTTAGACACTGGGGGAAACGGTGTATATACAAGTATATATAGATGCAATTTATGCTCTCGTGGAAATTATAGTCTGGTGAGAGAGAGATACCTTTCTCAAAGAGTAAATACTACCAGAGAAAAAGAAAATCTGAGACAAGCACTCAAGGGCAAGAAACACTGTCCCATTATACTTTATAATGACCCAGAGATATTTACTAAGAGATAATTACTAGGCACCTACTCTGTGCCAAACCCTCTACTAAACCCTGAAGATACAGAGAGAATGCAATGTGTGTCCTCCTGGAACTTGCTGTTTGGAAGGAGAAGGCGCCGTGTAAACACAGCAAGGCAGTGCGACACGTGCCAACACGAGACCCCAGCAGAGCACTTAGCTACTTGGAGACACAGAGCTAGGATCAGAGAAAGCTTTTCAGAGGACATTACTGCTGAAATGGCTTGCACAGAAGGAGTATAAGTTCCTCAGCCACAGGGAGAAATATGCCTGCGATACTGTGCATAGAGTCAGAGCGTTAGAATGACAGACCTTGAAAATAAAGAGGGTCTCTGAGTTGACAGCTCTGTTGCAGCATGCTGGTGGAAGTTTAGGGGTTTTCTTTGTGTGTGTGGCTTAGGGTGAATTTTCATTGCCATAGACCAGCTGTGTGTTTCTAAACCAGTGTATATCAATATCTCCTTGAATTGAAAATAATAATAATAATAATAATAATGTTGTGATGAAAAGAAAAAGAACCTGTATTCAGACCAGGAAGGAATCATCAAATTTGAAAACTGAATTTTTGTCTTAATGCATTAAGGGAGAAATTCAGCACTGTGTCCCTCACTGTCTCCTGATAGCCAACAGGAAGTACTGAGTCTAACTGTGTATGACAGAGGTCCTCAGATTTGCAACCGGGATACCCAGTCATGCTGTGTGGTGAGAGTCAAGGTCAAGAACTCCTCCATGATTGGAAAGAGTTTGTTTTAACCAAAGAAGCTAGGGGTCAATGACCTCTCAAATGAAACAGATAAGGCAAACAGAGGGCTCTTGTCAGAAACAAATGTTATGTCTCTCCCTCCTGAAAAGCTTACAGATATTATCAGTAGGAGTCCAGTTGGGTCTAAAACAAGTCCCTGAGAAGTAATATTAACCAGACACTTGGCAGATTGTTCATTTAGCTCCCATTAAATTCAATAAAGAGACCCATATATAAATAAGAGAAAATAATGCGACTCTTAGCAATTTATTATTGCATAGAAAGCCATTGTTGTCCTTATCTCTTTCATGATGTTCTATTTCCAACTGGCAATGAATTACGGGGTTACCACATCCTGCCCCTGTGACATGGAGCCAAGCTAGGTGCTACAGCTCATATTCTGTGTTCCGGAGACCTGGTGTCAGCCATCTTGGTTCTATGCCCTCTGCCCTTGGGTTCCAGTTTGGGCAGCCCAAGGTCAAAGCCTGGAATATTCCGTCTACTCTCTGTGAGAGAAAAAGATATTATTTCTAAGAAAAATTTAGGTGCCTTTGAAAGAGGCATGATTAAAGGCTCCAGAGCCAGAAAAGTCATCATCACATAGATATAAACAAGGAAGAACCTACAAATGGTTCTTCCGCCCAGCATGGGTAAGGAAGTAGACTAAGAACACCCAGATTCTGGTTTGATACTGGGCTTTCACCACAGATGTCACTTGTCTTAATGTTTCAACACCACATGATTTCAAGAGATCGTGTCACAGACCCCATAACAATAATAAGAAAAAATAGAGTATAATTTATCCTGACCCAGAGATGAAGACACGAGAAATGTTCATAATTCACCCATCACTTGGGCTAAGTAGAATGACGCTGGTGTTGTGCTGGGTTCCATGAAGCTTGTGTTCCAGCATCTCATTGACACTCGGAACACAAAGAGTTTGACCTCGAAGAGTTGAGCCATCTCCACAACTCAGACATGCCTCTGAGGCCCTAAGCACTTATTTGCTGTATCTCACCATCCATCGGCGTGAGGCGCTATGTAACACCTGAAGAGGATCACTCCACAGCGATTGCAGCCAACATCTCTTGAGCTCTTACATATGCTCCATCCCCACTGTGCTGAGCCCTTCATGGAGATTATCTAGCTGTCACAACAGCCTTACGAGTTAATTCAGTATTTTACATATGAAGAAACTGGAGTACAGAACAATTAAATAAAACTTGTTTCAAATCACTCAGGGCGTATGTGTGACTCCAAGCCAAATGGCCTAACTCCAGAACGTGTGCTCTAACCACTTCTTCCTCATGTTTTGTACCCAGCTTGGAGATGGCAACTTCTGTGCCTGGATAAAGGAGTACCGAGTCCATGCCAGACACTACATTGGGCACTGCTCATTTTATGTACATTATTTTGCTTCAATGTCAAAATAATTCTGTGAAGTTCTGAGGTTGAGTGACTTGCTCATGCAGCTCAAGAGGAGCCCAGACTGGAACCCATGTCTTCCTAACTCTAAAGCTCAGCGTCTTGGTGTTACTGAGTAATGTTTTCCTGTTCTTTTCAAATAATCCACCATTAGATGCATTCTTGAGGGGAAGAGAAAATTGGTTAAAAAATAGAAAGTGACAAAATCCCTGACACTTGAAAAGGGGATCAAATATATGGCGATGGAAGGAGAACTGACTGGGTGGTGAGCACACAATGCACTATATGCGTTATAGAATTGTACACTTGAAACCTATATAATTTTACTAACGAATGTCACCCCAATAAATATAGTAAAAATTAATTAAGAAACTTGAAATAACCTGAGACAGATATATTTAACTGACTGGTATTCTTCATAACTCCTCATAACTCCCCCTCCCCAAAAAGAGTATTTGCCTCACAGTCATGAAAATATGATCCTCTATTTTATTCTAGAAAGTTTTAGATTTTACATTTAAGTCTAAGGTCCATCTCAAATTATTTTTTGTCTAAGGACTGAGGTAGGGGTCAAGGTTTATTCTTTCTATGTACTTATCCAGATGTTCCCCCAAAACCAACTGACTGAATATCTGTGAGTCTATTTCTGCACATTATTCTGTTCCATCGAGCCAGCTGTTTACCCTTGCACACCAATACCACAAAATCTAGAGGAAAATAAAGGGACCCAGCATCTCATAGTAATAGGACTTCCTGCTATTCAGAGCAAATAGTGCCACCATTTTGGTCTATTTTCTTTTAGACAGACACACAGGCACACACTTGTAACATAATTCTTATGGTACTGCATATGTAAATGTTTATCTTGATCTCTTTTTTAACTTAACATTGTAAGAGGCAAATTTTCCATGTCACTACATATCTTTTGAAAACATTATTTTTATGGCTGCAATATGTTCCGTCATTTCTATTTAACATAATTTACTTAACCATTTTGGCATGCATTCCATTCCCACATTTTAGCTATTTATAAGTAATGTTGCAATGAGCATATTTGTGCATAAATATTCATATGTATTTCTGACGTTTCTCCTAAGAAGAAAAATGACTGTGTCAAAGGGCATGAACTTCGCTTAGGCTCTCTATATATTCTGCCAAATTACTTTCCACAGCGATTGTATAACAAACACCCCCTAGCACTTGGTATGAATACTTATTTTTCTGCATTCTTGCCAAACCTGAATATTGCCATTTTTAAATCTGTGCTAATTTTATAGCTAAAACAGTTTTCTATTCATATCCTAATTTGCTTTAACTTACTTTTCAGTGAAACTGAATATTTTTGCATATTTAGCTATTTGCATTTCTTCTTCTGTATCGAAGTGTCTTGCTTGTATCTTTAGCCCACGATGTTGCTCTTAAGAATTGGGCGATTTGTTTCCTTAATGATTCCTATGTACAAGACCTCTTATAAATTAATTTTTAAAAACCCTCTGTCAGATAAGGAGTTCCGATATTTCTTTGGTAAGTTTTATCTACACATACATTATGTTCTCAAGGAGCTGATGGTGAAACAGGACAGCGATACTGCCTGCCTACCAAGAGTAATAAATACTCTAAGGGAATTCAAATGAATTGCTATGGGTATTCAGATAAGGAAGAGAACATTTCCAGCTAAGAGAAGCAGAGGATGTTGTAAAAGGGATGGTGCTTTGTAGCTGTGCCTTGATGTATGAATTGTCACAGTGAATCTCAAACTTTAAGTTTCATCGGAATCACTTCAAGGTTTGTCAGAAGAGATGACTGGTCCAAGGTGAGGCCTGAATATTTGCACTTGTAACATACTCCCAACTACCACGTTTCCCTGAAAATAAGACCGAACAGGACAATCAGCTCTAATGCGTCTTTTGGAGCAAAAATTAACATAAGACCCGGTCTTATTTTACTATAAGACCGGGTATAATATAATATTGGGTATAATATAATATAATATAATACCGGGTCTTTTATTAATTTTTGCTCCAAAAGATGCATTAGAGTTGACTGTCCGACTAGGTCTTATTTTCAGGGAAACACGGTAATTCAATGTTTCTGGCCCACACTGTGAGAACCACTGAACTAAGTAAACTTGGAAGAAAGCATAAGGAATGAAAGAGAAGAAATTGCAATGAGAAAACCAGTCTGAATGAAAATTATTATCTGTTATTCAGGAGTTGCACTTTCATTGGGTCCTGAGAAAACCAAAGAAACTATGGTAATTTGGGATTTATCCCCCTTCCTAAGTTATGAGAATCCACAGGGAAGAACGGTGGGATTCCTCAAACTTCTCTTCAAATATTCTATTTTATCCCAAGTTAATATATACAATATATGTACATCTAATACAGAAAAAAAAAATAGTGTGTCCCATCCTCAGTAATTTTGGTCCCCATTCCAGTTTACTCTATACTAACATTTTTTTAAAACCATTTTTTAGTTTTTACTTAAATTTTAAATTAACATTATTTTAAAGTGAACTAATATAAACACACAACTGGTGTTATTCGCCCTAAAGATACATGTAAAAATAAAAACTGTGGAAATAAAATCTTGTCATTAAATTTTAATTAGAGGTGATTGCCAACTATAGGTTCGGAGCCTTACTCAATCTTAGTTTAAAAAGGGGGGTGGGGGGGTTGGGGCATTGGTAGAAATCAGAAAGGGGTGGAGGATAAAATACAGGATACCTAGTTAAATTTGAATTTCAGATAACAGGTACTTTTTTAGTATAAGCATGCCCATGCACTATTTGGGACACACTTATACTAAAAATGTATTTGTTATTTATCTGAAATTCAGATTTTTATTCGCTAAAATTGGAAACCCTAGAAAGGGATTGACAATTTCTGCATCACTTTAACCTTTTCTCCTAGACACCTGCAGAAATACTGAAAGAAAACTGAGAAGGAAATAACTGTCTTATGATGTGTTCGGGTACGATTTAATGTCTTGTCTACTTACCAACTAAACTAAGGCACCAAAGTGGAAAGGTCCTCTAGGGATAAGGGTCCCTGCCTTTGTGAAACAGTGCATTAAAACATGGATGGAAAACAGAAGGAAAAGAGATTGTCAGACCATCGTGGGCTCTCTGTAGCCAAGACTGGCCTCTGTGTTTTTGAAGATACCAATTGATCTAACTTTTGCATACCAGGAAAGAATCTCAATCCCTGTGGGGACCATAAAGGGGGCTTCAGGCAAGAAGAAAATGGGAGATGAGTAGGCAAGTCCTCGAGCAATTAGTCCGACTAATGGGGAAAGTTTACACACAAATGGCTGGGCTTTCAAACCAGCTTTCTTTAGAAAACCGTCAAATCCCTAGATGTCAATTGAGGTTAATAAAAAATTCTCGAGTGTTTCTGCTTGCCTGCAAAATTTACTCTTTTCTAGGTTATAATTAATTCTTTATAATCTTCATGCCTGCTAATAAATACTTTCTCATAAATGATACGCAATCTGAGAAAATCCTAAGGTTATGTTCTGCTGGGTATTATATGTTGTTACGTCTCAGTGGAGGAGCCTCTCCAGTCAGATTCGAAGATTCTCTCTTAGATTTGGGTATGTTTTCCCCCACAAAATGGGACTGAAGAAAAGCACTGGATATACTGTTACAAAGTATATCCAATCTCTAAGTACTCAAAATGTTGACTTTTCCTAGAGGCAGTGATCTCAATTTGAATATGTTTTTCTCCCGTCCCAGATTATACCACCAGTCAACCTCACCTATAGACCTGAGAAGTCTGAGCGGGCCTTACAATCCGGAACCAAACAGGGAGTCCAGGTCACAGACTGTCAGTGCCTGGCGGGCCCAAGTCCCTTTATCCTGCTTGTTAGTAATGTTCAAGAAGGCAGTCACTTTGGAATAGGTTTCTAAACGCTCCTTTCCCCTTCCTTTCAGACTCTGAAACACCACATCCCTGTGGGTGTCAGAGAGGCGGCAAAGGCCATGAATATTCCGTGTCTTCCTGGAACCTTTATCCAGAAGCAGTCAGGAACAGCTTTCTTTTCAAAATTCAAGGCAAGTGTCTAAAATTTTCATCCCTGTGAATTCTTGAAGCAACAAAATCAAGACTGTTGAAACACTTCGTATTTCATCGTTATTTATTTACTCCACTATGCGATAAGCAGTTGCTCTATTACTTTATAAGAGAATTGGACTTGAATTAAGAATATAGAACTATACCATATATTTATGGAAGGTAGGGTTTGTGGTTTAAAAGTGTCTTTCTTTAGCTTATTTGTATTTTCTAAATTGTCTTCAATCACCAAGTACTGCCTTATAATATTCTAAGTATTTTAAAACATAAATAAGAATGAAAAGAAACCCCAGGCAGCTTCTTGTGTTACATCTGGGCAACTGTTGACATTCTAAGATCAAAACCTGAAACCAATATTCCTAGTTAGTCCAGTGGGAGACAAGGCAGCCTTCATTGTGACCGACACACAGGAAAGGGGAGTTTACTCTTGGTCTGGAGGACCACTCTGAGATCAAATTGATCCCCAGCTGCCTCCACATTGAAACTGCCATTGTGTGAAGGGCAAGTGGGTCAACCTCAAGGTCAGACCAGGTGGTGACAAATAAGTTAGTTCCTTTGGGAAGATAAAACCAATACATGTCCTTCCTCCCAGCCCAGGGAGTCCAGCCAGCCTCTCTCTGGAGAGCCAGGGGCATCTCTACCTTGTGTCAACCATCTCTCGCTCTCTCTCCCTCTCTCTCTCTCTCTCTCTCTCTCTCTCTCTCTCTCTCTCTCACACACACACACACACACACACACACACACACACACACACACTCCCTCCCTCATTAATGTTTGTGGGATGCCAGCCAGGAAGAAATCCCTTATTGGGTTTAGGGCTTATGGCAGGACTAACCTTGGGGACAGGCAGGCTCCAGGCTTTGGGGGATTTTCCAGTAAATCACCATGATAAGAAACTCACAAAAACATCCAGCTTTGGGTTGAAATAATAACCATAACAACACATTTTTTTTTCCTGCTTTGTCAGGAATTTTGCTAGGAGGGTTGTTCATGATAGTTTATTAAATCTTTGCTATGCTACCTTGAGCTAATATTATATTGGGCGTTTTACAAGAGCGGAACAAAGTCTTAGGTTGAATCACTTGCCAGGGTTGCAGAACTAGAACTGGACAGAGTGGGGCGTTATTTTAGCCTGGACCCCATTTGGTCACTCCTGGTATCAAGCTTTGTGATCCTGGAGATTCCACCTGGGGGCGGGGGGGTGTCAGCAGCAGCAGTAGCGCAACACACAAAATGGTGGCATCCTTGTGTTTCTACTTCTGGTTCAGTTCTTTGTGTCCTTCTAGCACTTTCCTTCATTTCCTGTGTGATCTTGGGCAAGTGTCTTGACTTCTCTGAGTCTTACTTTCCTCAGCAACACAACTACAATCATTATCTACTTCAGAAGATTTAAGAAAGGGAATGAAAAAAATATGCCCAGGTCTGAGAGGCAGCCTAAGATTCCGGCCCCTGGGGGCAGCCTGGCCACACTGAAATCTCAGCTCTCTGACTTCAGACAAGTCACTTAACTCTGCCCCTCAATGGAATAAGAATATCTATCTCATAGAGTTTACATTTCAGTTAATGAATGCAAAGGGGCTGGAAACGGGACTTCTTATGCTTTTCCTGTGTTGAGCTCCTATGATTTGTTCTCAATAAGATCACCTTGCCACAATAAACAACACACATTAGACGTTCAATAATGGGTAGTGACGTCCCTAGGTCTTTTATTTGCACAACAACTAGACAGCATCATAGGCTGTGTGTGGATCTGAATTCCATAGCAATCACAACATATCATAACTTCAAGAAGCCAATGCAACAGCAATATTTCAGTGTCTTGCAGTGACCCCTCCCATCCTTCCCAAGCCTCTGAGAGAAGCTCAGTGGCCCTGCAGGCAGAGGCAGCTGTGACCTGAAGCATAGGAAATGCCTGTGTAACTCAGTGGGGGATTCCACTGTCAGCCTGAGCTTCTCAAGGAGTCACTTTCTCCACTCTCCCCGCCCCCAGCAGGGGAAAACGCAAAGAAACTCTACACAAAAAAGCAACTTACTTAGCTAGTCATTTTCTAGATTTGCTCAGCAATTATTTCAGCTATTTGTGTTTAAATGCGAGTTTTCTCTGTCCCTGCCCAGCATCTTTCTGCTTCATCAGATAGGGGAGCCTTGGCAGCACTTTCTCTCCTGATAGCTGAACCTTCATAGGCACCGAGGCTGGGGACATGTGGTGTTGTATGTCGCGGGGAGAGTAGTTTAGAGAATGCAAAAGTTGCAGGTCCAGAGAGTTTCGGAAGCTCTGGGCAGTGATTAAAATGTAGACTGAGCAGCAGAATCACCTGGGTGGCAGCTTCATACGCACGGATATACTTGGGGTCCTGCTCCTAGAGTTTCTGACTCAGTAGGTTTAGGATAGAGGACGTTGGAATGATGGTAAACTTTACAACCAGCTTTCTTGGGTGGGGGGGGGGACACCCTGATTTGTGGTATTTTCCAATTTCCTGGTGTAAATTTTCTCACCGTGGCCAATTTCCGCTACTAATATGATGTCACTGAACAGAGTTGGGAAGAGATGTGTCCAGTCAGCTCTTGTGAGATGGTAAGAGCTGGTTTCTGACACTGGGTCAAGGCCAAAAATCTGCATGTTTATTAGTTTTTTCTGACTGATTCTGACACAGTGGACACTGTAATCAGCTTTTCGGTGGAGAAGGAATAGACAGAAAAGCACCACAATTCTGAGCCTAGAGCCAAAATTGATTTGGTTTTTTTTCGTGTTTTTTTTTTGGAGGCAGCATTTCAGTCTATAAATATTCATGTACCCCCATCACCATTTTTGTCAGAGCAATGTACACTCTGTACTATTTGTTACTTATTTTTAATCTACACACTGTTTTATCCTTTTCCTTAATTGTATTGTATAAAAAACTTTAATCACCACTTTAAGTGTAAAACTCTTACTATTTCCTATAAATAAAAAAGGAATGGTGAAGAAATGATAATAAAAGCCATACTGTTAAATTCTAGTTATATAACATCTCCTATGTAGGCTTCTGAGAATAAGGCCTGCTTTTGCTTTGTTAACAAGCCTTAGAGAGGCATTAAAATCCTATTAGCACCAAATGGTGACATTCTCCTCCTGATAATTAGGGTTGAAAAGTAGTTGAAAAGGGAGTAACTTCTTTCTGAGACACAATTCTATAAAGCTGGGTATTAGCACAATTTAAAAACATTTCCCATACCAAATAACACTGAGCTTCAGCTCACTGAGCCCCCTAGAAAATGGGGATAAATCAAGGCTTATAGTTGTGATGATGATGATGATGGTGATGATGATGGTGATGAAGATTAGCTATCCATTACTGATCTCTTAATATATAACGGACTTTAGGCCAAGCACTCCGCTTATATCACCTCTAATTGCAGGTGAAGAAACTGAGGCTTGGAGAACTTTGTCTACTTGTCCTCAGTCACATATGGATCACGGAGCCATAATCTGATCCTAAAAGCAGGCTGGTTCCACAATCCCTATTAAGAATACCTATGTCAAGTTAGCAGTTGGTTTCCTTCCCTTTCCTCTGGCTTTGTGGAAGGATTACGTAATATTATGCATGCAAAGCACCCGACCCATTTCCAGCCCCCAGTAGGCTCACACGAGATGCTGGCATCCATATTTTATATGACGATGAGCTTGCGACATGTTCAAAGTCTCCACATTCCCGGGACAGAGCCTCATAACTGATTCCTCCCTTAAAATGACTCCTAAAGCAGGGCACTCTTTGGCTCACACACAAATTAAGGCTCCTCTGTAACATGCCACGTGCTGTATACTAGGTTTTTATCAGGACGCTGGTCCTCCTTAATCCCTTTGATCCCCAATCTAAGGCTTAACATAAATGGAGAAACATTAACTAGGCTCCAGCTGATAAGATGTTGTTTTCCTTCTCCATGACCTCCTCAAGATAACAGTTTTGAACTTTGAAAAGGTATTTCTTCACAGCCAGCCAGAGGTAGTTCTACAATAAGGGCTAATGAAAAGTCATTGGCATCAAATTCTGAAATCAGAAAAGCAGAGCACACCTAAAGCCCTTTTGGGTTTTCTGCACACTTCATTTTACAATAAGGAAGCAAGATGGAAAGCGCATGGCAAACCCCACAGACCCTCAGCCTTCAGCTACAAGTACTGGCTGTCAGTTTATGTCTCCCCACATTCCTCATCAGAAGATCAGCACAGACCTCCCAGAGCTGTAGCTGAGGTTTAAATGGTGACATGAGCCACCCCTCGTTACTGAAGCCATGAAAACTGTTACCAGTGATGAGACACACAGCCTTGGTGGGTCTGTTTGCTTCTCTAAAATGAGAGAGCAAAACACATTTTCCTGCATCTCAGATGAGTGTAATGATGGCACTAATAACAATTATGATATTAATAATAATCATCTCACAATTTTTGAAATTATTAAGTGAATGTACTGTGTCTGCACAATAGCTTTATAATTTCTAAATAATTCTATAAATGTTGGTTATTAATGTCACCCCTCCCAGAGGGAGCTGTTTAATGAGAGGTTGAAATGAGTGGTGGCTATTCATCCACAGCTGATATATGCAAAGCACAGCACTTTGTAGGCACAGCAGTTTCACGGCATCAAACCCCCTCCCCCCATCAACCCTGTGAGCTAAGTATTATTTTTAACTCTCATTTTGCAAATAAGGAAACTGAGGCTCAAGAAAATTAAATAACTTATGTAAGGTCATATCACCAGTAAGTAGAAGAGTCACAACACAAACCTGGGCGTTAAGGGCTAAATTGTGTACCCTCAAAATGCATATGTTGAAGACCTAACCCCAAGTACCTCAGCATGTGACTGTATTTGGAGATAGGGCCTTTAGAGACAAGATTAAGTTACAGCGAGGTCATCAGGGTGGGTCCTAAATCAGTATGACTGGTGTCCTCATGAGAAGAGGCGATGAGGACACAGAAACACTCACAGACCAAACGGCGACCCTGTGAGGACACAGTGAGAAGGCAGCCATCAGCAAGCCAAGGAGAGATGACTCAGAAGAAACAAACTTGACGACACCTTGCTCCTGGACTTCTAGCCTCCAGAAATGTGAGAAAACAAATGTCTGTTGTTTAAAACACCCAGTCTGTGATATTTTGTTATGACAACCCTAGCAAACAAATACACCAGGTCTCTCATTTCATGTCTAATGTACATTCCACTCTGCCTATCATAGCGAGCGAGCGAGCGAGCGAGAGAGAGAGAGAGAGAGAGAGAGAGAGAGAATTTGGTTACAATCTAGTATAAAATCCCATTGCAAGTATCATACTTTTTTTAGTTTCTCTATACATATCCCCACTGTCACCAATTTAGACTGCCAAATATATTTCAGTGGATAAATCAAATGCTCCCTGGGCCTAGCTCCCAAGATTTGCAGCTATAATTTACTGAAATTTTCTCAGGCACTTTCCAAGGTTGATGATCCTTTCTCAGTAAAGTAGCTCAAGGAACCATCTGAACTTTGCATCAGAATCAGTGGTCCTTGGTAGAGCCCAGGTCTCCAGGCAGAGGGAACCCAAGTTGTAGCATTAATTACTCCTAATGCCCTCAGACATCACACATTATTAATCATGTGCTTTCCGACTGAGCCCAGGATTAGCCTCAGAAATCTTCTCGACACTGAATTGCAGGAAGCTGCAATAAGATTGACTGTATTTGATAGACGAGAATGAGCCCGTATACCCTTTCAGTACAGTCTGGAACTCGTCAAGGCTGGACCTGCCTCATTCATCGCTCTGCCCTTGCAATCACACAGATTTGTCCAGTAAAACCCAGCAAGGAGTCAGCTGCAAAGATGGACCACCCCCGATCACAAAAATCTCTGCTTCTGCATTTTCTAAAGCTACTTTGAAGCTAGAAAAGATACCCAGGTAGAACACACCATTGGGAAATTAGTTCATCAGATTAGCTGGATTGCCGGACATGAGAAAGTGTGTGACGATCTGGTGACACAGAAACTGTAAACAGGTAGCATAGAGCCCCGAGTCCTGCTCCTTTATGATTAGCTGCACTGCTCCTTCTCAACACCTAGGAATTCCAAGAACTAAAATTTCTCTTCATCATATATTCTAGTTATCTATTGCTACCTATGCCAAACTAGTCCAACAATTAAAATAAAAGGCCATTTTATTTTGTTCACGATTTTGTGGATAAAAACTTCACGACAGGCTGGGTGGTTCCACTCTTATCTGGAGTGATACCCACGGGGGCTGTTGTGTCACTTCTAAGGCAATGCCTTCACTCACAAGCCTGGAGCCTGGGCTGGGAAGGTGGGCCGTTGAGGCTGGCTGCTGACTTGGAGTCCATCTGGGGCTGTTAAGCAGACCACCTGCACACGTCTCTCCTTGGGGCTTAGCACCTGGGTTCCCAGAGGCACCATTCCGTGCACAAGGGTTCTGAGAGGTCTGAGCTGAAGCTGCAACGCTGTTTTATGACCTGGCCTTGGACGTCCCTAAACATCATTTCTGTTGCCTTCTGTGGTTCAGCAAGGCACTAAGGCCACTCAGATTGGAAGGGAGGGGAATAAAATTCCACCTCTTCCTGTGAAGAATAGCAAAACAATTGCCGTCATCTTTAGTCTCCCCCACCAAACACCCCAAAGCATGTTTAGGAAAATGGTCGCCAAATCAAAAGCGTGAAAGACATAACCCTAAAGTCCCGTAAACCAGAGTCTATGTGAGTTTTAAAGTTTCTAATCAGTCTACTCATGCTTGGTCAGTTGCTGTAGCAACTGCACGGAAGGCTGACTGAAAGGTTTATTTAGGAGGTTTCCAGAGGATGAAGTCTGAGAGATAGGAAGACCCCAGACAGCCTACGTTATTTGTAGGTGGAGTTTCACCCCAAATAACTATAGGATTTTCTTTTGTTTGCCTCCAATCCTTGATTGTAGGAAAGGGGATGGTTTGGGTGACAACCTGTGCAGCACCCACCCACCAAGCAAGGGACAGAAAGTGGGTTTTGCAGGAGCCATTAGCAGGCAGCTAATCAGAGGATGCCGCACCACATGGACCTTGAAAACAGCATATATTTTACATGCTGCTCTGGAATCCTTATGAATTTGGGATTAAGAGGGCACAGTAAAACACCAGAAGACATCGCCATGGGGCTCACTGAGCATTACAAAGCTCTGAGAGACAGCTTCAAAATGCAGTTGGAGGATTTTAAATATAAGGACATTATGTGCAACTCCCCTACCCGACCGAGCAAGGCAAGTCAGGTACCTGGGTCCTCTCGGCTCTGCAGCATCAGTAGGAAAAGGCCTGCCCACTCACTACACCCTGCAACTTTCTGTTGATTGTACTCAAATCCTCAAAGTACTCTTGATTAAACCCCACTGATACTATGCCGCACCCGGGGCTTGGCTTCTCGCAGCAGCGCAGGAAGGAGGAGCCCTTGAGTGTTGTCAGGCCGCCCCCTGTTTGTGGACTGGGCACCGTGCCCTCTGTGATGTGAGGCCTCCGAGCCCAGGAGGTCTGCCCTCACCCCGCCACCCTGGCCGTGAAAGGGATGGATGCTGGGTCAGCATCCAAGCAGGAGAGAAGCGGGAGGGGGCTAAGAAGCCATGCCCTGGAAACATAAAGTCAGAATCGAGGTGACATGTGGGCCACAGGGAGAGCTCCGGGCCCTGGCAGAAGCAGTGGCACCACGCTGACAGGTTGAAAGACTGAACGATGTTGACACTTGGCAAGGCTCCTCTGCCCCCTTGACCTACACACTCTGCCCTCCCTCCCTCCTTGAAACCACATCCCTCTCCAGGACTAGTCCTCAGACTTCCAGAGGTTTGAAAGGAAATAAACAACATCAACAAAACACAAGACAGCAGTCTGCAACCCCATCTCAGTATCCGATGGCATCAAATGACAGAACAAGGAGTTTTTTCTCTTTTTCCATTTTCCTAAATCTTAATGGTCCCCACTGTTTTCTCCCACTGATCCCTGAAGGAAAAGATGAACCCAATAATGCAATGGTCAACTCTCATTGGCAAGATTGCCTCTTATTGTCTTATTCTTTCTCGTTTTCTTTCTTTCTTTCTTTCTTTCTTTCTTTCTTTCTTTCTTTCTTTCTTTCTTTCTTTCTTTCTCTCTTTCTCTCTCTCTCTCTCTCTCTCTCTCTCTCTCTCTCTCCTCTCTCTCCTCTCTCTCCTCTCTCTCCTCTCTCTCCTCTCTCTCCCCGCTCCCCTCTCCCCTCTCCCCTCTCTCTGTCTCTCTCTCTCTACTCCCTTAAGTTCTTATTATGACCTTCCAACTTGTACACGTTGACTACTCGGTAGCCTTCTCAGCCATTAACTCAGCTGTGCATCTAAGACTAAGAGCCTTTCAGGCAACACCAGTATCTTGATGCTGGAACAAAGCCTGGTGCCAAGCCGGCTATATCCCTGGACCCACGCGTTGTGTTCTCCCTCCTGGATCCAAGGCTCCACCCAGGCACGTGGAAAAGAAAAGCTTTCTCAGGAAAGGCAAGAACCTAAAACCAGGCACAAGGGGTGGAGCAGGGGGGCACCCTGAAAAGCCCATTATTTCAAAACAGGAGTTTACGTAAACTGGAGCAGTTTAGCTTGGCTTAACGAATATGACAGAAAAGTGTAGGTTCCAGACTCACGTGGGACTGTGTTCAAATCCTGTATGTGTCACTTACAAGTGTAAACCTCAGCCAGTTACTTATGCTGTGAGACGGGGATCACATCATGAGGTTCATGAGGGTTTCGATGAGCTAGCATGCGGAGGAGCCCCTAAGACGGTGCTTCACTACTGTGGGAGCTCAGTGAACACTGAGGCAAGTCACGCTCACAGAGGCACCACTGTGTCCTCTACAGCAACCTGCCTCTCCAAACATGCTACCTCCAGGCTGCAAGTTCCCAGCGTCCGCTATCCCTACCACTTGGTTTATTTAATCACTTGCCCTTCCTTTCATTTCTTCGTTCCTTCCTTCATTTGTCAGCATTTAGTAAATGCCTACTCCGAGCTACATCTTACAAAGAGAGGCCAACAGAGGTATTGATAAGGACAAATGCTTGTTTTGTTCTTGGGGAACCTGGACCTTCCGAAACAACGAGTAGCTGAAACGTGAGCACGTTTTCCTATGACCTCATTCTACTTTTATTATCACTGGCAGCATTTGCTGTTTTAATCATTACCTAACAGAGTTCTACAGTGTTTCACAGCCCATAATCTACTTTCACATTTCATAAAAGCACAGTGAGCCAGAGATGAAAAGGCCAACAAAAGGGTGTATCACGAGCTCATCTTGCTTTGTTTCTGACCGGTGACCTGTGCCAGGGGCAGGACAACAGGGGCACCAGGAGGAGTGGGGGAGTGTGTAGAGGCATTCTCTCCACTGAGAGCAGGGCGGAGCTGGGCGTGTTTTCTGAAAAGTGCATCTGAAACTGTTTTGAGCAGCAGGTTTCAGACTCTACAGCCTTTCCCAGCCAGGCCACTGATTGGACCATGCACACTACACACGGCACAACTTCAGGGGCTCCACTACACAGACGATGAGGTAAATGGCCACCCTCCATGTTGCACAGTGCACAGCCTGCACAGTTGCACAGAGCAGCCATGCCACCCCTCATACTTGGTGGATATGAACACAGATTGTTTGACTCGCAAACTTAATACATGAACTTCTGAGCCATATTGCCTCTCTCCCTGAGCAGAATCAATGTCCGACACTGCTTGGTCTGGTAGTACTTGCAGCACTTTACCTCTCCATGACTCCAGATGCATCATCTGTAAAGAGCTAACTAAGTTTTGAGGGCTTCTGGACCAGTTACTGAGAGAATGCTGGCCAGGTACTTCACACTGTGCCTGGAGCAGAATGGACACGCCGGGCCTGCTCTCCAAGTCGCAGCTAAGCCGAGGAGGCCAGGCAAGAAAAAGAAAGAAGCTTCCTTTGAGACGGAAACCTGGCTCCACCCATTCTGAGCTGTGTAACCTGTGTGTCCTGGTTTGCTTCTCTGTAAAATGTTTCTCATTATACTTGCCCAGAGGATTTCTGTGAGGCCTCAATATATGCATGTTTGGGACACGGGAGGCTGCTTTAACACCTGCTTTCTCATTATTCCCCTCCCAATAGCAGAACTCGGGGATCCGCGCAGGTGTCTGAGTCACGTTCAAAGCTCATGTCAAGTTAACCAAAGGTTATGGTGGCTCTGCTGTGTTTTCATTCTTATAAGGGGCTCTGTGGATGGAAGAACTTCTATCCGTTTAGACCTGCACTTTCTCTAATCCTCTTATGAAAAACCCAGTTTTCTTTTTCTTCTTTTCTAATTCATTGTATTTGCAATTTACAAAAATGAATTACTAGGAAATTATTTGACTAAAACAATGACATGCAAGCTCTTAAGGCCAAATTGTCACTACTATTAGATTCCACAGACATAAGACGACAGCATCAAATGGCTAGTAACAGTTTCCAAATGCCCACTCTCAATGTCTGTGCGTTTCTCACTGTGGACGGTAACTAGCCGTTTGCAGACTGGTACTGGACAGCAGATCACACTTTAAGTAAAGTGTGAACTCAAGCAGGCAGCTGGGACGAGTATGTTTGCTATGTGTCTGTATAAATGAGCGGACCTTATTATTTCTGTCTGAGCCCATTGCTCACCTGAATTTTCACATCACTTCTTGCTTTCTCTCCCAGGTTTCTAAGACCCTGGGCAGAGGTGCCATCCCTGGCTGAGCTCATAATAAGTAGCCACCAATAAACACATCGAATTTGTTTGATAAAGTAACTCCTCCCCAAACCTTCTCCTCCACCTTCTCACATTGCAGCCTTACTTTCTGTAGTTCATACATATTGAATCCTTCAAAATCATCCAACGCCCACCTCACTTCTACATACAGGCACACTTCAAAGATATTGCAGATTTGGTTCCAGAATGCTGCAATAAAGTGAGTATTTCAATAAAGCCAATTGTAACCTATATGCTGGTCTTGCCTTCAATTTGTAAAAAATGCAACATCTGTGAAGCACAGTACAAAGTGTATGCCTGTCTTCCCAATTGTACACACATAGTCAAAGCAGAGTAAGGCTGCTAGTCCTAAAATTTCAAGTTTGCCGTAAGGGAGGAGCCAGATAGAACTTAGGGAGGAGCTCAGAGCAAAGGTTGTCTCATGAAAACCAGACCTTCTGCCCTAGTCAGGAGTGTTTCTTTAAAAGGAAATAACTGGACTCTTCTAAGATGATTTAGAAAACAAAATAACTACCTCTTTCTGAAAGGAAGCCAGTCACTGCTTTTAATAAACTCTTTGGCTCCCAAGATGAAACAGGCCGACAACAACCAACAACAACAAAGAAGACATTATTAACATAATTTTATGTAATTGGATAGAGGGGTAATATTTATTTTAATATTACAGAGGAAATATCTCACAATGCAGACCCTGGATTAATTCTTTATATCTTTGGACTGCACTTATCAAATAAAACTGTACTTATGGAAAAAGCAAACACATAAATCTTGCCCCATTGTCAGCTGGCAACTCCCAGCAAGGGCTAATTGTATTATATATCTTCTGCAGCCATGCCTAGTGGTTGCCAGGTCCAAATGCATCATTATTTATTACATGAACAAATGCACTTTTCTTCTTGGAATCTGAGTTTGGAATTCCATGAAGGTGTAAAATGTGCCCCTCTTCCATGCAGGAGGAAAGAGTAAGACCCCAGTGAGTATAATCTGTTGTCGACACTCCCATGAGGATAAAAATCTGAGTTTCCCTTGCGAGGCATCAAATCAAGTCTGTAAGGAGTGGCCTCTGAAAGGAAAGGAGGGTGGAGGTGAAGCTCTTCTAATCCTCCTCTTTGAAATGTTCCTTTCCCCCAGGAGGAAAATTCACTCTGGATTTGCCAGAACCCAAACCAGTGTTTGACTTAGTTCTGTTTGTTGATAGCCAGGCTCATGGTGTATCTGAGTGCCCCGTTACATGTACACGGATGATTCCCTCTCATTTTCACTCTGGCTCTTCCCCTGTCTGTCCTCTGTCCTTCTTGCAGGACCAGGCTAACTCCCTGGAGGCTGACGGGTGGCCATCTTGCCCTTTCTTGGTCATGTGTCACCCAGACCCAGGACTACTGCTCAGCTGCAGGCTGGGGCACGGAGATTCTTTCTTGCTCTCTGTTAACATTCTCCCAGGCCTAGAGGGTGTGATATGTTGGTTGGAAAGATGTTTAAGCCTAACCACGTGAATGAAATGGATTTCTGCATACCCCACCTCATTACATGTCCCTGCACTGAGGTTAGGGCACAAATACCAGTTATTGTAATCTGGGGTTTCTTTGTCACAACTCTTTGTATATCTAGCTCCCTTTGAAAACTCACAGGGAGTATATGTGAGCAAACGAGGCAAAATTTGGTCAACCCTAGAGTCTTACCAAAAGGACATTTAACAACAATAAAAACACTAGCAGTATAAACAGTAAAACACACACACACACACACACACACACACACACACATATTTACTAACAATAAAAACACTAACTCCTGTGCTTTGGTTTAACTAAAAGCAATTTGAACAGCTGTTATGCACTAGATGCCAGGTTAGGGAGTTTTCACAGACTGTATCCTGTAACCATCAGCGCCACTCCGTGATGCGTGAACTTCACTCCACCCCCCCTTAATTATGGGGAAGATGAAACTCCGTAAGCGTGAACACTACTCACACTGCTGGAACTTGAAACCTGACTTCCCAATTGCATTCCTAACACTCCTCCCATACCACAGTTCCATTTCCTGGAAAGAGAGGCCCCGGGTGGAATAGACAGTAAATCTGGACCAGTGTTTTGTTTTGTCTTTTTGTTTCTGTTTCAGTGAATTTTTAAATTCATTCCTCCACCAAATCAAGAACGACATGAAAACCAAAGAAATAAACACAGTCCTGTCCAGAATTCTACCCACTACGTAGGAATTCTACAATGGAGCATTTTGCTGGAAGGGGATCATTTCCTTCCTTTCCTCCATTAACCCAGTTAAAATCTCATCACACACAAAAGGAAACAGAAGGCAGATTCAGAAAGAGGGACTGTGGCTTTTGCCTCCAGAATGAAAAGCCAGCTAGCTGGTCAGTTCTCTCCACCAACTTGTCTGCCCATTCTTAAATATAAGTTACATTCGCTGTTATCGCCAAGCTGGCCACACTTCTCAGAAAATGTATAACTTTTCCAATTCTAGCAAAATGTCCTCCCTACCCCGAAAGTTAGGATCTTCCACAGAAAACAAATTTTAACCAGATTGAAATGTGTCCTGAATGCCTGGCCAAGAAAGAGTTTGTTGGATTGGTTTGTTTCTAGGAGGCGATGGAGAACCAACTAAAAGTTTACGACAAAGATAAGGAAAATGAAAGGAAATCCTTTTTCTGTTGGTTTATCATAGTCTAGTTCCTGGACATGGCGTGTCCCATGAGAAGCAATGGTACATTCTTTGGGTGACATTCACAAGTCATTTCTGCAAAGTTTTGGAGGACAGTGGGAGAAAGACCAACCAAAGGAAAATTACTGATTACCTAAGTAAAGTAGGACATAGAACTCCATACCAAACCTAAAATGATGTAATCAGCAAGCATCCTGGGACCACAAACTCCAGAGAGCTTCCCAGATGAGCCATGACTGATTTCCACAGGCCTCAAAAGTACCTTGGACCTTGCTCCCTTCCATTCATAAAAAACGTTGCTATCAGTGAATGACTCACCACCCGATATAATTGTAAATTCTTTGGCACGTTAAGTTAAATCATTGTTGAACTCACCTCTTCCCCTTTGAACCCTGGGAAATATTAACGTGTTCTCCCAGGTCCGGGGAGGTACATAGGTGTCCCTGACCCTCTCAAGATGAGGAGGAACTCCCATTTATTGAGCAACAACATTTGCGGGGTTGAGGATATGCAAAGAGAAATGGTCAGAATTCTGTATAGAGAATCAAGACAGGCTTTGTTATTTGTGGGGCCCAAATATCAAAGTGTGGAAACCCTCGTTCAAAGATTATTAAGGATTTTTAAGACGGTAAGAGCAAAGCATTTAACCAAGTATGTGAGTGTGTGAGTGTGTGTGTGTGTGTGTGTGTGTGTGTGTGTGTGTAGGGAGGGGGGGTGTTCTGAATACAGGGTCACCTGTGCAACTGCTCAAGTCACCGGCCCACAGAGCTAACCCTACTAAGACTCAGCACTCAGCCACTGCCACAGATTTCTGAGAACGATCTGAAGCGTGGACATGTTGAGAAGATATATGTACTTTATGATCAGCCAGTTTTAGGGGGCTCTTTCTGGAGTGGAAGAGCCACTAGGATGGCCTTTGTCCCTCTGACCTAAGGGACAAACTAATGCAGGTTTCTGTAGATACCGCATCTTGGCCCTGGGGGCGGGGTGGGGGGGGGGCGGGTATTTCCTGAGGTTATAAGGAAGAAAGGAGTGATTAGTGTAAAGCAATTGATAAAACAAAAGGAGGAGAGAGTGTATCACTGAGGACTAGAAGGAATTGGCCTAACTGCCTCCATTCCAGCACGGAGTATGGACAATGAATGGTCAGACAAGACTTAGTCATTGCACTATACCAGGCAGATACGAGAGTGAGGAGCAGTGCAAAGAGAATGGTTTTTAAGAAGAGGACAAGACACGGCATTTAAAATATCTAGGACAGCCACAAGCTACACCAAGGTTCTAACCTACGGCATACATGCAGCACAAATCAACCAGCACAGAGAGCTACAGCAGAGAACAAACTCTTAAGAAAAAAAGAAAAAAAAGTATGAGAAAAATTCTGAGACGGAGACCCTTAAATCTATTTTTCCCCTGTGAATTTAGAGGAGACAGCCATTTTTTACTTTAGTAGCAGATACATGCCACGGCGGAAGAATCAAGTGCTTTCGCCTATTTATATTTTTACTCTGTATGTTTTCCATAAATGTATGGTAGACTTTATTTAGTAAAAATGGTCATTATAAAGAGAATTCAGGAACTACCTCTGAACTTTTAGCACCCAAACAAACAGAACCAGAATCTATAGATATGGACACATCAAAGATTCAAAACATAAATATCCAGAACACACAAGACACAAACATAAGAAGAAATATTAAACATTAGAGGAACAAAAAAAAATGGGGGATTGAAACAAGTAAACGAATAATTGAGTCAACGCCCTTCTTTCTTCTTTAGGGTCTAGGTGGTAGGAGCAATATATTTCCAGTGGGTTTTCTCAACGATCCCCTTAACTTTGGCACTGAACTCAGATGTGCTGAGATATTCCTGTCTCTTCTCTCAGGGGGAACATTTAACTAAGGTGTCGGCCATTCAATTATTAATACAAGCAGATGCTAAATATGATCACCTCTGCATTGGTTTGGGAATAATACCTCACTCCTCGATATTTAAAGGGCTTGGGGCTGGAGGTTATATTGCAGGAACTTTTTTTCCCCAAAAAAAAAAATGTATACCTTGACATTTAACCAAATTAACAAACATTAATTGCACATAAAAGCCACTTTGCTGAATTGCAATGAGCCATTTAACCCTATGGACCAATCCACCCGAGAGTTACGGGAGGAGAAGCAGAGCTGGCAATTCTCAAACATTAAGACACTTAGCTGCATACACCCTGGCTCCTCCGAGGTCAGAGAAAGCTATGTTGCAGAAAAAGGACGTGAGTCCACATTAGCAATTTGGCAGCATTGTTCAAAAAGAAAAATGTAACCTCAGGACTTTCCCAGGGCTCTCAATTCCGTCTGCCAGGACGTGGCGGTGGAGTGCCGTCTTATTTGTACCCAGGGCAAAGAAGTTCCTCCCCATGGCACCCCCTTTCCTTAGCATATATGTAAAAATTAAGGAACTTTTTTTTTCCCATCTTCAATTTTTTTTGGGGGGTGGGGGTGGGGGCATGTCTTTCTCTGGCTAATTGCTGATTTTCTCTTAGCCCAAGGCTATGACACTTTCTGTCACATTACTTTTCTCTCCAGCAGTTCCTCATCACAAAAATCATCTCTCGGTACTGTCTTCTCCAAGATGTGAGGGCATCATAGGAATCCATCTCTACTTCCTCCCCCCAAGAGAGTATGATTCTTGGAAACAGGTGACCTACAAACACAGCTTTACTTAATTTATCTTCCAGAGGGACAGGTTTTCCGTCCCATGAGGGAGGGTGTGGGCCATGCCTGTTTTATTCACCTTTCTATTTTCAGGGCTGGGCTCCTCCTAGAGCCATATTACCTGCTCAATAAAAGTTTAATGAATGAACAGTGAGTGGTGAGGTGCCATGACTTATTTATTTCTTCCAAAAATGTCTTCCGAAGCACAGTGGATTCCAAAGCAATCACACAGGGCCACCAGCGGCAGCTTATACGCAGATGTTCCTCGTGCATTTTCTGCTTGTCCTAATAGTAATTTCCATTTTGGTTGTGCACACCCCAAAGGGCTGAAGCAGAATGCAGGTCCACAGAATCCAGAGCATAGGAATTGTCATTGGGGTCCCCTTGTCTCACTAACAGCTTCTTCAGAAAGAGTGCAACCCAAAATGAAGAATCCACCTCATAAAACATGGAAACGTTTTTTTTTTCTTTCTGCCTTGCCCCTATTAGAAAGTTTCAAATACTGAGCATGAATGGTTCACAGCTCCCACACTTTTTGTTAATGTCTACTTTGATTTCTAGTTATGTTAATTTTTATATATGTTGAGTCTATGATTTTGCCCAGAGAGGTGCACAACTATTATATTACGTTTCTGTTGTGTTAAGTCACCCAGTTTGTGGTACTTTGTCAGGGCAGCCCTAGGAAATGAACACACCATCTTAAACCACAAGCCAACAGCACACCTAACTGAGAAGCACCAAAAGTATTATCATTAAGTTCAGCAACAAGACAGTAATTCCTGAAGAAGAAGAAGAAGAACGGAGAGAGTGGCCTGCTAAACAGTAGTAGGCCCCTTTCCCTCATGCACGCGGCAACCCTTTGAATCCATTTAAGTGACATGCGCAGTGCCTGAGCTGAACCCCTGCAAACAAGGAGCGAAAGCAAACATTACGAGCGAGGCATTTGATGACTGTCATGCGTTTACTCCTCTAACTATTCCTCCTGAAGGAGAAGGCATCGGCTTGGATTCCCGAGTCTTGCTTTTCCCACTTCTTGTATAATCACTTAGCTTTCCTGAGCTGCCTTCCTCTAATCTATAAGACAGAGATGATATTTTTGCTACAGGAAAGATGAAGATGAAATGTGGGTGGATCAGAAAGGCACTTCGCTGAATACCTGCCACATAGTAGGTGCTCAATAAATGTTGGTTTCTTCCCTTTCTGAGATATTGACGTATCATGGTAAGCCTCAGACATGGGAATTATATTTGGTCAATTATGCTATTCATATTCTCCCAACTGTGGTAAAATTTATAGATTTAAAAATCTCTTTGTAGATCAATTTCTCTAAGTCTATTGAACTACGAAGAAGCAAATCACATACGAAGCAAGAGGGAGGAAAGAATGTGGTGGGTGGGAGGTTTTGTTGTTGTTCTTTTTTTTTTAATTGGCCCACGAGGAAGAATCATTGAGATGTAGGTAATGTTTCATCACTATTTTCTCTCTATTTATAAAGACAGTGGTGGCCAAATGGTCTAAACCCACACACACCAGTGGGGGAAATTGAGTTTTATGTACCGAGTGTTTGATTTCACAGGTTGCTTAATGCACAGAAAGTTTTTAATTTAATATTTTCCCAAAGGCCATTAAAAGTATTGGGTGCATTTTGAAAAGTCCAATAAATATTTGTCATTTTATACGGGGCCATCATTTTTTGTCTGTTTGTTTGTGGTTTCCCCCCCCCCTCACACACAAAGCAAGTGAAATATTTAAGGTCTGAGCCAAGCGCCCAGGAGCTTATTAAAAATGAGTCCAAATGAACACTCTGGCAAATACTGGGAGTATGGAAATGAGGCCACATTTAAGAATCCCTGAGTGGGCCAGAGAAGGAATGCTATGCATGATGCCCTTTGGGGTAAGCCAGGGCTAGAAACCTGAGTAGCTGAGAATTAGCCCAGAGAGAGATGTGCAGGGAGAGAGGGACCTCAAAGGTCAAAGGCCGGGGAGCATGGAAGGTCTAGTGTATGAAAAACAGGAGGGAGGGACTGCTGCCCCGCAAGCCCACCTCCACACACACACACACACACACACACACACACACACACACACACACACACACACTCCAAGTCAATTATCTGATAGCCAAAGGATATCCAGTTAAACCCAACCTCATAGCACGCTCCCTCCCTATGTTCTCCAACAAGTTGTAGAGTATTTATTTGTACATCACCCCATCGCCGACTTCCATCAATCCTATTTTTTAACATCACAAGATGTTAACATCACTTCCGTCACTTATTCATCAGATATATACTTATTGAGTGTCCACTGACCCTTTGCAGGGCCTGGCGTAAAATGCTGGGCAAAAACTGGCGTAGTCCCTTCCTCATTAAATTTGGTGGGTAACGGGGAGGTCAGAGGATGTAAATAAGAAAATAAGGGTGATGCAGTGCAATGTAGTGACTCACATAATATCAGATAATAAAACGAAGATTATGTGTTTCATAGGAACGAGTAGTTGGCTTTAGTTGCTTTTAACTCAAGAGGAAGAGGCTGATTCCTGGGTTAGGCCTCTGTACACTGTAGCAGACAGAATAATGGCCCCCGAAGATGCTGACCTCCTAGTCCCTGGAACCTGTGATTATGTTTACCCAGTTTGGCAAAAGGGACTTTCAGATGCAATTAAGGACACTGAGATGGGGAGACTATTGTGGATTATCCAGATAGGTCCAATGTAATCACAAGGGTCCTTAGAAGAGGGAGGCAGGAGAGTTGGAGAGAGAGATTTGAAGATGCTGCACTGCTGGTTTGGAAGGCGGAGGAAGGGGTCACAAGCCAAGAATGCAGGTGGAATCCAAAGAAACAGACTGTCCCCTAAAGCATCCGGAAGGAACGCAGCCCTTAGACACCTTGATATTAGCCTTGTGAAACATATTTTGGGCTCCTGAGCTCCAGAAGTGTAAAAGAATGAAGTTGTGCTGTTTTAAACACTAAGTTCGTAGCAATTTGTTATAGCAACAATAGGAAACATATACAGACCTATAGGAGTTTATACTGGGAACTCATTAGAGGAAACACATGTGCAAAGGAAGCATACTAGACCACTTTGCCGTCAAAGAAAAGGAGTCCTGTGTCTCTGTGAACTGGGCCTATCACAGTCGGTCATTGGCTGGGAACAGCTCAAGGGAAGAGTGACCTTGGCGCAAACACAGTGCAGGATTCAGAGCACAGGACGTGGGGCTTGGTCCATCTTCCTCTCTGGAGTTGGGGGCTGTGGGGCCCATGCCCGTAGCTACCACAGTGACTATGCCGCTGCCACTGCATTTGATGAAAACTGTCCCCACCAACGCAAGCTGGACCAGCCCTCAGTGGACTTCTCAGGGTATTGGGATGAGACAGGCTGTCCTTCCCTTCTCTATCAACACACCTGGGACAGTGAAAATGACCACACCTATTCTTCCCAGGACTAGAAGTCCTCCTTTCTCTCGTCTTTCAGCTTGTGTTTTACTCATACCTGGCAGGTAAGTCCAGGTTCTCTGTGTACATTTTAAGTTTGAGAAAAATAATCACCTTCAGGACTTCCATAAGAACTAGGAAATTAGTGTTTAATTATATTAAACTGTCCTGCTTTGTGGTTGGTCTCAGTCTTCCTCAGGTCTTGGAAGCTGGAGCTCGTGACGGCACCTCCCATAAGAGACCCATCACGCCCTTGGTGCAAAGATAAGCCAGACGTGGCCAACATCAGAGAGGGCATGGGGCTCAGTCACTGAATTGAGTATCTGTTCTTTTGGCTGCTCCATATCCACTGTCTTCGCTTCTGGTAACTGAACACTTTCTTCCTCTAGTGAACCCATTCAATGGGATTTAGGTGAAGGGGATTGACCCACGATCCCTTGTCAGAGAAAGAATTGAGCAGGTGATCCAGACTGCCCAATCGTTTTAGTCCAGTCTCCCAGCTGAAGAGACTGGCTTAGGATGGTCCACAAATAGAACCCAGATCTACCTGATGCTATAGCCCCGCATTAAACTAAAATAATATATGCAAAAAGCATGGTTCAAAGTAAATGCTCTCCAGCTGTAACCCTCCCATCTCTTTATCCTTTTTGATGTACTCAGATCTCCAGATGTAGACACCCATCCTACCTGACTTAGAAATACATCTATTGAATTTCTACGCCAGAATCACCATAGAATTGCACCATCATTTGGACAGAGGACTCTGGTGGTCTGCTTGGCTCAACTTCTCAGGCCAAGTGCAAGGCCATCAACCCTTTCCTGAGCCAGACCCTGTCGTGGCCTCCTTCTCCTCCTCCCTCGGGCCCCCAGGAGGTCCCAGCAAGCCTGCTGTCCTCACCTGCCATGAAATTGTACCACAGGACGCTAAATGCAGCCTCCACTTAGCACCTGGAGCACCATGTATCCAGGACAAACAGCAAAGGCAGCCTTGAGGCAGCATCTGTCCTTCAAACTGTATTTAGGAAATCCCAACGCTATGGCCTTGGTGCTACCCGAGTAACATGTGACCAGCCCCCTCCCAAGTGGGGATGGGAAAAGAGAAGACCTTCAGAGACAGTGTTATTATGTGTGGAAAAGTAAAAATTGCTGAAATTAGTCATGAAAGATCCAAATATCTCCTGTTGCTGAATCTGAGGCATGTATATGTGCAGTGGGAATAAAGTTATTAAAAACATTTTTTTCCCACTATTTATATGTGTCCTATCATCTGGCTTGGATCTTTACGGAGAAATTGGAGGAGGAGCCAATTATGTCCTTATGGGAGGAAAGGGGCCAAGGAAGGTGGCCTGGGGTTAAACACCACATCTGCTGTTGACCCCAAAGAGGCCTGAGCTGGAGGCCTCAAGTCCTGTCTGATGTGCTCTTTGTTTCCGTCTGTCTGCAATAGCAAGGGGACAGTCAGCAAGCTTCCTTGAGAGTAACTTAGTGACAGCAAGGAAATACAGCCTCTACATGATCCGTTTATCAAAAAGATATCTTTTGGGGGGTGGGGGGTGGGAGATGAAGGTAAGGGGGATTAAATATATGGTGATGGAAGGAGAACTGAGTCTGGGTGGTGAACACACAATGGGATTTATAGATGATGTAATACAGAATTGTACACCTGAAATCTATGTAATTTTATTAACAATTGTCACCCCAATAAATTTAATTTAAAAAAAAAAGATATCTTTTACGAAATGAAACTGCATCATTCTATCAATTTCTGTAAGGCGCGATATTGGTAGCATACAGGGCTCATCATCAGACCTGGATTTGAGTCTCGATACTGCTACTTACTAGCTGTGTGATCTTAGGCAACTGTCTTAACCTCTCTGAGCCCTAGAGCCCTCAGCTTTAGTGTGGGAACTAGAAACATCTAGGGTTGTTAGGAGGATTAGATGAGATAGTGCGTGTAAAATGCTCAGCATGACCCCAGATGCATTGTGGGAACTCAGAGAATGTCAGCAATGATGACAGCAAAGGTTCAGATGATGGCCATTCTCCACGCTACTTGCACAAGAGGAGTTCAATAAAACTGTCCCTGTTAAGCCTTTTGGATAAAGGCCACCTGGACCCAAGAGGAGGCATCAGGAAGCTCTTTGGTGTCAGAGCAGATCATGAGAAAAAAATCGATTTCCTGGGCACTGGTGACAAACTGTAACAGGTGACCCGCTGAAGCATCAGTGACTCTCTGGTTCGATGAGCGGGCAAAAGTTCAGCCACTGACACCAAAGCTTGCACACGCTCCTCTCTCTCGGGACTGCAGATTCTGATGGGAAATCTCTGGAGATGAGGATCTCTGGAGACCCTGGGTTCTTCCTATTTTAGGTGAGGCCAGAAATACCCCAGGCAGAGCTGACTTCTAGCAGATGTCCCCACAGCTGGCCACAAATGGCGATCAGGAGGGGAAGGCAGAGGCAAGCAAGACCAATAGGGGAGAAGTTGGGTGAACTCCTTTAAAGTTCAAACATTTAATTTTGTCCTGATTTTGTTCCAGGCTGAGGGGTCAAGTCATTTCTTATTTTATCCAAATCAGCTCAGCACCCTCTAGAGAGAAGACAAGCACACTGCTATAATAATATTCCCAAAGCCCTCGATTAAATGCCTACAAAATGCCGCTGGAAGTTAGAACCTTACAGAGCTCAAAATCAGTGTGTCACCATTCCCGTTTTCAAAAATAAACACACGGGGTAGGAGATTTCAGTATTCTGTGATATACATATCAGCTGGTCTGACTCTTTTTAGCTGTTTTATGGGAAGATTGGGTCTGGTTTGATGCACATGTTTCCTTGGGACTTAGAACGCACTCCAAGAGCCATTTTGACAGAAAGTTTCCATCTTGAAAGACTGCTTGCAGGTTGTGTGCCCGTCACACTGGTCTCTGCACCCTGCTCACAGATTCACATGGGTAGTCATAGCCAAAATTTCTCTCTGCAGATACTTTCTTATCTCTTGAGAAACAATGGAAAAGACTGGAAAGTTCTCCCAAACTCTCAGGCTTTTCATCTGGGACAAGAGTCTAGTTGAAACTTCTGAGGAAGTAACCATTGAGTGGAGATCTGAAGGATGAGTGCACATTAACTACACAAAGGAGGGGTATGTGTCCCAGTAAAAGGTATTCTTAAGGGGCGGCCAGGAGCTCAGTTGGTTAGAGTGCGATGCTCTTAACACCAGGGTTGCCAGTTCGATCCCCACATGGGCCAGTGTAAGCTGCGCCCTCCACAACTAGATTGAAACAACTACTTGACTCAGAGCTGATGGGTCATGGAAAAACACACTTAAAATAAATAAAAGTTAAAAAAAGAAAAAAAGTATTCTTAAGAACCCAAGAGGATGACCAGTGGTGGGCTGGAGCCAGCTTAGAGCAGTTCACCAGAGCCAACTGTGCACATCTCTTCCCAGCTCCATGTTCAGTGACATCACATTTGTAGCTTGAAATTGGCCTTGGTGGGAGTATTTACATCACAGTAATTGGCAGATGCTACAAATTAGGGCTTTTTTTAAGGTTAAGGACCTCATCTTCTTTCTTGCACTCTTGTTGCTAGCAGTCTGTATGGCAGATTTACAGAAGCTCATTAAAGGTGAATTTTCTGGGAAGTTGGAGATAGTTACAGAAGTCATTCATCTACTTTCCCAACCAATTATCTAACCTACAGAATGGTTGAGAATCCGTATGGAGGAATAGCGCGAAACCTGGACTGATAGCCCAAACATCTTGATTCCTGATTGGTTCTCAGAGAAGCAGGTTCTCATCTGCCTTGAGCAGTAACTCTCCCACTTGCTGAGAACATGGGCAACCAGACATCTGAGTCTCACTTTCTTCATAGCTTTGACAATTGTTCTCAGTTATAACTTTTGATTAAAAGGATTGGTATGGTTTGTACTGGGTTTTGCCTTGTTCTGAAGTCACCCAGGGACTGACAAGAACTCAATAAGTCACTAGTCTGTCTCCCTATAGTATAGGAAGAGAAGGAAATTGATGTCAAACCTTTTCTACAAAAGTGATAATTTATGTAGATACATATGAACACAGATTTAATTTTAAGAGAACAGAAACTTCTCTCAAGAAGACATACAAATGGCCAATAGATATATGAAAAAACACTCATCTTCATTAGTTTATTAGGGAAACGCAAATCAAAACCACAATGAGATGTCACCTAACACCTCTTAGAATGGCTATCATCAACAAGACAAATAATAGCAAGTGTTGTAGAGGCTGTGGAGAAAAAGGAACCCTCATACACTGTTGGTGGGAATGCAGACTGGTACAGCCACTATGGAAACCTGTATGGAGGTTCTTCAAATAATTAAGAATAGAATTACCATATGAACCAGTAATCCCTCTCCTGGGTATCTACCCAAAAAACCTGAAAACATTTATCCGCAAAGATATATGTACTCCAATGTTCATTGCAGATTTATTTACAGTGACCAAGACATGGAAACAACCAAAGTGTCCTTCGATAGATGATCGGATAAAGAAGATGTGGTTTATATACACAATGGAATACTACTCTGCCATAATATGAAATACTGCCATTTGCTACAACATGGATAGATCTGGAGATTATAATGCTAAGCAACATTAGTCAGACAGACAAAGTCGAGAACCATATGACTTCACTCATACATGGGATATAAAACTGAAAGCAACAAAGGAACAAGCCAAACAAATAAACAAACAAAAACTCATAGACACAGACTACAGTTTAGTGGTTACTGGAGGGTAAGGGGGAAAGAGGGTTGGTAGAAGAGGTTAAATGGGTCAAATATATGGTGATGGAAGGAGAACTGACTCTGGGTGGTGAGCACACAATGTGATCTATAGATGTATTATAGAATTGTATACTTGAAACCTACGTAATTTTACTAACCATGCCACCCCAATACATTTAATTTTTAAAAAATGCTTGTAAAAAAAAAAGAAAAAAAAAATGAATTCTGAAGTCAATAATATTTAGATTCAAATCTTGACTCCATCACTACTTTTTTTTGAAGGGGCAACATGAAGGGGCATTTATCTTTTCTGTACCCACGTGTCCTTATCTGTAAGGATTTTGATAGCACCTACCTTCGAAAATTGTGATGAAGATTTAATGAGATAACACAAGTATAATACTTGGCATAGACCCTACTATGTAATAAGTTCCCTATAAACAGTAGTGGAAGGTTTTAAAAAACTAAAATTATAGACCTGCAAGGGATCTAGCAATTTCTTAGTCAAACATCCCTCATTGTTGAGCCACCACTTATCAGGAACTACTTTCCGAGCGCTTGTTATTTATTATTTACAATTCATAAAGAGCCCTACAAGCTACATGTCATTACCTTCATTTTCTTAATGAAAAACCCGAGGGTAAATGTGGTAAGTGACTTACTTAAGACCACAGTTAATACCTGGCTAAACTAGAATTTTACTCTTGGTTTGTCTGTCTTCAAATCCTATGCTATTTCTCTACACTATCCAGCCTCAAAGGTAAGAAAGTCCAAAGAGAGGAACTAATTTGCCCAAGACTAAAAAAAATTAATAGCCCAACTACAATTCAAGTCTTTGAATCCTATGTTGGTATAATTTGCATCGACCCTCAATGTCTCTTCTAGCACCACACAAATAGATTTAAATCAGCTCTATTCAGGACATTTGTACGTCAAAAAAACCCACATGTTATGTGTTGGCCAACAATGGAATTTGAAGACTCCTGTTCTTAAGTGGAAGCAGGGGACATTAAATACCTTTTGATTACCCAAGGGTAGGGATTACAGCTTTAGCTTCTTCCCCCATGCACCCCACATTTCTAAGATTCCCAGCATTGCCTCTAGTCTTGGTGCTCGTTGGATTTGTGCCTCAGTTTACACATTTGGAAATGGAATCATAACATTTCACAATCCCATCGTGAGAACAAAATAATCTGAAAGCACTAGGTATAATTTTGCATACACAACAGGTACCCATCTACATTGCGTTTCCTTCCCTCCCCCGGAAATGCAATTTGGCCATATAGCTGCATCCTAATCTCAGCATTGGGGAGGACATGATATGCCACAGGATATGCCTTGAACTGTGAGCAACCCCAGCCCCTCTATCAGGACTCTCCCTCAGTGATGGGTGGTGGTAACAAGGAATCAAAGTGCTAGGGCATTTTCACAGGGCAAAGTCCTAGGGCATTCAGCAAACATTAACCACTTCATTCGTGATTACTTCACATCGAGCTCTATCGTATGCCAATTAATCACTTACACAGGGCCAGGATTGTGGACAGGTTTAATCACAGTGATGAATGAGCAACACATTCAGGTGCTTTTGGAAATGAGTCACGTGGAGGAGGCAGGAGAACAAGGGCCGGCGTCCCCATCCTGTGATGAGTCCCTGTTCACATCTGGTCTGTTTTATTGCTGTTGAGAAAATGTACTATTTGGAGAATGAAGACCACGTCTCAGCCCAGTACTGCTGGCAACCAGCCATGGGCCCTTGACTGAGTCACTATACAGGTCATATTTATGAAGAAGGCCTGTAGACATGGTCACAAAGACCTGGCTTTGGATTCCAGGAGCTGCACTTTGTGGTTGCGTAGCCTTGACCTCATGGGGGCCAGCTTCACAATCCATAACCCCTCGGAATGTTTCTCTATAGTTCTCAGTAGAGCTATACTTATTTAAATATTTATGATGGTGTTTTGGTTGGTTTGTTTGCCATGGAAAACCATTTGGTCTGATCCTCTGTATTAGTTTCCTATTGCTGCTATAACAAATTACCATCAACTTAATGGCTTAAAACACTATAAGCTTAGTGGCTTAAAATCCGCTTTACAGCTCTTGGGGTCAGAAATTCAATGGGTCTTATGGAATAAAATTGCAGTGTCAGCAGGACCGGGTTCCTTCCCGAGGCTCTCGCCTTTCCCAGCTTCTACAGGCCTCCTGCATTATTCTTTGACTCTGATCTCTTGTTCCATCTTCAAAGTACATCACTCCAGCCTCTGCTTTGTCACCCTGTCTCCTTCTCTTATGATTACACCAGACCCTGGTGATCACCTTAGGACCATCCACATAATCTAAAATAATCTTCCCATCTCAAGGTCCTTCCTGTAATCATACCTGCAGAGTCCCTTTTGCCATGTAGAGTAACCTAGTCATAGGTCTTAAGATTAGAATGTGGATAGCTTTGTGGGAAAGGATTATTCTGCCTATCACAAAATCTTACTGTCAGTCAGATTAAAATTACATGATGGACGTCCAGGAGAAAGAGTTTAACCTCCAAGGGAAAAACGCATTGATGAGAACAAGGAAATGGAAGGGAAAAGAAGAGTCAGGATCAACAAAAAGTATCATTTAGCAGGGCTAACTTGAGCAAATTGTACCAATCTGTTCTTTTTCCATCTGTGAAGTGAGGATTGTAACACTACGAATCACATGGATTTGTTGCGATTCCAGCACATCATGGTGACAGGAAGAATTCTAATCCCGATGTCTTACCTTCTTTGCAATTACTATGCCATTCACGCAAGAAGAGAGGGTTATTGAGTGCTCAACAATGTCACTGTGACTTTCTGACACAGTATGACACCTCCACATAACTCTCAGAGAACGTCTTACGGACTTCTCTTGCCAGGCTTAATCACAGTCTTAGATTTTAAAAGTGGTAAGTAATGTGGATGGCAATTTAGCGTTGCGAGGCATTTTCTCCCTTCATCTTCACCCCTCCTCTCTACCCAGAGGAAGATCCTAAGGGTCAGAGTGGATAATCCCAAAATCACATTGCTGAGAAGTGGAATAGTGCTGCTTTTCCAGCTCCAAACTCTATACCTTCTCCACTATGCCATATTCTCTGTGTATTATTTCATACCCATGTCACACTCAGGTATTAAGGCTGGGGAAATAAGGATAAGAGAATCTAACAGAAATTAACTGGGAATCAAAACAACTGGGAATCATATGTATGAAATAACCGATCATAATTTTTATTGCTGACATTGTCTTTCGAGAATGTTTCTCGGGTTCAAAATACTGGAGTTGGAGTGACCAGGGTTTGAATCCTGGTTCTGACATTTAGAACTCAGTGATATTTGGCAAGTCACTTTACCTCTGAGTCTCGATGCCAGCTCCTGCTCCGGTAAGGCCCTGCGTCACTGCCATTTGGGCATAAAGGTAAAAGTGAATGTAATTGTTGAGTGACAGATTAGTGGTGTCAGGCTATACTTATGGAAATGTTCCAAGGGACGTTTGATTGGATTAATTCTTCTAGAACCTTTGCAATTAAGTGGAAGCAATGCTAGAGACTAATTGACAGGCTTGGCTAAGGTGAGCTGGCTTTCCTTCTATCACTCTTGCCCATATTTTCTAGGGGCACTTATTTGGGGAGATAAATATTTAGGTTTCAAGAAATCATACTCAATTTCTCTGAGGCCTTCTCACTTCAGCTGGATATGAAAAGAGTTACAATTTGGAAGGTGTGTCATAAATCCAGTGACAGCTATTCTGGAACTGATTGGAGGCACTTTCAAACCTAATTAAAGTGGTTTCCCTCTTTGAATTTGCTCCAGGTATCCATTTATTGCCTGGCTAGAAACTAATTTGTAGCAAGATTTGGGATCTGGGCCCTTACACAGAGAGGTTTGTTACATATGATTAAGCTAGGCCATTTGGTGTAATACCAGAGAAGTAATTTGGAATAAAAGAAATTGCATTCTATATTCAAGAAACAAAATACCCTTCTAACCATAAACAGAATTAAACTGCATAAAAATATATTTTCTGAGACCAAGCACCTATTTCAGGTGCTTTCTGAACATGCACTTAGAAACCTTTGCCTTAGAATCATGTCTTCAACCATAAACCCAGGTCCTTCATGCATAAACTGGGTGCCTGTTTCCCCACTGCCTTTTTTCCTCCTCCTTTCGCATCTCATGGTGACCTCCTTCTATTGCAGTGTCATTGTAAGGAATGTTGTCAGTTAGTTAGCACAGTACCTGGCACACAGAAGACACCCACTGAATCATAGCCAAGCTCAACACCATCATCATTTGTCTAGAGATCCTACACTCGTATGTTCTGGAGAGTGAGGGAAGGTGGAAGAGGACAACCGGAAATCAGAGAATCATTCATTGAGGGATCTAATCTGTGCCTCACAATAGCTTTCATGGAGTTCCCTGAACACTCTGTTATGTGGATCTAACTCCATGTTACAAAGAACGACTAAGACACAGACACATTCATACTATTGCTCATAACCAAATATCTACTGAACTCTCATCTAGCTCACACATCTCGGCTCAATCTTGACCTCCCCAGGGAAACCTTCCCTGAACCCCTGGACAAAGTCAAATCTCTCTGGTACACAATCTCATAATGTCCGGCACCCCCTTTCCCCTTTGTAATTCTTCTCACGATTGCATATTTACTTTTATTTGTATTGTCATTTGATTACTATTTGTCTCTGCTTAAACTTGATAAGCTTCGTGTGTGATTTTTCTCACTATTATACCCCAGTCTCTAGCACACATTGGTACTCAGTAATTAATTCGTGAATGAATAAATGAAACAATGAATGAATGAGTCAAAAAGACCAAAAATAACAAGTGTTGGAGGGGATGTGGAGAAATGGGAACCCTTATACATTGCTGGTGGAATTGTAAAGTCGTGCAGCTATTTTGGAAAACAGTCTGTCAGTTCTTCAAAATGTCAAACATAGAGTTAACATATGACCCAGCAACTCTATCCTAGATATGTTACAAGAGAATTGAAAATATATGTCCACTCAAAAACCCTCCATGAATGTCCATTGTATTATTACTCATAATAGCCAAAAAATTGAAAAAAACTTCAAATGTCTATCAACTAATGAATGAAGAAACAAAATGTATTATAGCCACATCATGGAATATTATTTGACAATGAAAAAGAATAAAGAATTCATACATGCTACAATATAGATGAATCTTGAAAACATTATATTAAGTGAAATAAGCCAGTAACAAAAAAAAAAGCCATATATTATATAATTCCCTTTATATGAAATGTCCAGAATAGAAAAATCCATAGAGACAGAAAGCAAATGAGTGATTGCCAGGAGCGTATAGAGAAAGGAACTGAGAGTCACTGCTTTGAGATAAGATTTCTCGTTAGGGATCATAAAAATATTCTGCAATTAGATAATGGGAATGGTTGCACGACCTTGTTTATAAATTTAAAACACTGAAATGTACACTTTAAAGTGGTGAATTTGAGCTCAGAGGATTTTTAGAGCAGAGAAACTACTCTGTATGATACTATAATGATGGGTCCACGTCATTATACATTTGCCTAAACCCATGGAATGTACATCAGCTGTGAACCCTAATGAAAACTATGGACTTTGGGTGATAATGACGTGTTAATGTAGGTTCACGGGTTGTAGCAAATGTACCACTCTGATGGGAGCTGTTCATAACGGGGGAGGTTGTATATGGGGGGGGGGGGGCAGAGGGCGTATGGGAAATCTTTGTAGCTTCTGCCCAATATTACCTGTGAACCTAAAACGTCTCTAAAAAAAAATTAAACCTCATTTGAAATGGTGAGTTTTATGACTAATGTGTCAATAAAGCTATTATTTAAAATTCAACCCCTAGAGGTTTGGTAGTGTCTTTTCTGAGTCCTGTCCTGGCTCAGTCTTTATTATATAGGACCTTTATTTAGCCTTTGTGAAAGCTTTCTAACGTAGATATTGTTACACTTATATTTTACAGATTAAGGAATTGAGGCTCAGGATCATAAAGTGATTTTGCTGAAGGTTAAGTAAGTGGTGAAGGGTATGTAATGGATGCTTGTCTGATGCGTCTCTGACACGTCTTAGGGCAACAATAGGTTTCCTCCTACCTATCGCTTTTAACTTATGTTCCTCATTGCACGGGTTGGGGAAACTGACACCTGAGATTGCCCAGATTAGAACCTACAGTGTAGCCCTGCCCATGACATCACACTTGTCATCCCTAGGGAGGCAGGCTGGATCCAAACCAACACCTACCTTCCCTGCACCGAACGATGGAAGGTGTTACATAAACAAGAGACCCGACAACCTTACTTGTATTGGATGGAAACACAGGACCATAAAAGGTCTGTAAAAATGATTGGAAAACACAAGGTGATCTTTAACCAAATGTTGAAAGATTTCAGAGAGAAACTATGTGCCATAGCGTGGCCAGAAAATCCTTTCCAGAGAAGGGCTACCAATGAATCCTGAATGAGGAACAGCGCTTGGAAGAGTCCGTGGGTTACTAACAGAGAAACCAAACAGTATAGAGCTACAGTTTGTCATCTCCACCACAAGCATTTTCATCTTCTTTATGGGGGCTGTGGAGGAGGAAGGTTGAATTTCTGCCTCTCCTTGCATAGGAGTGGGGGTGGGGGTTCCAACTTTACTTCTGTGGGGGCAGAGCAGAGCAAGAGCCCCAGACTTTTTGTGCACTCCTTTCCCAAGCTCATCCCATCAGAAGATGACTTTCTAAGCTGGTTGTCCAGAGTGGAAGGTAACCAGGCCACCCTTACAGTGACCCTAGAGCACTGGTTCTCAACTTTGGGGGTGCCTATTTGGCAATGTCTGGAGACATTTTTGGTTATGACTTGGGGGAAATAGGTTCTACTAGTATCTAGTAGGTCATGGCTGCTCCCAAACATCCTACAAGTACAGGACAGCCCCCCACAACAAAGAATTATCCAACCCCAATTGTCAATAATGCTGAGACTGAGAAACCTACCAAAGAAAGTACTATTCTTAGTTATCCTTCCAGTCCCAGCCTAGAGGAGAATCAGCCTTCCGATTTCCATTCTACCTTCTTCCTTAGACAACTATTGACCAAGTAACCCAGACCATCAAGAATTGGGTTGCACATGCCAGCTCCTTGCTAACACCTGAGAGCATTGTCTCTAGCTATTCTCCTTATTTGGTTGGTGAAGTTGATTTGGCTTTTTCTTGAATTATAGTCATAATGTCCCTCCCTCTGGCTTGGAGGCAAAACAAGCAGAGATTCAGGAAGGAGAAGCAAGTAGTTTTCCTGAAGCCCCCTGGCCTAATCTCTGTTTATCGTAGGAATCCTACATTTCATGGTGCATGGATTTCTGTCCAAGCCCTTCCTTGTTTTCCATTAGGTTTTGCCCTTGTTCACACAGCTCCCTTGACTCAGAACACATGAGAACAAGAGGGTGAATGGCAAAATTTAGGTGCTACAATTGACAGAGAACTCCAAAATGCTAGCATTGCATTTAAGTTTGTCTTCCCAGCAAACCCATGACCTGTGCAAGTGGGAATTGGGTGTCACAGGAAATGGGGCAGAGATATTTCATTTGCAGTGAAAATTCCAGATCATTCCAAACCCAATGGCTGAGATGCATTTTTCAAGAGGAACAAATGGGTGTCTGTGAGTATGAGGGTTTCAGATGTTCAGGAGAAGAAGACGTTTTAGCCAAACCTCCTAGGGGAGTCTGTCTGGTCCAGGCCAAGACAACTTACTCCATGAGGAGGCTAGATGAGGCCTGAAAATGCTGCGTCTCTGAGGAGATGGGCTCATGCAACGGCCACGTTCTCATTGGCTACCAGTCTATTTGGGTCTTGATGGCAACTAATGGGTCATCTCTGAGAAAGAAGATGCAGCTCTGTCTGAGGAGGCAACCCCGTGAATCTGATCTATGCTTTATGAGTGTCCTTCATAGGAGGCCTGCGTAAATAACCCATTTGTGGCCCAGCCTACGTCCTGCTTAATGGAAGGTTGACAGTTACAGGTTCTATGAGTACAGGGTGAAAGATTGACACATCCAAGGGCAAGTCTCAGTGGGCATTTGATTCTCACCAGCTGTATGGTATTATTTTTCACAGCATGGCTTTCCATGTTGCAAGTCAGTAAGCCTTCAAAATCCCACATTCCTTAGCCCTGTGAAACTTCAGCTGATAATGTAATGTGATCACTCTCTGAAATGCACCACTCTCTGGGGTGCTGCACATTTGCAGGTTAAAAGCAAGCGTAGCATATCACTCTTAGCACAGAGAAGATCAAAGAGGTGACAGTGAAGGTCTAGGACAGCAGTTATCAAACTTTTGGTCTTACGGACCCATTCACACATTTACAATCTATTGAGGTCCTCAAAGAGCTTTAGATTACGTGAGTTACGTCTATTGATATTTACATTTTAGAAATTAAAACTGATGAAATTTTTAAATATTTATTTATTCACTCATTTAAAATAATACTAAACCCATTACATGTCAATATAAATAACACAGTTTTATTTAAAGTAGCCATAGTTTTCAAGACAGAAAACAATTTAGCAAGAAGGGTGGCATTGCTTAGTATTTTTTGCAAATCCCTTTAATGTCTGGCTTAATAGACTACAGCTAGAGTCTCACATCTACTTCTGTATTCAATCCATTATAATTTATTTTTTTTTGTTGAACTATATGAAGCAAATCCAGACTCACTTAGGTATGTAGTTAGAAGAGAGGACAATATTTTAATAGTCTTGTCAATTAGTTGTTTGATAGTACACCAAAACTTGACAAGGGATACTTCTTAAAGATTAGTTGCAATGTAATACTGAAACCATATCAATGTTTTTGTATTGTGTCCAATTAAAATCCATCGGTCGATCTTGCATTTTGAATGGTTCTTTAACTCATACCTGTTGATTCATTTCAAAAATATAGATTCCCTTAGGTAGATATTTTTGTAAATATTCTCACATTTCATTTATGCAATATATTTTTTAAAAAAATACATTTGTCAATACCACCACCAATCTCATCACAAATATATTCAAGTACTGGGAAGCTGTCAAGTTCACAGTTACAGATACAAGTTTTCTAAAATTCAAATTTTCACTTGAAAGCTTTTATTTTAGCTTTGGCAACAAATACCGTCAGCTGTTTTCCTTGAAGGGACAGGCTCACCCTACTCATTTTCAAGAAACTGTCTGCCAAATACCCAAGTCTGAATAATTATGATTTGTTAGTTGCTCTTCCAAGTAAAGATGGTGTTGCATGAAAACAAGCGGCTAGTTACGCTCACAACTCAAGCCATCCCACACATGCTTTCCCTTGAGGGAACCATAGTCCTTTGCTGGGCAGAAGAGCTTTCTGAGTCCTTTACACTTTACTTCATCACAGGAAACAGTAAGTATCCACTGGTCCAAGTTCTCATTTTACTTTCTCCATTCAAGGGTGGTGATCGAAGGAAATTAATGTTTTTTTACTGCTTTATCAAGGATATTCTTAAGAAAAATTGGCTTTATTTGTTTGCTTGATTTTATTGAAAGAGCATGGTAATGGAGAGTGAAATGACAACGTGTGCAAGTGGATATTGCTGCTTTGAGTGATTTCTGCAAATGCACCAGCATTTTCTTCCACCATGACTTTTGCACCATCAGGGCAACTGTCAACACAGCTCAAAAGGCAAATAATGTCTTAGTAGTATGAAACTAGTTTTGACCTCGCAGACTCCCTGAAAAAGTCTAGGGGACCTACCAGGGTCCATGGAACATGCTTAGAGGACCAGCCACCTAGGGAAGAGTGGAGTCCTGACCACAGCAATGAGACGCCATCGGACAGTTTTCCCCATGGTGGGGGTGAGCAGATGTTCTTTTGAGAAATCTTCCATATCAGCCACAATGTGGAGATGCTCTGAAGGGAAGGCTGACAAGTAAATATAGGAAAACCAATTGGGAGCCCACTGCATTCATCTAGATGAAAAATGATGAGGGTTTCAAGTAGGACAGAGGAAGTGGGATAGAGAGAAAGCTTTGGAGAGCTGCGTAAGAGTGGCTGTGTTATGAATCCTATACCCAGATCTCAACCCCATCACCAGGCAGGTCATTAGAGCTATAAATTACAAATTAATCTTTTTTTTTTTTTTTTTTTTTTTTAAAGCAAGGGAGGAAAGTGTTGCGCGCGAATTCTTCCTCTGCCCTCTGTGTGTGTATTTGATGACTCTGGTTTTCCTCTGCAAAAGTCAATGAAACAATTAAGTCTCTGCCCATTTTTCCTCATTCTGATCTCAAACAGTGTTAAAAAGGCTTGCGCTACACTTTTCACACCCGGGCCTGTTAATAATGCATGCGTTCTCCTTCTTCGTTTCTTTTGTCTTTGCTGCTTAAACACCGTGGAAATGCGGAAGTGTTCCTTTGGTTTCTCAATGTCCATCCTTCCAAACATTCAAACAGCCACTTTAATGCAGATGACTAGGGGCTGGTAAAATCCTTTCTACCTTGCACCAAATCCCTAAGAAGGGATAAAAATGGATCTTTGCTAATTTCGTCAGCTTGCCTTGTGACAGATTCTGGGTTTCATTTAAATAGCTTCTCCCAGGGTTGTGGTGGCTAAGCTACAGAAGGGGATTCTGCTGCTCCTCAGAGTGTGGTCTGTGGGCCAGAGGCATCGGCTTCATTCCAGAAAAGGGTTTCTCAACCTTGACACTATCCACATCTGGGGCCAGAAAACTCTTAGTTGTGGGAGCACCATCACTTGCCTGTACCCACCGGATGCTAATACCCCCAGTTCTGACATTGCCAAAGGTCCACTGGAGGCAAAATCACCCCAGCTGATAACCACTACCCGAGGCCTTACTGGACACGTAAACACTCCAGGCCCATTCCAGAGCTAATGAATCAGAGGCTGCATTTTCCAAGTCACCAGGTGATTCAAAGGCACACTGAGGTGTGAGAAGTGCTGGGCCGGAGCACTGGTTCCCAAACTTGGCAGCACACTGTCATCACCCAGGAATCTCGAAGACAATTTTAGTGCCTGGCCCCCACCCCCAGAGATCCTCATGGAGTCGGGTGGGTCCATCTGGGCACTGGGATTTTCAAGATGATTCCCCAGGTGATTCTGATGCAGCAAAGGTAAAACCACCATTTCTCACATGGTGTAGCCTAATCCTCACATTCTGCAGATGAGGAAACTGAGGCATAGAAGGAGCAGGAACTTCCCCAGCTGATAATCAGTAGAGACAAGATTCACGCCGTAAACTTCCATTACGGTTCAGGAGCCCTAGGAATGCTCCACTAGTCCTTTCTAGCTCCGCTGAACTAGGTTTGTATATGTCTTTTTCTAATTTTTCCCTCCCTAATGCCATGGTGAGGTGTCTGAGGGCAAGCATGTCTGTCTGGCTCACCATACCTAGGTGTCTTCCTGGTGCTGAGAACTCCTGTGCACAAAGGACAAGCAACACAGCGGAGTGAGTGGACAGGGAAACAAAATGAACACACAACAGAGCCCTCCCAGTCACAGAGGAAGTCAGAAAAAAAAATGAGAGGTGTTCTGCCTGGGGCTGAGTGCAGCTACGTGCTCTTCCTGCCTGCTCACTGGCCGGCCTTTCAGCTCAATCTCTGTCACTGAGGCCAGAGCAGGCCGAGGTCCAAGTCCAGGTCCAGGTCCAGCAAAGAACCCCACCATCAGCATCTCCAAAAGGAGCCTTGACCGCAAGTCAACTGTGAACCCAGCACTCCACCCCTAATCCCCCCATCCTTGTGTGTGGTGAGGCCAACCATGTCTCTGTAGATAAAGACACCAAGGTTCAGACTAGTAGCACTTCCTCTTAAGTGCTAGGGAGCTAGAATTCAGAGGTACCTGTGATTCCAGCCCTCCCAATAACCCGACAGAGAAGGGTCTCTCTCTGGGTGCCCCGAGGAACTCTGGATGTCAGGCCCAGCTACCTTCTCCAGCCTCATTTCTCACTTTTCCCCTCCCTTGCCCACGCCTTCTAACCCAACAGGACTCTCCATCCACTTTAGCCACACTGACCCCCTTTCACTTCCCCTAACATGTCATATTGTCTCTCACCTAAGAGCCTCTGTACTTACTGTTCCAGTGGCCTCTAATACTCTCCCACAGCTCGCTCTTCTCCATTCTTCAGGTCTCAGCTTACAAGTTAATTCCTACAGGAAGCCTTCCCAGACCACCCCTCTCCAGGGAGACGCTTCTGTTGTATGTCCCTGTAGCACATTCTGATTTCTACTATATTCACAATACTGTCTAATGGTGATTCCCTGTTTAATTGCTATCCCGAATATGTGATAAACCTTGGGAGGGCAGTGGGCATGTGCTTCACCTCATATCCCTACACCTAGTGTCATTCCCGGCACGGACTGTGTGCTGAATAAACATTTATTCAAGGAATCAGTAAACCAAAAAATGTTCACAGCATCCCAGTCAAGACTTGGGCCTATATGGTCCCTTTCAGCCGGGTCCAAGACTGGAATTAAAATGAAGAGATGGAGGGAAGAAGTTTGTTTTTGTTTGGGTATTTGGAAAGTCGCATTATTTGTGAAGAGATGACAAAAGAATCAGTCGTCAGATTCCTGCCTCCTGATAAGCCGCCTAACTCTTCAGATCTCCTCGGTAAAACATGAATGATGCAAGGCCAAGGAAATATTGCTCAGCAGCAATGAAGCTTCTGGACCATGTGTGAGAAGCACATGCACTCCAGGTTAGGGCTGAGAGCCTGGAGCAGTCCCCCTCAACATCCATCCAAGTTGACAAGGAATGCCCCACCTCAGACTGGCATTTTGCCCAGAGATAGAGGGCTTTTGTAGGACACATGAACGCACATACTTGCATGATTAACATTTAGCAAATGGGGATGTGCTTTCTCCTGGGCCAACGCCCTGATGACACATGGTTGGATGTACGGCTGTAGAATTCAGCTACCAGGACAAGACGTCCAACGTGGCCATTTGGATGAAGATGGCGGTTTGGGATCCCACAAAAAGAAGTACAGACCTTGAAGAGTCATGTCTTTCCACTTCTTCCTCCTCGTCCTTCTTTGGAAGAAATGTATGGAGGTGAAACTCACATAACATTGATTAACCGTTTTAAAGAGAGCAGTTCGGTGGCATTTAGTGTATTCACCATGCTGTGCAACTCTATTTAGTTCCCAAATACTCCATCACTCTAAAGTAAAACCCCGTACTAATTACGCACTCACCCCCATTCACAACTGCCCCAGCCCCTGGCAGTCGCTGATCTGCTTTCTGTCGCTACGCGTTTCCTTATTCTAGACAGTGCGTATCAACAGAGTCATGAATGGGTGGTCTGCGGCTACGGCCTTCTTTCACTCAGCACTGAATCTTCGAGGTTTATCTGCGCTGTACCATGCTCAGTGCAATTTCCCCTCACAGAGCTTCCCACCTCTTATCGTCCCCCAGAACATTCTCAGACCTCACACCTGCCAGGCACAGGCCAAGCCTTTCCCTTCAGGCACTGCTTCTGACAACTAATAGCACGAGCTCTTCCAGGTGGAAGAAAGAGTCACAGATAAATACGTGCATCCACTAAGTCACCTCCAAATGGGGCCCTGTACCCTGACATTGTGAACCACAAGCAGGAGTTCCCTGGGGGGGAGCAGCTCTGAGGGTACATGTTGCTCCTCTCTATTTCTGGTTCCGTCCCAGCATCAGGGACGATGGCTGAGGCTTCGGCACAGAGGTTGAGTAGCTAGACCTCAGTGCATCCTAATTTTGTCCTGACGTGGAACTGTCAAGACCTTTCAAAGGCAGCGGTTGATTGCAATGCCAACAATAAGCTCTGGCTTTTGGCCTCTCTCTGTGAACCCCACAGGGTTTTAGACTTTTCTTTCCTCTCAGTTTTTGGGTTTAGATCTTTTTAAAGCCAGCACTGCACAAAGCAGAAGCACATGAGTGAATTCCCTGATTAGAGCTCTGTGCTTTGCCAGCAACGAGCCGTAGAGGGGCTGATTTGACAATCTCTGTGTGGAACCTAGCAGCTCGTGGTCAAGTGCCGACTACAACTGCTGGGGGCGGTTCCTCTGCACTTCTGAGTGCGCTGGGGAGCGGAGCAGAGCTGGAAAGGCAGGCAAATGCCCTCGCTCAACCTGTCTCACCTCTCCTCTGGGCTGTTGCTACGAAGGGCCCCCCACTCCAGTCTCATGCTTTCCATGCCTGCACCCTGCATCCAGGACCAGTGTCCCCAAAGCGGGACTGACCACTTTGCTGTCATCTCTAAAATCCTTCAAGGGCCCTCTAACCAGGGCAGCAGGGGTTAACCTGGGTCTAGGCACCCCCACACCCTCTGTAAAGGGCCAAAAGTAAATATTGGAGGACTTGCAGGCCATCGCGCTGTCTCTATTACAACTACTCAACTCTGCCCTGTTGGACCTCTATCGCTGTTGGACCTCACAGAGCCACACATCCACGCCGATGAAACAGTCTGAGGTTCAGACACTCAGTGCCCTCATTTTGTAAAGAAGCATTGGTTTACAGCAGACACGCCACTGAAGATCTTCTCTGAGCATCTCAGGACACGTGCAAAGACACGTGCAAATATAGTACAACACTGAGTTGTATTAAAAAATGGATATTGAAAGTTTAAAATGCTCTACACCAGCACCACCAGTTACTTCTAAATGGGTGAATTCTTCTCCCCTGACATGATAGATGGGTTTCTGCTGCCTCAGCCTTTTGGGAAAATAAGCACCCCAGAAGTCCCTGTGCAGGTTTTATTGTGAATCAGGTGTAAAAATCAGATGGCACTCTCCTTACCGCCTCCTAAAAACCTGCTGATTTATGGAAGCTGGGAGAGATTGCATTGCAAGGTTGAAATCAGTACTCTCCCTTTCTGCTGTTCCCAGTAACACTTCGCAGAACTCAGAGAAAGGTCCTGGCGCTAAAAATGGGAAAATAAATAGCTCTGAGAGGGTGTTTGAGGAAAAACTAGTCATTTCCTCAACAGTGAAGATAACGGAAGAGCTGAGAATAGGAAAGTCAGAGAGTAAGAGGAAAAAAAATAATAGTAAAAGTGAAGTCTCAGTCCTTCCTGTTTTAAGTGACACGGTCTTAGGTAAGTAATGTAGGCATGCTAGGACTGATGCAGGGTTGCTGGATGCCTGCTAATATTCACTGTCTCTTTCTCTCTTAGCAAATGTTACTCTACTAACAGACTATTTTTCCAGCTTCCCTTAAAGCTGGGTGTAGCCATATGACAATGAGCTATGCATAGAACTGTGGTAGCAAACTTCCAAAAATTACCTTTAAGAAGGGGTATGGCCTTCCACTTCTACTTTCTTGTGGCCTGGAATGTATACCTAATGGCTGGAGCTTGAGCAGCCATTTTTGGACCATGAGGCAGCATGCTAAAAATAGCAGAGCAGCATGGCTGTTCTGCGTCCCTTGATGGTTTCTTGAAGCTGCCATACCAACCTTGAACTGCCGAGCTCCAGTTATTCTTTTACTTGTGAGAATAAACCTTGTATGTTTAAGCCACTGTTGGAGATTTCCTGTCACGTGAAGCCAAATTTGGTTGTCCTGATACAAGTACAACTTCATAAGTTTGCTGTGACACTTGCAAAGCCAATGTAAGTGCAAAGTGCCTGGAAGGAATACAAAATTATATCTCTTTCTCACTGTCTTTTTCACACACACACACACACACACACACACACACACCCTACCTCAAGAGAAACTGTTAATCAAAAGTTTATCGTTAAGTATATAAGGAACATGTATGTAATTTTGTCTTATTCTGGACGAAGACTCAAAGAACAAAGATTATTATTACACAGGGAGGATTTGGATTTTGTCGAGCTAGAAAGTCATTTTAATGAGTCCGAGTTTCAAATTTTGACCTTTAAATTATTAGAATAGCAACTAGTCTAGAATGACACAGCAGGTCCTCAAATAATGTCATTCCATTCAATTCCATTTTGTTACAACATTGATGAGATGCCGTGGGAACTTACCTCTTGTTCATATCAGTCAGCCTGTGATAAAACTGGTTTTGTTGCGCGTCATTTCACTTGAAGTTGCTGATCATATCAACAACATTAAGTGAGGACTTACCGCGTACACAACTCCCCAAATGACTTCTACACTCTAATGGCTAAAAACCAAGGCTGAAACAAAACTCTTGATTTAGTTTTTACGCCAGCTTCTCTCTCACTGAGCTTCATCCCAGGAAATGGCACTTCCCTGTCATTGTGGCCCATCTCCCAAGAGCTATCCTCATTCCCTCGTTTTCCCTTCTGACATCTGATTCATCAGCAAGTCCTACCGAATTACCTCCACAGCCTGTCTCCAACCCTCCCCTGCTCCCTCCACACCCCCCACTGCCTGATGCCAGACCCCAGTGTTTCCTCCCCAACAGTTGCCATGGCTCCTTGGCCGATGCTCTTGGTACCAGTCTTGCTGTCCTAAAGAAGCCAGAATGACCTTTTAAAAAACTGAGTATCCGGTTATGTCGTGAGTCTGATGAAAACTGTGTAACGGTTTCCCAACACCGTTTAGCACACGTCCTCACCCTACCTGCCTCACCAACAACTCCTGCCCCTCGCCCTCGTGGTTCCTCAGCTCCGGTCATGTGGCTTCATTTCTGTTCTTTAAATGCACTGAGTTTCTTCTTACCATGGGACTTTCATATCTGCACTTCCTCTTTGCTCAGAAGCTCTTCTCCCACATCGTTACATGACGTCCTGACTACCCTCTCTGAAGACCTCCTTCCCCCCAGTTTCTATCAATCTACAATGTTGTAGCATCATTGTAACACAGGTGCACACCTGATGGCTAGGGACCTGAAATCCCCACTAGACTGAAGCTCCATAGGAGTAGGGACCGTCTATGCTGCGTTCACAACTATATCATGTGTGCTCAGCATTAGTAGGCTCTCAATAATTACTTCTTACATGAGTGAGTTGATAGGTCATGTCAATCAAAGTATTAAAATCAGCTTGGTTGATTTGACTCAACTACTGAAGTCATTATGGTTGATATTAAACTCAAAATAAATCCAAACAGAATAGCTAACATGAATCCACAAGGATTCCAGACTTTAATGGGCTTCCCACCACACCCACTACTCCACACTACATCCGGTCATTTCAGTCAAAGGCCTTCCTTTGGAGCCAGCAGCCATTTATTTAGCTAAACAAGCTTAGATGGGACTAAATTACTTATCAATAGTAGGTGGGGGTCAGAGCGTAATAAACATATTCCTGTTTCCATTTACACCTCTTCCTTCTCTTTGTATTGGCAAATGATAAAGATTGTTAAGAGATTATTGAACTACTTTCACCATCTCCAGGAGATGTGCAAAGCTTTTCTCTAATTAAGCAAATCCTAGAGATACAAGTCAGCTGAGGGAAGATTTTCATTTTTAATGTTAGGCAGCCAGAACTGAGATAAGCATTTCCCCACCTTTTTTGGGCTCTGCCTATGAACATGCTAAGTGCAGTCAACCACCACATCTGTAGGATTCCCCGCCCATCGGCACACACCCTGGTATGGAGCCTTTTAAGCACAGAAAATAGAAACACAGCAGAGAAAAAGTTTGGCTCAAAGCTTGACAAGGCAGAATGATCAAATGTGTTAACACTTTCACTGATCAGGAAACACAGTGAGTTAAATAGCAATTAAGTTAATAAACCGATTCTCATTTTCTTTACTCAATCAAAAGATCTCAGACTAATTTTCTAACTGGTGACTCACTGCTTATTAATGATTTTAAACAGTAGTTTTGATAAAGCAAAGATGGCAGTGTGGTTTAATACTTGGAATATCATTAGTTCAGGAGCTGGAGAGATCTGGGTTCAAATCTCAACGTACCCCTGATAATCTACTTAGCTTTAGGTAATGTGTCCAAACTCCGTAATCTTCCATTTCCTCATCTTGTAAACAGGGGTGAGAAACAACCTCGCAGGTTGAAAGTATTGCAATGAGATGTTACCAGGCATAAAGCACTTTGCCCAATGGGTGGCATGAAGGAAGTTCACAGCAAGTATTACTTCCTGGCCTTTTATCCCCACCTTTATTATTGTCAAGCCCTGAATCTAGCCTTTATCAGCAGTAAAGATCATTTGGTCTAATAATTTTTTCAGATGGTTCACTTGCAAGTGGTCCAGTTTCTTTGCATGGATTTTAACGTGAGTTCTTGCTCTCTCTTAAAATAAAATAGAAGGTCTTAACATAGCCCTAAAGAGCCTCTCAGCTAATCTGGGTCCTACTTACCATTCCTTCCTTGGTTCTTGTATCAAATCCCATCACTCCTTACGCTCCACGTTCCAAACTCCATGCCCTCCTCTGTCTTCCTTAAATATGTCAGTGCTGCCGTCATCTTTACATATCTGTCCTTCTTCTCCAGGCTTAGGGTCACCAGCTCATAGAAGACCTCATCATGACCCCTCTATGGAAAGGTTCTCCCATCACTCTCCCATGTTTATTTCCAGCAGGACTCTTAGGTCCAATCAGAAACTATCCTTTCCAGGCCTGTTTTCTTGTTTAACATCTGTGTTCCTCCAGGCAGCAGTATTACCTGGTTCTCAGACGATTGCTCTGAACATACTCCCAATAGGTGTTTCACGAGTAAGCAAGTAAAACAACTTGGTGGTATAATGTTTTGATTTGGTTTCCCCCCAAAGGACACAGGACAAGGATCTGGGTACAAGTGGTTAACTTGGGAGGTAATTTCAGGACAAACCAGCAAGGAAGTGGGAAAGCGACACAGGGAAGGTACATAAACTGGGAAACGGGTGGTTTTGCATGTTCGTTACCACTTTGGGCAACTGAGGCTCTCTCTGGGGAACACTAGGAGTGGAAGAGAATAGCCACATGGCTGTCCACATGCCGCATGCCCACCCCGGGAGAAGCATGTCTCTCTCTCTCCATTAATTCACATCAGTCACTGATCTACAGCTACAAATCCCTAAACATTCCCAGCTTGCTTCAAAACACAGGCAGAGAAAGCATTCAAAAAACTGCAGGGCTGGCAGTTGGAAATCAGGCAGGGTGTGTCCCAAAGTGCTAAGTTCCAATGGCATGTGTGATAGTGACCTTCATTGTTCAAGAAACCTCAGGGCACATAGTCCAGCCCTGAAAAGCAGGGCCACTCCTGAACTCCAGTCTATGAACCATGCCGGAACACAGACATGAATGATACACGTATGACCCACAGAGGGGGCACATACATGGTATACCCATGGCAGCCACCTTTTCTGCTCTCTTCCCACATGACATCTTAAAGCCTGACCAAACAAACAAACAAACAAACAAACAAAACAAAACAAAAAAAAAACCCAAAGCCATTCTGTTCACCACTAAAGATGCATAGCAATGTGTGGTTATGTACTATGCCTAGAACGTCTATTCAAACGCACTGGGACTCCCCAGCAATGGTCTGGGGAATGGCTCCGGCTTGTGATCCGACATTTTTCTGAAATAACCAATACCACATTCGCAAGGTTTATGCTGCAAATTACTCTGTACAACATGGCATTAGAAGTCAGTGATGAATGAAACCACCTTCAAAATGTCAACATTCAAACCCTAGATGAGAGTTTCTCCTCTCCACTTTCATTCAAATAATTATCTTCCCTGGACTAAATGATATTTTTTAATTCGATCGTGCCCCATAGCCATATGCTTATTTTATTGGGACGCAAGAGAACGGTATCTTAATTTCTCATAATAAGAGTTTTCATGAAAGCTAGAACTTCAGTGACATGGCAGTAATCAAAACTGAAGTCTATACAAGAGGTAAATTATATTGCCTTCCAAATTAATTTGCAAACAGTCACAATGCTAATAAAAGGCAGGCAAGATTGTGATTTCCCTTTTGCAAAGCCCAACTCAATAACCAGGAGAAGCACACTCGCCGAGGAGCACAGTATCAGTGGCAGGTCTTGTAACACAAGGCTCGAGCATACCCCCAGATGTGCAGTGCAAGTTGTGGAGACTGAAGCGCCACAGGTTTGGAGGACACATGCCTCCAATTCTTGGTCTTTGGTTTTCTTATGCTCTGTGGCTGATCCTGGAAGATGCCAGGATCCTGGCCCAGATACAGGAATCAAGGAAGTACCACCTCCAGGGCAGGGTTCTGCGGAATTGCTGGCCCTCTAACCCCTTCTTTAGGGAGGCCTTTGAGGTAGATCCCACCCCCGAATAAGTGGCTTGATTTTATTCTTAACATCTGCAGCGAAGATCTTTCCTTTGAAATTTACTTCAGCTGATAACTGAGTCTCTTGGCACCTTGAGCAGCTTGAAGGCAAGCAGTTGGTGGGTGGGTGTTAGTTTCCTATGGCTGCTGTAACACATTCCTACCACCAACTCTGTCTTTTTTTTAATTATTTTCCAATTACAGTTGACATACAATATTATATTAGTTTCAGGTGTACAACACAGCAATTAGACATTTATATACCTTACAACGTGATCTCCCTGATAAGTCTAGTACCCACCTGACACCATACATAGCGATTACAGTTTTACTGACTGTATTCTCTATGCTGTACTGTACAATACCCATGACTGCTTTTATAACTGGCAATTTGTCCTTCTTAATCCCTCCCCCTTTTTCACCCAGCCCCTAACTCCCCTCCCATCTGGCAACCATCAAAATGTTCCCTGTATCTATGAGTACAAACTCAGTGTCTTAAAAGCAACACAAATTTATTCTTTTGCAGTTCTGGAGGTCTAAGGAGAATCCACTTCCTTGCTTTTTTCAGCTTCTAGAGGCCGCCAGCATGCCTTGGCTCGTGGCCCTGCATCACTCTAATCTCAGCTTCCATCCTCCCATCTCTGTCTCCTTCTTTGAACGTCTTGCCTCCCCCAGATAAGGACCCTTGTCCTCACACCCATCTGGAGAATCCAGAATCATCTTGCCGTTTCAAGGTCCTTAATCATATCTGTGCAGTCCCTTTTTCCATGGAAGGTCATGTGTTCTCAGTTCTGGGATTTAGGACACGGACGTCTTTGGGGGCCATTATTCAGCCCACCCCAGTGGTAATCACCACTGTGTCTCCGGCACCTAGCTCAGGAAAGCCACCTCCAAGTAACGTGGAATTATAGTGAAATGGCAATAAAGTGAGGCACGTCGGAGCATGTGCCTTGAGTATAAAATCAGACAGTCTTGGCAGTGAATCCTGGCTCTGCTGTGAGACTGACCAGCTTCCTGAAGCTCTATGAGTCTCTGTTTCTTCATCTGAATAGTATTTGGTATTACCTGCCTTGAGTAGTTAAGATAAATTCGATAATGCCTATCGGGAGGTTCACCTGTGCTTGTTACACTCAGATTCCATAAGCTCTCACTGAGACACAGAATGAAACCAGGTGTCAGCAAGTGTTTTCTGCAAAGGGCCACACAGTCAATATTTTCAGTTTTGAAAACCACAGTCCCTGTTGCAGCTCTGCCGTCACAGCACAAAAGCACCCACTTAAGTCACGTAAATAAATGAATGAGGCTGTGTTCCAAAAATACTTTATTTATGGACATTCAAGTTTTAATTTCATGTCCTTTTCACATGCCATAAAATATTTTTCTTTTGATTATTTTTCCCTAACCACTTAAAAATGTAAAAACATGCTTAGCTCACTGGTCATTCAAAAAGAGGAATCAGGCTGGATTTGGCCCACGGGTCATAGGTTGCTGAACCCTGAACTAAGTGATCTTCAAACTCCCTTCCATCTAAGAGTCTATGATTCTATTAACCAGAAAATAGTGTTGGAGACAGTCAAATCCAATTTCAAATTCAAATTTCACTTCTTTAATAGCTGTGTTACCTCCAGTAGCTGGGTTAACCTCTCTGAGTATCTGTTTTCTCACCAGCCAAATGAGAAAAACATCTCTCATATGGAATTTACAAAGGTTAAAGTAAGCAAATGACACAATATAGTGTCCAGGTTGGCTGCTGTCACTTAATAGGTGCTCACTAAATGTTAGCTCTCATCCATCTCCATTCACATGGAAGAAGGATGTTTCTCCATTGGAAGAATTTGGCCCTAAACGATCAAAAGAGGCCATTTTGATCAAAGAGGCCAAAGAGGCTTTCAAAGAGGCCATTTCCTCAATAACAAGATGGAAATACTGACGGTGCTCTCCACTCTTTAAGAGCATGTCAGGGTCTTGTGGGGTCTCTGGTCCCGCTCCCCGCACAAGAACACAGGATATGGTGAGGCCAAAAAGGAACACCATGGAGCCATAGATAGGGGAGTCATACCACTATATTCTCAATGATGGCTGGTCGAGACACAAAAGCAAACATTTACCAGTACCCCAACGAGGGGTCTTCCTGCACCCCAGTCTCACTGGCAGCCAGGTGAGACACAGGAACTACACGATCTGCAATCCGTCATCCATGCCTGCTAACCCCACTTGCTAGCTGCTATCCGCCATCCACTTCTCTGCCAACCAACCAACCCCCCAACACAGCCACTGTAGTTATGTTAGTGGCTAATGGCTAACTGATTATAGCTGATGGCCATCTACTACGCGAGATAGCACCTTTCCACATGAGGTCGGGAGCCTGAACACTACTCTCTGGGACTCTGTCCCCACAGTCAGACCCAGTGATTTACCCCAAGTCATGATGAATAAGAAAGAGCAGTGACCCCCAAATGATTTTGCACACTGCACTTGCTCGGCCAAGACTGGGATCGATGGAGGGACAGCGTGTCTGCTGTCCAATGTTTTGGAATTCTTCCCACCCTACTGGAGGCTGAGGCTTGGAGAAGAGTCCTTAGGTTGAGTCCAAGGTTAATCGTGGTTGGATTGAGGGTGAGGAATTTCTCAACTCATTGAGAGTAAAAGAAGATGGCAAATGTGTTGTGCCTCATGCACCCTATTCGATCTCCCACCCCACCCCCACAGAGCGATTCTGTCCCTTTAATATCTGCCACTGCTAACGGAAGCACGCAGTGATAAAACACCAGCTAAGCGCTTACATCATCTTACAATCAAACATCTCCAAATCTGTTTATCTGATCAGCCCCAAATTCTGTCAGAGCGTTGACATGTGCATTTCTAAATAATTTCAGGATGTCAACCTGAATAGACCCGCAGAATCGGAAAGTTAATTATCTTTGACAACTTTGCCAGCTAATTTCCTATTTATATGTACCGAACTGGGGGCTTTTTTCATCCCCTCTTGTCACAAAGGATTTATCAATCAAATCGAGGCCTAAAATTGTCTGCCAAGGCATTCCGGCTTCCCAAAGGGGCGTTTATCTGTTTGAAATCTCGCCGACTATCCAATGACAGCAAAGTTGACATGAAACAGAAAAGGAGCCGCTTGGTTTCTGGGTGAGGCCCTGGAAGCAGAGGGTCCTGCTGGCCAGTTCCCTCCCCCCGGCCCCCCAGCACCCCCACCCTTTCTTTCTCCTGTCTTATCTGGCTCTACTTGTCATCCCCCAATTGCCAAAGCGACACCAGCTTCACCTCTGGATTTCAGCTGACAGGCCCTGCCAAACACCAGGGCCCTGCCTGTCCCAGCCAATCCGCTAACCCTCACTCAGGAAGGTGCGCCCTGGGAAACCCAACGGGCTGGGCGCTGACAGGCGGTTTGATGGTGGCGACTGGGGTTCCTGTTGTTGCTACTTCCCTCTGACAGGCAGTCATGTTTAACTTTAATGGCCATTTCCGCTGCCGAACTCCCTAGACTGGAGCTGCCGCTTTACAAGATTGCAGCAGGCTGTCACTGAACTAGCAGCGGGCCGGGCGAGGGGGTGGGGGAAGCCTGCCTGTAATTCTGTTATTGGTTCCTCATGTGAAACTCTGGCTGCTGACGAGGCAGCTGTAATAACGACAGGCTAATAAGACTGGCCTGGACCTACCCAGTTCCTGCCCACCCACCAGAGGCACGGACTAGGAGAAAGTCTCTGGAACGTGTTCTAATCATTCATTCATTACTCAATACATATTCACCTAACATGTTCTCCAAGCTGATCACAGTGTACCCGGAGCCCTGCCTTTTCAGGAACTTCCACTTTAATGGATGACATTCATTTCTCTTGTTTAACACATCTATGTCAAGTGTCTTCTATGTGCAAGGTACTGCTATAAGCACAAAGGAAAGAGTGGGAGGGAAAAAAGGGGAAAAAAAGACCTATTCTCATGGAGCTTGTATTCTATAGCAGGGACCAGCAAACTATGGCCAGGAGACAAAGTCTGGCCCCCCACCTGCTTTTGTACATAAAGTTTTGTTGGAACAGAGTCACACCCGTTCGTTTGTATATTGTCTCTGGCTGCTTTTGTGCTACAACAGCAGAGAAGAGTAGTTGTAACAAAGACTATACGTCCTGCAAAGTCTATTACTATCTGGCCCTTTACAGAAAGTGTTTGCTGACAAATAGAGGTAACCCCACACACTTTGAAGTACCGTTCTTGAAATGGACCTCAGTCTCCATTTCTCCCTTTTGGAACACTCTGGGGCCCTTTACCTCTTATGTGGAGTCAAACTGATGTCCCAAGAAGCTCCAGGATTCATACTTATGGTGTCCTCCTGAGGCCTCACGGCCAGGCCCCAGTTCCAGAGCATGGCCTGGCAAGGTCACCTGGATATAGAAGAGAGAGTCTCAAACAAACGGACTGCTCTCCTTTCTCCACCCACGGGCCCCAACGCATCTCACTGTGTGGAAGGCAGGATGCCGTCAACATCGAAACAGATCACAGGCTAAGCACACAGTGATTACAGCCTCAAGAGTTCAAAGGAAAACACCATTGGAGGATGTGGTCTACGTCCTATGTTGATACAAGAAAATTCCAAATGGTAGGTTTAACATGACCAGAAAATGAATCCTCATTCCCATTTTCCTGCACACTCTTGGTAAGCCTGCATTTGGGAATCGGTGAAGCACCACCTTCGAATCACTGGAAGCCAGTATTCACAGGTAACACGGAGGATGATGCAACGTCGTGAGTAATAACAGAACCAGAGCTATGCAGGGTACTGGAAGCCACAGAGGCAAGGATATCTGTGTTGTTTCAATACAAACTGGTTGTGAAAAGCAGTATGAGTAATAACAGCGTTGCCATCTTTTGCTCATGATGGAAGATATGACATCACCCAGGAACGGCTTATTGACCATCAAGGACACAAAGAAGAGGTCCCCAAACCTGAATTAATGGTCCCTGGACTCTTTGCATGCACAGACTGGGCAATAAACAAATTTATATTTTTCTACAACATCAGCAGTAAATCATTATACCTCACAATGGCCCATCAATTTTGAATAAATTTTATAACCCAATTGTTTATATAGACATGGGCCCCACAAAAAATTTTCCCAGAGTCCCACACACCCTCAATAGGTCCTGAAGGCACAATGTGAAGGTGTGATCAAACAAAATGGTGAATGATTAATAAATTTTAAAAAATTATTACAGTAAAAGACACATTGCCATTAACCCACCTCAAAATACTCCCCCTCACTTCAAACACACTTATCCCATCGTTCTTGCCACTTTCTGAAGGAGTTCTGGAAGTCCTCTTTCATGAGGGTTTTTAGTTGCATTGTCGTGGCTGCCTTGATGTCCTGAACTGATTAAAAACGTTTACCTTTCATGGTCATTTTGACTTTGGGAAAGAGCCAGAAGTCGCACAGTACCAGATCCAGTGAATAAGGTATATGAGGACACACCATAATGTTTTTATTTGACAGAAGTTGCAGTACCAGAAGTGATGTGTGACGTGGAGCATTGTCATGATGGAGGGTGAAGTACAGACACTCATGAAAGAGGACTTCCAGAACTGCTTCAGAAAGTGGCAAGAACGATGGGATACGTGTGCTCAAAGCAAGGGAGAGTGTTTTGAAGCAATGTGTCTTTTACTGTAATACATATTTTTTATTTAAACAGTCACCATGTCTTTTGAGCATACCTCGTACATGCATTTCCATCTCAGAGAAATATCATGTTAAAACAAACAAACAACAAATAAAGAACGAGCAATTATAGAGAGCCATAAGTGATTTGAAGGAACGTCCCCTTTACTCATTTTCCCTGAAGGACATCTTGCATTGACCAGACTTGTCCTAAATCCCTTTCTTTTTCCTACTAGTTCTCACCTCCTGTATTTTCCAGAGCTTTCATTTAATGATTCTGCCCCAAATCCTCCTTCCCTTCCCCAGCCTGCTCACTTCTTCCTTCCTCTCCCCCTACCATTTATCATGGTTCTGTGTAGCTCAGTTTGACTTTCCCACTAAGTTCATCCCAATCCAGTCTCCTGTCTTCTGCATTTGACTCAATACCTGATTCTGCATCTCAAAAGTCTAGAAGTGGCCTTGAACAAAAGAAACTCTCACTGCTTCTGACCACAACTTCCTCTTTCATGGACGTTGGAGGAGGGGTCCCTCTGCACACTCTTATATCATGACTATCATATTTGTCATATTATAGTTGTCAGACTAAGTTTCCCCCCAAAGGCGGAGGGATGGAATAAGAATCAAAATACAGACTGTGGTGCTGGCCAGAACACTGACTTCCAGTTGAAATAAAGTTTTGAGTAGCTGGGTAAAACGTGTACAAGAGGCTGAGTCGAGGAGATCTTGAAATTATATAAGCAATTGGTTTGTGTCAAAGGTGTATGTGGCAGAAATGATGACACAAGATTCAAGGCATTAATTATGTAATGTTATCAATTTCAACTTGATTCTTTCATACTGAGGCTTCTGCATATAAAAATTATATAAAATATAAAAATTAAACAAAACTTAAAATATTATATACATATTATATAAAATAAAGATAAATATATAAATAGTATACAAAATAAAAAGTTACATTATATAAAATAGGCTTCTGCATATAAAAATTATATAAAATATAAAAATTAAATAAAATGTTATATAAATATTATATAAAATAAATATATATAAATATATAAAATAAAAAATTGTATAAAATATATTTTATATATACTTATATGTAAATATATATTTATTTATATAAAATTTATATAAAATATAAAAATTAATCTACGAATCTATGGGCAAAAACTCTTGCCACAGGGATTTCACATGGTGCATGAAGGGAGGAAAGCAAAGCCATTCCTCATTCCCCTTCTCTATAGCCAACTCCATATAAAGTACTTAATTGTGCATGTGCGTGTGCGTGCATGCGTGTGTGTGTGTGCGCGTGCGTGTGTGTGTGCGCGCGCGTGTGGTCTTGATAGTAATCCTAGAAAGCAGTGTGTTTTCCCGAAAATAAGACCAGGTCTTGTATTAAGTGTTGCTCCAAAAGACGCATTAAGGCTTATATTCAGGGGATGTCATCCTGAAAAATCATGCTAGGGCTTATTTTCCAGTGCGGTCTTATTTTCGGGGAAACACAGTGGAAAAATCACTTTTCTCATCCCAGGCAAGACCCAGATGTCAGATGGGGCCTCCTGCCTTTATAAATGTCATTAAACATCGCCCAGATGCGTTCATTCCAAAACATTATTCACTAAGTGCCCACACCATCTGTGCGGTTCTAGGCACTGGAGATAGAGCAGAGACGGGGAAAGTACTGAACACAGGAGCTCATCTTCTATGCTAGTAAAAGGAGACCATCAGGAGAGAAGCAAACAAGTGGAAAGTAGAGAAAGACACAGAAGACACACTGCTGCGTGGGACGTGCGGTGATGGGGACGGAGTCAGCGGAGACAAGGGAGGGAGGCCACTCTTGGAAGTTGGGATCTGAATGGGGTCCCCAGAGACAGTGAGTGTGGGAGGGGTGGCACAAAGCAGGGGCAGCATTCCTGACTTGGCTTGTTTATCGTTTGTTTCTGCAGAGGATGAAAATGACTTGTACGTGGCCAGGTACAGAGATTAAGATTCGGTGAAAGAGGTTAAAAATCCAGGAATCCAGGGAGGGTGTTACTGAAGGCTGGAGGCCGCGGTGGTGGGGGCTGGGGGCTACTATTGAAGGAGACAGGAAGTGGAGGACAGAATGGTGAATGGGTGTGGAGGTGGATCAGAGGGTGGGAACACTCATCTCCGTCCTCCGTGTCCTCCAGCTTCTCCATAAAGTGAGATTGGGCTCATTGTCTTCCCACTGGCTTTGGGTCAAGATCTGGGAGGTCACAAAGTTCTGCTACTAGCATGAAATGGAAACGGGCCTTTATGGGGGGGGGGGCAGATCGAGCTGGGAGAGGTTAGACAACAAGACACCGTAAACACTAATAGAACCCTGAACCCTTAGTCACCTGGTTCCTGACAAGAGGGCAAGCTCTGGGGCTGGCCTCCTGGGTTTTCTACCCTGGATCCAATACCTCCAAGTTCCAGCATCCTGGGCAGGTCCCTCAACCTCTCCTAGCTTCTGTTTCTGCAGCTATAAAGCAGTAGTAACAACAGTCCCTACCTCTCACGGCTGCCTTGAGGACAGAATGAATGACTCCAGGGAAAGTGCTCAGAACAGTATCTGGTAGAGAGTAAAGCTTACTAAAAGCCCCTTACCACAGAGAGACTTATTCCTTCTGTGACGTGGGTCATTCATACAAACTGTGAGGGTCTAATAGAGGCCAGGCACTATTCCAGCTGCTGAAAAAATAGAGCGATATGACATAGCCCCTGCCCTTGAAGAAACCACAGCCAACTCAGAGAGACTGGCACATGCCAACTCAGAAACAATTGCTGGGCAGATTGGGGTGAAAGGAACACAATACACGCAGCAATGAGACGAAGGTCCGATGCCCATCCCAGGAAAGGCTCTCAGCCCTCATTTTCAGTTGGATTAGCTGGAACAGGAGAAATCACTTCCCGGGAGTGAAAGGCTCTCAGACCAGCCTCTGTTTTTGCCACATCCTGTGACTGGCCTGAATGAGCTGAGCAATTTGCTGCCTAATTCTGCATGGGGCTGTCAGGGCCCATGGTGGCCGCCTCCTTCACCAACTCTACCCATTCCAGCACCCAGTCCGAAGACTGTGGGCAGTGGGACACCCTGAGGAAGACCTGCTCTCACCATGTGCACTGTAAATAGCCGGCAACACAAAGCCTCCATGCACACTGCTCTGTGTGGGTGCCTGGTGCAGAGGGACACTGCAGTGACATCTGCCTGACTCTGTACCGTCCTGCTAACTTGCCTGGCTTTGCAAGACCCTCTCCCAGACCCATTGTTCCCTCTGACAAACATGTCAGCACCAACTGTCTGGTACAGGTGCACAGGGCCAGTGAACATTTACCGGAAGCTTCTACTTCCCAGGAAGTGTGGTGGGGACCACAGGGTGCATCGGTCACCCATCCAGGCACAAGCGTCTCACCCACTTCACAGTTTCTGTGACCTTGTGCTAATGCTTAGTTTGCTGGCCTGGAACATGGAACTAACACTCCCAGTCTGTCCCAGTGTGGCCAAAGGCACAATGAGAAGACGCTTCAGAAGAATCTGTGGGCTGTAGCAGACTTTTGTTGGAAGCAACGTTCCAACAAAAAGCACAAAGACCCTACATAGGTGCTGGGCAACTGGGAAAACCAAATGCTTATCAGAGGATCAGCTGCCTAAAACCCTTTTGGGAACAAGGAAGCGTTTGCATTCATGAAGACCATTAGAACTTGCAAACGGAAAGACCTTTAGAGATTAGGCGATGAAATGCTCTCATTACAGAATCAAGAAAACTGGCTCTGAGAGTTTAAGTGACAAAAAATAAACAAGCCTGGATGCTGTTCTGAAAATATAAGTGATTCTTTGCTCTCCTTTATGAAAGAATCAGTCTTTTCTACAGAATTCACAATGGATGTTTTTTCTTCTGGGTCACCAAAAACAAGTTCATTTGAAGTACAAAGTATTTTCTGGTACCTTCACTGATCAATTTTCAACTCATTATTCTATTTTTGAACATTATTTAGACTTTTTAAAATGGGGGTGTGGAGATAGGAAAAGTAGACCAAATAATTTTAAACAATAATTTATTAGAAGTCTTATTATTATTATTATCTTTTTCTTTTCTGGCTTAATCAAGAAAGTCACATTTCTCAAAAGCACACGAGCCAATGCATCTGACAAGATGCAATCAGAATATGGACGTCTTCCTAGCATTTCATTTCTTGCCTTCAATCCAGTTCAAACTCCAAAATACCACTGAATGAAGGATTCTCAACTCAACATTGAAGAAAGAATCAAGATTTCCATTAAAAAAAAAAAGAGAAAAAAAAAAAAAAAAACGCATGTTCCCAGGCTTTTATTCGTTTGTATTCCTATAAGAAGCAGCTGCAACTTTGCATACAAGTGATTTCTTTTTACATAAATAAAATGTGGTTTTCTTCCATTTTTAGTCACTGGAGCATTAAAAAAAAAAAAATAAAGTAGAGGCAGTTGAAAGGGCCTGGTTTAAAAAAATAACTTTGTTGGCTAACTGAAAAGTTTGTCGTACATCCTATTCCCAATTCAATTTACATTTACCCCCATAGAACTCTATGCCTTTTAATTGCTACTCTGATTTTTGATGCAAAGATTTCTTTCTCCCAAAGATGTACTGCTGCCTGAGATAAATGATATTCAGGGATTTTGAAAGTACTTTTAAACATGGCATTAAGAAATCTAAACGTGAAGCCTATGAACATCAAAGGCAAATGTGTCAGCAAGTAGCCTGACTTAGAAAGAAATCTGTCAGTCTACAGATTAGCCAGGTGTTACAAAAACACAGGAAGAACCATCATCTTATGACTTATGCCCACACTGGGCTCAGTACTCCATATGGAGCATTGAGCTGGCTTAAGAATGTCCACCAAACATACAGACGGGCCAATAGACATGTGAAAAGATGCTCAACATCACTGATCATCAGAGAAATGCAAACAAAACCATACGGAGATACTACTTCACGCCCGTCAGAATGGCTGTCATCAATAAATCAACAAACAAGTGTTGGCGAGGATATGGAGAAAAGGGAACCCGGGTGCACTGTTAGTGGGATTGCAGATTGGTGCAGACACTATGGAAAACAGTATGGGGGCGGGGGGTGTCCGCAAAAAATTAAAAAACTACCTCATGACCCAGTAGTTTCACTTCTGCATATTTAGCCAAAGAAATCCAAAACACTAATTCGAAAAGATATACTCATATGCACCCCTATGCTCACTGCAGCGCTGTTTACAATAGCCAAGATATGGAAGCAACCCAAGTGCCATCAAGAGACGACTGGATAAAGAAGATGTGGTACATTTATACAATATTACTCAGCCATAAAAACAATAAAATCTTACCATTTGTTACAACATGGATGGACCTAGAGGGTATTATGCCAGGTGAAATAAGTCAGGCAGAGAAAGACAAATACCGCATGATCTCACTTATCTGTGGAATCTAAAGACCAAAATAAATGAAGAAACAAATGAGAAAAGAATGTCCCCTGAAGAAATTCTGCAGTGGGATGCCCATACGCTCCCAGGCAAGCATCATTTCTTCCCCTACCTACTTTGCTTCACTCTGTTCCCTTTACCTGGTGAGGACTCCACTTACTAAGTTAAAAAGCCTTGGTTGGATGAGCTGAGGACATTTTTCTACTTAACTATTGACATAACCCAATCTAGACACATAAAATTTTGCCCTTCCAGAGTTGCCCCAGGGGCTCACATTTTTAATTGGCGAGAGGCCACAAGGAACAGCCCTCCCATACTTAGTAGATTAAAGCAATGTGTTTCACACCTTCTTTGTTTCTCATGGTCCTGGGGGTCTTCTGGTCTGGGCCAGCTCGTCTGGGATGGTTGACCTCGCATGGCCTCACTCACATGTGTGGCAGTTGGTTCAGTGTCATCTGGGGAGACAGGAGGAGGATGATTTGGCCACACGCCTCGTCATCCAGCAGACTAGCCTGGGCTCTCTCACATGCCCACGGCTGCAGGGTTCTGGAGAACACCAAGAGAGCAAGCCACAACGTGGAAGCACCTGCCAAGCCTCTGCCTGCTTTATGTTTGCTGTGGTCCCATAGGCTAAGCAAGTCTGAGGCCAGCTCAGGGTCAGTAAAGGGGTCATTACCAGAGGGTGTGCTAGAAGGAGGGGAATAATTTGTAGTCATTTTTAATTTATCACATCCGTTCATTAAACAAATATAATCGATCTTCATTATTTAAAGATTCCATATTTGTGAATTCGCCTACTCACTAAGTTTATTTGCAGCCCCCAAACCCCAACTCACAGTACTTTCATGGCCATTTCACAGACACGCACAGAATGGTGAAAAATATGAGTCACCTGACACACACATTCCCAGCCGAGGTCAAATAAGATAATGCTTTTTTTTTTTTTTTTTTTTCAGAACAGATGTCATCCTTACCATCTACCCAGTACATTTTTCACATACTGTGGGCCTTTTTTTTTTTTTCCACTATTGAAAATGGACCCCAAACATAGTGCTGCAGTGCTTCCTAGTGTCCCCCAGCTCGAGGCTGTGATATGATTTGTGGGAAAAACACCTTAGATAAGCTTCCTTCTGGCATGAGTTATATGGCTGTGAGTTCTATGTTAATACATCAACAACATGTATGAACTACAGTGTATTAAACAGAAACACACAGAAAACAAGGTCCTATATGGATCAGTTGATGAAACTGTTATGACCAGAGGCTCACAGGAACCTAAATCTGTATTTACTGTGGGAACAGTTTCTCAGTGTTGGCTAACTCAGTCTTGACTGTAACGTTCTAGAACATAACGGCCATGAATAATGACAGTGGACTGTGTTTAAAGCCAAGTACTATGCCTAGAGCTAGACATTTGGAGAACCCCCAGCTTTCAAGGAGCTTGAAGTCCAGTGGGGGAGTCATGTATTAATGAATGGTACTAATGAAAACACAATTTCAGGTAAGTCAGGGAAGGTGACGTGAGCAGGTGAAGTGTGAGCTGAGACCTAAAGGATGACTAGGAAGTCAGGTTCCCAGGAAAGGAACTCTGAGTGCAGGGGGCTACTGGGGAGCACACTTGGCAGCGACACTTGCAAGGGACTAAGGGAAGCTGCACTGGACAGAGGGAGAAGCAGCAACAGAGGACTCAGCCAAGCTCACAGGGAACTGTGGAGCTGGGAAGCCTCACCATCAATGGCCCCTGTGGAGGCAAGAGGCATGGGCCTTTGTGCCCCCACATCAATACTTCGTAACCTTGGGTGAGGCAGCTCCCTTCAGTTGAGGACAATACCTGGGGAAAGACTCAGCGGTCCGCTGACAACAGTCCTGGCAGTTAAGGGAAGCAATGCTTAAGTGGGAATAGTAATCAGTGCCTCCCAAGCATCCCTAAAAGCAGCTAGAGACAAAGGATAAGGGGAGCAATACCAAAAGCAGGAATAGTATGTGCAAAGGCCCTGTGGTAGGAAGGAGCATGGGGCATGTAGACAGCATACAGAGGCCCATGTAGGGCCTGAGGCATGGAGAGCAAGTACAAGCATTGGATGAGATGAAGCTAGACAGCAGTCCAGGCTGAGAGTTTGGGTCCTCAAAGAGTAATATGAAACCACAGGGGTTTTTAAGCAAAGGAAGAAATCTGCTTCCATGAAGAGAACAGAGAGAAGAGAGGTGAGGTCGAGTGGATGCAGGAAGACCAGCTCATGTGTAGTAAGATGGTGGCTCAGGAGATGGTGAGAAATGAATGGAAATGAGAGACGTTTAGGAGGTGAGGTCAATAGGAGATGAGGCTGGCATAGATGAGGAGAGTGAAGGGTAAAGGGTACCACAGATGCTGCTTGGTTCCTGCTTTGCCTGGATGAATAAACGGAGGTGCCTGCACTAGAATGGAGAGCTCCAAAGGAGTTGGAATCGAGCACGTTGTACTTGAAACAGTGAATGGGGATACTTAGCTGATGCTTGGATCTCTGTGTCTGGCACTCTGGTTAGGAACGAAGATTTGAATTTAGGGGTCACGGCATAAAAATGGTAATTAGGACGCCTCGGTGGGGATGACATTGTCCAGGGAGCACAGAAGAGGAGTAGTCTAGGGGACAGCCCACATTCAAAAGCCAAGTGGGAGGCGACAGGGGCAATAAAGCATCCCAAAGAGCAGCTAGCCAAGCAAAAGGAAGTAGAGGGGAAGGTCACAGACCCCAAAGGAAGACATGGTTTCAAGGAGAAAGTGGTCCAAGGTCAAGTGCTGTTGAGCGTCCAGTAGGATTAAGACGGAAAATTTTCCACTGGATTAATGACAGACAACAGAACTGGTCTCAAATGTGAGAAAACAAATAATTAAGCAGCATTTTATTTTCCGTTTGGGAAAAGACAAGCCTGGGTTATCATGTTGCTAGATAACTCATTCCCTCCCTTTTGTGTTTGGCTCATGAAAGGAGAAGCTACAGAAATTCTTAGCACTTAGAGAAATGACTGTGTATGCTTTAAAGCCAAGTAAACATTGCCTTTGATGAGCTTGGGAACAGCCAAGTGTCTCTCTTGCTAGAAAGATCAAAAGCTTGGATAGAAATCAAATACATAAAAATTAAGGAAAAGTGAGATAACGCTCTCAAACCTACATTTTACAAATTGTAGCACCAAGTCCTGGTGAGTTTTCAGTGGGCCCTATAGGCGTTCATTCATTCACTGATTGTAAGTTGACACAACATGTTGGAAAGCATTCTGATAACGTGTAACGAGATTCATGAAAACAGTCCTATTCCTTAAGATAACGATTCTGCTTCTATGAATTTTATCCAAGAAGATACTTCAACAGAAACAGAAGGAAATAATAAGCATGCAGATATTTAATGGAGATTTTTCTCTAAATTTAATTCTTTCAAAGCAATATTTGGGGACAATTTTACTAAATATTTGTAAAACAACGGGATGGAATACTAAGGAATCATTAAAATGACTTTGTAGCACCACAGGGGAACATGTTGAAATACAAATAAAACAACACAGAGTAGTTTAGTGTTGTTTTATCTGTATAAATTACACAGGAATATGGAGATAAAAATGAAACCATGATGCATTAGACAGTAGGGTCATAGATTGGCAATTTTTAAAGTCATTAATATTTTTGTGCTGCCTATTCATTTAAAATATGCAGGAGTAATCTCTGGGAAAGAAGCATCAAAAGAAGAAAAATGCCTTTCTAAAAGGGCCTTTGATGTAAAACTGAACAGAAACATCCGACTGTGCTCAGAATAAGATGGTCTTGATTCCACACTGAAGTATTCAAGCTGAAATTGAAAGGAAATGTCTGACTTCGTTCTTAACTTCAGCACGCACTGATAGAAGAGAAAATAAACTCACCAACTTGCCTACATGTTTGGTGTCTTTGCCACTTTGCTCCCTCTGTCACATCACCTCCGCAAAGGGAGTCATCTGGGGTTAGAGAATCCTACAGAATTAAGCAGACAGAGCCGACTTCTCAGGTAATGATCCCTGGAGGCATCTGAAGGTCCAGCTCATGTGACCCACAAGGACGTTTACAAGTTGTGTGTTGTCTGTGGACCTTCTCCCCAGCTGAGAGCAAGTGCTAGATCTGGAAGAACTTAACAGCATCCTGAGCACTTTGTCACACTGCCCTGTGACCAAGGAGCACATGGCAAAGAGGCCTGGCAAAGAGGGTCTGGCTCTCACATCCATCGCAACTGGGGACAAGAGCTGGCGTTCGCTGGTGTGAAGATTGAGTGCTTGGATTCCCAGCAGCCACACGACACTCGTCCACTAAAATTGAAACGTCTGCTTTCGTTTTCACCTCACTGAATCACAGGGCCCCTTCTAGCTGCTGTAGCTGTCTTCTTGAGAAACAGGTGAACATTAAGTCCTGGCATGGACACTCCATCTTAACTCCAGGTGCCCAGAAAAGAAGAGCGCCTTTTCTGTTCAAGGAAGGAAAGGTTTTGCTGTTGCTCGTGCAATAGGAGGAGAGACACACCATGAAGGGATAACTAGGGATCACTTCTGACCACTGACCATCACTCCCAGGCATCCAGCTTCTCATAGCAAATATTTGTTATATTTAAGATGGTCCTTGCAACAGACAACATCCGCAAGGGGGAAAGAAAGAAAATGTGCAGCAGACGCTGCATCGGTTTCATGAATATTCCCTGCCTCTTGCACAGAAATGATCTGGAGTTGTTTGTGCTGATGGAAGAGCCTTTGCTTGTACAACAAAAATGACCACTGCCCTCAGAGAATGAGACATGACCGAACATATACATTAAGTGTCTAAAGTCCTTTGGGGAGACGAGACCAGAGTGTAAACCAACTATCATTTTCAGAGTTTCTTTAAATTATCTTCTTCCCAAACCCTTAAGCCACACCCATTCCCCAATCAACAACCTATTTCCCAACAGTGGGTGGCAATATGAGCATCTTAAATCATAGCCGTGGACCAGTCCAGAGAAGTAGAATCTGTTTGCCAAAATGTAGGTCTTGCTAAATAAATTCTTCCTTGACAGCAGAGAAAGGCCTGGCTCAGAAAATGGCTCCTTAAACATTTTAATTTAATTCAACAAAGATTTATTGTGTACTTGCCACCAGGAGCCAAATTCCAGGACCTGGAACTTTCAGAGAGAGAGAGAGAGAGAGAGAGAGAGAGAGAGAGAGAGACATTGTTATGCATTTGGCTGGGGGTTGGGGGTGGGGCAGATTCTGAACCCTCCAAAGCAAGTTAGCATCATCCAGGCATTTCACTTGATTGCCTGCTTCTCCACCCGGCCCTGGAAACGTGTCCATCTTGTCTTTGGGGCACAGGTTTCTGTCTGCTCTCAGTTCTGCCTCTTGCAGACAACTTGGTGCTTCCTTGTCAATGTCTCCAGGACTCACCCTGCCCAGAACACAGCCCACTCCTTCTCCCAGGCCCCCTGCCTCATTCAGTCTAAGATTTGGCATCCAGTCCCTCACAGTCCTCTGATTCTCTCACGCTGCACTCATTTCCCACTTTGAATACCTGCCCTCCAGAGACAGTTCCCATCAGCCCTGCCTCTCAGCACCCAGGAGATCAGCACACACTGTGGACAGTGCAGGACTGCGGGTCTATGGCAATCGCCCCGGGTAGGAAAAGCCTGGCTCGTGCGCGCTGCGGGCTTACAGTCTATCCAAACGGAAACACAGCACAAACGACAACCTAAGGCAGGAAGAGTTGACCAAAGGCCTGAGCACAGTGTCAGTCAAGGGCATGAGTTCTCCCCTCACACGGCTTGGGTTTGACCGCCGGCTCCATCACTGGGGGTGTGGCCTTCAGCGCATCACTCATTCCTTAGACCTTCATGTGCCTCATCTGTGAAATGGGGCAGTAACTGTATCCACGTCAGAGGAGTTTTGTAAAGATGCAACGAGATAATCTCCCTAAAGTGACTGGTATCTAGTCATCCGACAAAGACACTGTGAGCTGTTTTTGTGAAACTCATAATAATAAGGTTCCCTTGCCCGAGCCACCTTCACATATTCACACCGTCTCAGAAAAGCCATGGCATTTAAGGGCACTTCCCTGCTTCTACAACCCACTCTGAAATCTGATACAAAGTGCCTTTGTGTCACTCCTTTCTACAGCCCATGACTGGAGACATCCAACAGCACAGAAATCACTACCCCTGAGGCTGTCAGAGGTGCTGCTCCCAATCCTGCTATCAAAAAGATTCCTCCTGCAGATAACAACGGAACATGCTGGAGAAAAGACTGAAAACTCCCTGCAGACTTGGGAGAGTACCCAGTGCAGACAGGTTCTGGAGGGACAATGGCACTAGGAAGAAGGCAGTGCAGAGTCTGCACTACACCATGCAGGCTGAAGGGAAACCATCCCAGGTGGAGATCTGGACGTCCACGAAGGAATGAAGAACTTCCTATGTGGTAAATACCTGGGAAACTGTGAAAGGCTTTTTCCCCCCCTCTTAATTTCTTTATAATAGGCATGATTAGTTAAAGCAAGGGTCAGTAAACTTTTTCTGTAAAGAACCAGAAGATAGTAAATATTTTAGGCTCTGCAGGCCATGTGGGCCTTGTCGCAACTACTTGTAGCCAGAAACAATATGTAAACGGTTGTGCACGGCCGCCTTCCAATAAAACTTTATTTCCAACTCAGGTGAGGGGTAAATTTTGGCCTGCAGGCCATAGTTTGCTGACCCCTGTTTTAAAGCATCAAAACCCAACTATGTGTTGGCTATAAGAAATGTGTCTTAAATATAAACATACAATAGATTAAAATTAAATAGATGCAAAAAGGTATGCCAGACAATCACAAAATTCTTGCAGCTATGGCAATATCAGACAAAGTAGACCTGGAGATAGTATTTCCAGAGACCAAAAGGGACATTTCACTATAAAGTAAAAGAATCAATTCGTCAAGAAGAGATATCAATCATAAACACAAACGTGGTTAATCACAGAGCTTCAAAGCACAGGGAGTGAAAAGTGGTTAGAAAGTCCTTCCTTCCAAAAACAAACAAACAAACAAACAAAAGAATCCGTCTGTTGGTCACTATCATCCTTGTGGCCTAACTAGATCCTCCATTCAGATGGTCTGACCAGAGCTGACTTCACATGTGGCTCCCAGGTGGACCTGTGCCTCAGGCTGGGCCAAGCAACATAGGATCCATTCAGAGTCGATGAGATTCAATCTGGGGCTTGAAGTTTTTTTTCTGAACCTTAGGGGAAAATAATGCAGTGTTCTTCTGGGGTAGCTGAGAAGCTGGAATGGCGCCACTGGCAGCCATCCTGCCTCTCCGAGAACAGAGCCAAGATAAAGAAAAGCAGAGTGGAGAGAATAGCCTTGATAGCATTATCTGAGTCTCTGGATCCAGCCTTGCCTAAAGTCATACATAACCTCTGACTTTTTCTGTCTCCTTAGCTAATCAACACCCTTTTGGGTTTAAGCTGGTTTAAGTTGAGAACTTTTGTCTTCTTTCAGAGAGCCCTGATTGACATATCATATTGACTCCCCTACAGACATACAGACACCAATATTCTATATGCTCATTCCCAAGGATTAGCTCCCCCACTGAAAAAAATCACTTTTATAGTGAATCTCAGTAATAAGAAGACAGCCAATGCCTCTGGGTGGGGTGGGAAATGATATTGAGATTCACTGTTATGTGTAAAATTCCTGGATTGTACCTGCTGTAGAAAGCAGTCTTTTGCTTCTCATTTCCACCTCTTCAAGTAGGGAAAGAGTGAAGTAAACAAAGATGAGTTGCAAGTTGAGGAATATAAGGCTCTTAAATTCCATGATTCAAGGAAGCCTCGGGGACAGCCAGTGAGATGGGGACCTGGTGTTTGGGGAGACGCTGCTAAGGGGCCACACTCCATGTCACAAGACGGGATAGAGGCAGATGGGGATTACAGCCCGAGCAGAATCCTAGTCTGCAGCTGGCAGCAAAGAGAACGGGCAGTGTTTTCAGAAATGCCCTTATGCATTTGGCCTTCATACAGCCTGGCAGCATCTCAGCTGACTAAGGCTGCAGGACAGAAGAGCCACCAGGAAAGACAAGGAAGCAAATTAACTCAAAGAGTCCTTGCTGCTTGTTTGGGGATTTATTTCCTGAAACATGGCGGCATCCAGGAGAAACACTACCTAAAGATGGGCGGGAGTGGGGAAGCAGAAATAGGGAACAGGCAATCCCTTCTTCCCTGCGTTCAGACGGGCAATGAAGCAGCCTCCATGTTTCATGCTTCATGATGGAGCATGAGATGGAAGAAGAGAAGTTGGAAACTCTTGGCAAATGTCCTTTGAGCAAGCACTTGTCTATGCCCTGGCCTTGATTCTATCGTTTCACTCCGCTTAATCTTGGAGCGCATTTCTGGGAGATAGTGCCATATGGGGGGTGCCTGGTCCCACAGATCCCTATGAGAGAAAGACAGAAAGGGAGGAGAGAGGGTGGAGACAGTGCGAGAGGGAAAGAGGAGAGTACAGAATCATGAATTCATTAGCCTATTCGTTTATTCATGCAGTAAATACATACTCAGTGAGTATTTTCTCTGCAGCGGGCAATGCAGGAGGAGTATGATGACTGCTCTGGTGCAGTAGCATTTCCTTTGCGTTCTTTGCAAATTGAACCCTTGACTTATGAAATGGCAGGCAACTATTAACGAAAATATTGGGGTATCTAGGATGCACCTTCCTCTTACATTTTAGGCCTGAGTAGACACCTAATGGAACAGGTCCTAAAATGAGCTTTTCCCCAAGAAAGAGTGTGGGGTCTCCCCAGCCATCCTGCTCAATCCCCTTCTCAACACTCGATCCCTTTCTCCTGTGCCCAGTAAGCCAGCTTCCTCAGCACAGCTCACCTCTGTGAATTTAATTCTCACTGCATCCTGAGGAGATAGGAACCATGCATTCACCTTTAACAGATGAAGTAACCAACACTCAGAGAGGGTAAAAGGCTGGCTTAGTGGTAAACCTGGAGATAAACTCATCTCTAGATGCACAGACACACCACTCACCAATGATAAAACCAATGGACCAGGAGCATCCACTGCTTGGAATAGCTCCAGGGAGGGTCCACACACATCCCCAAGATTTTTATCTAAAAAGGGACAAAAGCCTTCCATGGAGCTTTGATGGCAAAATTCTAAACCTCAGTGACTAGGTTGTAGAATATTAAAAAAAAAAAAAAAAAAAAAAAAAAAAAAAAAAAAAAGGACTCCCCAGTGTACCAGGAAATGATACATTTTGCCTCATTAATACAGGTTAAACTTTGCCTCTCTGTGCCTGAGCTTGCTTACCTGTAATATGGAGATAATAAAAATGCCCACCTCATAGGTTGATGAGGAAATCCCATGAGATGACCCTGGGAAAGTCCATGGTTTGTATAGGGCACCTCTGGCATTTTTCTTTATTGAATGCCATGCCAAAAGGGGTGAAAGGAATCATACGCATAGAATTTTCATTGCACACATTTGTTGTAACCAAATCAAAAAGCTTGTGTTGCCGATGGTCTGCCTACCATGAGGGACATCCCTGTGCCTGTCTCCTTCTGTCCTGAGACTGTAGTTGGAGAAGAAGCACAGGCAGCATTATGTTGAGTGGTGGGTCCCAGCCAAAGAAATCACTCGCTGTCATCCAGGGAAAGTGGCCTACCAGCCAAGAAATCAGGGAAATAAACATTCCACATAGCTTGGCCATGCCATTTTTCTGTCGATGGTTGTAGTTGATGGGGTGATGTGGGAATGGGTGATCCCCATGCTAGTAGCCTGCCTGAGCACCCCCAAAATTTTGATCCTTATTATCATTGCCACATATCTGTTGAATGCTTACAGCAGTCAGGCGCTTGCTAAATACTTGCATGATTCCATTTACGCCTCCCTTAAATTCCACATGGTCCAAACTACCAATGGGAAAACTGAATCAGAGAAGAGTTTAGAGAGCCTGTCCAAGGTCATGGACTTGAAAGTGGCAAAGCCTGGACGGCCAAATACACTGTCAAAGCCAATGTTCTGAATATCGCCCTATAGTCTCTCCCTGCCCCTTGGGCCAGAATTTCCGGTGCTGACGTAACCTTTCTTAGTCTTGACCAGCTCGTCCACCAACTTCTCGCTCTGCATGGCTGGGAGTGCCCACTTTCAGGAAGGGCCAGAGAGAAACCCAAGGCATCATTGGAAAGAACTGCTCCCTTATCAGATAACATCAAGTATTTATAATGTTGGTGTGTGTGAGAGAGAGAGAGAGAGAGAGAGCGAGACTGACTGATTAATGTTCAAGTTTGAACAAAGGTACATAAGAAAAAGTTGGAATTCACAGTGATACCCTTCAGAAGTGGGTCACCTTTAGGCGGGTAGCCAAAGCAGCTCCTCTGCAAAGCACTGTCATCACCTTTTGCAGATCAGTAACAGAGACTGCACATGTTCCTCCAATCTGTTCCAATCTCTGTGTTTTTAAATAAACTCTCTAAGTCAGGCCTTTTACGCCCTTCCTCCCCCAAACGCTTCCTAGTCATGAGCTCACAGGTGTTCGGCGGCACCCCTCATTTTCATTTGTCTTCCCGTTGCCAGCGGCAGTGCTGGTAATTCTCACTGCACCCGCTCCCATTAGGACTGTTCACCACACACTGGGCGCCGAGCTAAGGGCTTTACATGGACCGCCTCATTTATTTTTCCCACCGCTGCATAAGTTAAGTGTTACTCCTCTCATTTTACAGATCAAGAAACTGGAGCTCAGAGAAGCTAAATAATTTGCCCAAAACCACAGAGCTATTGAAGTGGCAAAGTGGAAACTTTGAACGTCTATCTGTCCAAATCCAAAGCCCATATGGCCAACTCTCTGCAAACGTAGGAAGACCTAAGAATACGCGACTGTCCCTTCACGTCTGGCGCTATAAGGACCTCACAGTAGCAGACTTCACGCACCCTCTCAGCACAGGAATCCAACTAGTTAAACAACTCTGATTTCTCTCTGGGAAGAAATACTCCTAATATCAAGGCTCTCCAATTACTCAGTGCAATTAAGTCCTGAGTGCTTGTTTGAACAATTAACCAAAATAATTATAAATGTATCTCTGTTACTACAATTGCATATTAACAAAGACTCAGGGCCAATTAATCATTACTCCATCAATATTTAATTTGCATAAACCTATTCTCTTTAAAGACTCCATGTTTGAGGTGACAGGGCTCCCTCATCGATTATGGAAATATCCCCATCCAACTTCCCTGAGGCCGTCAAAAGGAATAAAAGGGGTTGTCTGTTGTGGGCGGCTTAGCACCCTTACCCAGCCCTCCCAGGGACAGATAAGGAAGAGAACAAAAGGGAAGAGACACAGTGAATGCGCACTTCCCCACTGAAGAGGGACACACAGGACTCAGGTTACAGGGGTAATGGGCAGAGAGAGGGCGATGGGGGAGGAACTGGCATCTGAGCCTCCTTTGGAGTTATCCAAATTCACTCATTCATTCATTCATTCATTGAATAGATCCGTCAGCAAATATATTTTTCTGCTGTGTAACAGGCACTGGGGATACAATAGTGAAGGAGACTCTCCCTGCCCTCACTGAGGCAGACAGACAATTAACTAGATGTCACAGGGTGGGTTTTCCAGAAACAGAAGGTGAGACAGAGCTTGATATACAAGATGTTTATCAGGGTTCAACATCTGAAGAAGAAAGAGTAGATTTAGGCAGAGGGCGAAGTTGGGCTGTGATGCAGGTGTGAAAACGCCTCGGCTCACTGGGTGTGGCACTGGGGCAGCAATCAGCGGTCAGAATGGTCCTGAACCTGGTGAAAGGGCAGGCGTTTTCAGCCCTGCCTTGCTCAGTCACTGGACGGGGATAACAGGGTTCCCTGCAGCTGAAGGCAATCCCAATGTGCTGTCGCTGGGCCTGAAGTCCCTCCTCAAAGGGGATCTGGGCAGTGCATCCCCATGCCTACCACCCTGGAAAAGTGCTACAGAGGGTAAGAAAGCACTGAGGCAAAGGGAGAAGGGGCCCCTAACGCTGTCCCAAGGGGCAGGGAAGTCAGGATCAGTGGCTTGGAGGAGGTGACATGGAAGCTGAGATCTGAAAAATTAGCAGGTCTTAATCGGGCTAAGAGCATAAACAGTGTTTCAGGCAGAAGGAAGTGCCAAAGCTTAGGGCAAAGGGATGTGAATGAAAAAAGGGAAGAAAAAGAAGATTGGGCTGCAAACAGAGAGATAGGTGATTATTCAGTATGAATTTGGGGACTATTGCTGGGAACCTCTCAGAATCTCTCTCCTCCTCCCTGGTCAGGTTTCTGGGCTTCTCCATTTCTCTGGAGGAAGGCACGGGGAGACGGCGTCATGATAAAGGTGACATGCATGCAGCAAGGTCCCGACGCATTTAGCAACCTCTTTTCTGGACATGAGAGCCAGCTGTGCTGCTCGGGTTTTTTACATCTTATTGTAAATGGGCAACTCACTAAAAAACCCATAAAATATATAGACATATATGCCTATATATTTATATATTTGTGTGTTTGTATAAGAATTGAAAAAGCTAGGGACTGCAATGTATCAAAATGTTCACATCAGTTCCCTAATGTGTAGAGACTGGAGAAGGGTAGAGAGTCATTACTTATGTTTTAAATGTTATTTTTTTACTTGTTAAAACAAGCAGTTTGTAAACTGTAAAAAAAAAAAAAAAAAAAAAAAAAAAAAAAAAAAAGTAAATGCTTTTATAGCTTAGAACTAAAATTTTGCACATTTTCAATAATAAACCGTTGGGATTTTGTATATTGCTGTTTTAATTTGCTATGCATCCGTGCCCATGTCTTCAGAAATCTGGGGTCCAGCATTTCATTCAGCAAGCAGTCGCCGAGCCCTCCTGGGTGCCCTGGATATTGCCAAGAGGCAAGGGAGACAGACTCCTGATCTCCAAGAGTTTAAAAGTCTTACTGCAGGGACAGAATATCACAGAATAAAAAGCAAATCATTGATATTAGTCAGACAATAATGAGAGATAAAAAGGAGCTATGGATAAGAGGAGAAAGTGACCAGTGCTGAAAAAAGCAGGTGACTTCAGAAATTTACTTATTAAACGTCTTCTTTTTTATCCCCTTGACAAATGGCAGCGAGTGCTTGCATTGTTATATGTGTAGAATGAATAGGAGAAGGGCTGGAAAAGGAAGTCATCCTGATGTGTCCAGGTAAGTGCTACCAGGTGGCCGCATGGGGACAGCAGTCTCCATTCAGGCGAGGAGAGCTCCTACCATAACAAAGGCCTCAACTTAAACAGCCTGGACACCTCAAACACAAGGATAAAAATAGACGCCCCAGAAGGATTTAGTGAAAATAAAATGAAAGGTGAGAGCCCCAGAGGCAACCCTGAATTTGCTGGAGAGGCAAATTGAAGTGCAATTTGATGGACCCCAAGGTCAAGGGCAGGAAGCTTTATTGGAATCGAGACCTTAGGAAGAGGGCAGCTTGACCTGGCCCCAGGGTGGACAGGAGGATATGAGAACCAGCTGACAATAATGATTATAACAAGGGTCGGGCTTCACTCAGTGCTCACAGATGCTTCGAGAAACTCTTAGTCTTGCAAAACAACAAACCTGCCTGACTCAGGAAAGGCAAAGGGAACATTTTGCGCAAAATACTATTCCAGCTCTACCATCAAGAAGTACCCTCTAAATCAGGGGTGTCCAAACTTTTTTCAACGTTTTTTACCAAGGGCCGTATGCAGTAAAATACACAAACAGCTGGGCCACTCACTTGAGGTGAAGTACGTATTACCTTACCTGGTTTATTTAAGTAAACTAAATATATTTTTGGAATTTGCTGCGGGCCAATTAACAATGGATTGTGGACCACAGTTGGCCCAGCGGGCCATAGTTTGGACACCCCTGCTCTAAATGATTCCTTCCACTTATGGCCCTGCAGCAGGCATGGCAAGGACAATCTTAGAAAACTCTGGCTTGACACAAACACGTCTGGATAAGCAGGATGGCTGGCCTACTGTATACACGGCATCAGTTATAAGGCTACTCCACTCCAGGCACCCAGGCATAAGGACACACAAGAATTCCTGCTGTTGAAAAACACATGATCCAGTGGGCGAAGACCATGAGCTAAACCCGTGATTCTTTAACCTGGTTGTTAATGTCAAATAGTGGGGGACTGATTCCAGGCCCTACCCCCAGCCCCCAAGACCTGTTGAATTGGAATTTCTGCGGGAGGAGCCCAGGAATCATTTAAAAGAGAAGGTTCTCTAGGTGGTGCTATTAACGGGCTGGGTTGGCGGGAAAGATGCAGTATTTTTTTTCAGAGAGCGCATCTCCCTGGTTAACCTTTTCCTAGCAGAACACCTTGGTTCCTAATACTCAAACTTCACAGAATGCAAATTATTTCTCAATAGAACATTATGCCACCAATGTTTATCAGGAAAAACATACAGTTACATCCCCGATGCAATATTTTTAAAATAATGTGCAAATAAAGAATTGAGTGACCTTCCAAATATGATCAGTGGAATGTCAGAGGGACACGTAGATATTTTAAAGAGCTCACTGAGCATCAACACACGGCACCTGTGTCTCAGACGCAGCTGCAGCAGGAAGTGCTAAGTTGCCCTGCAGACAAGAAAGCTGAAGGATAACATCCATATTAGCAGGTGGTGTTCAGAAGCCAAGTTCTCAGCACTTTACATTCTGACACGATAGCTTGTTACATATGTAGGTAGGTGTGTTACCGAGTCTTAGTTAGGATTTAAGACACTTAAGGGTTTAGGTGTTGACGTGTAATGCCATATAATTTTTTCTATTTAAAATAATGGGACTCAGGCCTTCTGTTAACATGTTCAGGCAGAGTGTCTGAGGTTTGGGTATGGATTATTGGTGGCAAGTGGAAGATGCTTATAATTCACCTCCAGTGTGGGGGCTCACAGTCCCTAGGAACCTTATTTAATTCGGGGAGGGATAAACTCTGGCTGCGTGTACCTGGGGAGCCACCACAAAGACCATGACAGTGGCACTCGGCCTCAGCAGATAGGGATGGGTTTTTGAGGCTGAGAAGAGGACAGGAGGAAGAAGATTGAACTTCAGGAGGAGGGAGAGTGCCATGAGAAGGTAGAGACTTTTCAAAGAGCTCGGTGTTTTCTAGGGAACAGGATTCAGTATCTGGAGCTTACAGTGTCTATGATCCAGTGAAGAAGGGACTGAAAAAGGAGGGCGAGACTGTGAATCCATTCATTCATTCACAGGCATATAGCACATGTTTAATGAGCACCTACTATGCGCCAGGCACTGTGCAAGGCACTGAAGATATAGAAGGGAAGAAAACAGACAAGCAAAAAAGCCTAAAGAAAACTATTTCATCTCAGTTTACATCCAGTGGCAGAGAAAGACATTAAATGAAAGAAATTAAATGCATCGGTATTTCATTTCAATGATGGTATGTAGTACTACAAAGACATACTTTGAAGGGATATAACGGGCAGAGAAACCTTAACTGGTTTGCAGGGAAGGATTATAGGTGATTTCTCTGAGGGTCTAATTTTTAAGCTGGAATCTGAGGGATGAGTCCCAGCCTATCTTTACATGGAATACAGAGCCATCCAAACATTTTAAATGAGTTATGGTTTGGGTGGGCATGGGAAATATCTCCTATTTATCCATTTGGGCAGATTTTAACACCCAGAAGGTAAGAATTGATTGCCAAGGAACACAAGAGATGTGTTTAAGACAGAGCAGAGAGATGGGAGAGAGGCACAGAAAGTGGGACCGTTCATGCACAGCGAGACACACACTGAGGCAGTTTCTATGGTGGCTATGGCTCAGCCAGTGCCCTTGGACCAGAGCTCTCCAGCTGTGGCCAGCAGAGGCCTCCAGCAACATGAGGTCTGGATTCAAGGACAAGCTACATGGAACACAATGGACTGGTGAAGATTTTTATTTCTGGAAAAAATTAGTATTACACCATGGAAGGCAGCTCAGAGTAGGTTCATTCTGCCCTTCCTCCTAGAAAGTACAGGTGGTTTCGATTTGACCGTGGAGAATAAGAACAAACCACATAGGTGGTGTTTGCCCACGGTGCCCGGCCCCCAAAAGTCCATCAAAGCCTGTCAGTGTCCGCAAACTGCATAAAGATGTAGGACTGGCTTGTTCATTCAACCATTTATTCCACAGTTCTTTTCTGAATATCCACTATGTGCAAGGAACTGTGCCAGGAAAGGATGGGAGGAAAGACACCCGAGGAAGTGTGTACTGCACATGCAAAGGCCCTGAGGCTGCAGGAGCATGACCAGTAGGAGAGACCTAAAGAAGACCACTGTGGCTCAAGGGCCAAGAACCAAGGAGAGTGAGCTTTCAGATAAGTGGGGAGTGAAATGGGGCAGGGCCTGGAAGACCATCCCACGAACAACGAGGTGATATGGAAGGGTTTTCAGCAGCAAGACGTTCAATGAGATTTGTTTCCAAAAGATCATTCTAGCTGCACCACGAACAGGTCAGAAGGTAGACTGAGTGCTTGTGGTAAAGCCCAGGAGTTGAGACATATTCACCCATAGCACCAAGAGTTGACCGAGTTCAGACTAGGGCAAAGCTATTCAAAGCCTAGTTTTCAGCCAGAAGCGTCAGGTAACGTCTGGGACCTTGAGAAGTGCACATTTCCAGGCCCACCCTATACCTGCTGAATCAGAGTTGCTGGGAGTGGGGCCCAGGAATCTGTGTTTTAATCGAATCGCCAGGTGATTCTTAAACATATCTGAAGTTTGAGAAGCGCTGGATCAGGGTAGCAGTGACAAGGAGAAAGGAGGGTGCCTGGAGATATATTTTGAAAAGGTGAATGAGTTAATGAATCAACAAAGAATGGTAAATAAATTCTGATAAATCCATATTATGGCACTATTAAGAAGAATTAGATGATGCATACACATGAGGAAAGATACTTTTGATGGATTATAAAGTAAAAAAACAAAACAAAATGTTGAATAAAGAGTATAATATCCCATTAAAGTACAGAGGGTGCCAAAAAAATGTACACACATTTTAAGAAAGGAAAAATAAAACTGTATTAAAATTGTAATACTCGATATAGACCGATAACAAAAGATAAATACAAGTCGTGTGTCTACATATTTTTGGCACTCCTGGTACATAGGCTCACATGCCTACAGTTTATGCATTTGTATGTTTATGTAAGAATAGAAAAAGCTATAGAACACTGTACATTGGGTATTAACATCAGTTTCCTAGTGAGTAGAGACTGGTGGAGGGTAGGGAGTGATTTACATTTTAATATCATTTTTCTTGCTATCTACATGTCAAAATAAGCATTTTATAACTTAGAACTAAAAGCACATTTACAACGACACAGTCTATAAACATGCTCCCCGATAATTCCAATGCAACTAGCACAGCGCTGTGCGCAAACTGAGATGAGGGACCCCCAGCACAGAGCACACCGACCTTGGAATCAAGCGATTTTCATTCCGCATTTTGTTCTGCCCCTGATTCCTAGCTGCTTCCCCTCTTGTGAGATAAGCCAACGGCATTGAACCTGTATCTTCAAACCTATCCCTTGTCACCACCAAGGACTCATTTTTGTTAAGTTACTTTTTATCTTTACAGTTCCTGGTTTTGGAGACATGGTCACCAAACTAAAGCCCTTTATTCACTCAGGGCCTCTGCTCTCATCAAATGTAGAATTTCTACTAAGCCTTTTAGACTATCAAAATCGACCTGAGGCCCTGTTTGGGGGTCTACAGGACAGGAGGATACCTAGGATCCTTTTTAGTCAACCATATGCTCAATTGCAAGGCTGTGATTTTTCTTAGAACTTTTCCACGAGAAGCATGGTCACCAGCAAAGGGGAAATGGACCATCACTGGGCTCCATGCTCTGTGCTCATGGGGGTATGGCCAACATGACAAAAGCCCACAGAGGCACTTAGCTGTCCCCGAAGCATCAGTGTCAGGGGGCTGGGGTGGGGGAGCCTTTGAGTGCAAGCAGCATTCTCGGCTCAAAAGAGCCAACTATGCTGATTCAAAAAAAAAAAAAAAAAAAAAAAAACATTTTCAAAAATGCCTGTGGGTAAATTTGAGCTGCCCACAGCTCCCCAGGGGCATCTCGAACTTGCTGTCGAGCCATTTCTGTGGATTTCAGTCAAATTCTAATTTTAGTGTTCATTAAACACGGGTAATTCCCCAGCCGGTCCCTGCCTCACCTCGTACACAGAGTGCGTCGGCAATATAGGTCACCAAGGCTTCGAAAATACTCCCACATCAAAGAGAAACCTTTTCATTATGAGTATTAACTTTATAAATAATGATGAACTTGAAAAGTTTTCCAAAGCTGCGGGGCGGGTGTGAAGAGAGCTGGCAGCCTCCTTGTGAACAGTTGCTTGAGTGTGGCTTGTCATCCGGTGACTGTTCACACGGTATTGTGTTCAGGGGGGTGGCATGGAGATGCGTCTGCATCTATCGCTCCATTTGGACGGCTGTTTATTTCGATGGATAAAGCAGGGACACAACTGGAGTGCACAATGTTGGAAAAACACACACAGTCATACACACGTGCACGCACACGGACACACATCCATCGTGGGTATGACACATCTAGAGAACACAGACTGTTTAGAACAACATTCAGTGTCTTCCGATTGATATAAGGTAAAGGCCAAATTTGTTATCATAGCTCTATCAGTTAATATCTTTTAAGCGGAAAGTCACAAAACGATTATGTGGAGGTGAGAGCCTAAGAATAGTTGGCTCTGATCCTCAGGCTCACAGCCTCCTAAACAATTCGACTGCTGCCGTGCCAGACGTCACTTTCTTACACAAAGGCATCCATTTGGTTGACACGTCTTCATCCTATGATCAACTGTCACATTAGGCACCACTCAGAAATAGCTTCTCCTTGTTCATACCTTTACATATGCTGTTTCCTATGACTGAAGAGTCTCTCCCTTTGCTCTCTGCGTAGGTAACGCCCATCCATTTCAGGACCCAGTGCAGACATCAGCTCCTGGGAGCATCCTCCCGGCATACACTACCTGTCCCTCTCACTTCACTTGCTACTCTCAAAGCATTTCTCCATCCTCAATGCAACTGCCCATTTATCTATTCCCCCTTGGAGACTGTGAGCTCAAGCAGGCAGTAGCTGTGCCCTGTTTGTCTCTGGTTGCTGTGTGCTTTGCTCAGGGCCTGGCTTGTCCATATCTGTTGACTGAACGGACAAGAACCAGAAGAGAATTGCTAAGGGCCACCCTGAACTCAGAAAATCAAATCACTCTCTGTCGGAGGCACAGAGTCACCAGGGCACCACCCAGAAAGGCGAATCCTGCAGACCTTGTTTCCAGTAACCTTGTCCGGGACGCTACAGAATGGCTCCAAGAGGTTATTAGCTCGTCCCTTAAGTCCCAGTCTAATGGCAGGACTTCACAGAACACAGGCGTTTCGCCTTATACTCTGGGACTGTGGTGGGGATAGGTGGCAATCAGAGTGGACGCAGTAGGAGGTTTCGTCTTTTTCTCCATTGGCATCCCCTTGTCAGTTTCCAAGAAAGGGCCTGGTTCTGCGGCTGGGAGTGGGGCACATCCGTAGGTGGCAGCAGGCCCAAGGTGTTGGAGCTCTTCCCAAAGGGTGGCTGGCCCAGGGCCTAGTGGCTCCTGGCAAGTGAGGAGGAGCAGGGGGAGGGGACACTTCCCGCTTCTCACTCCTGGCCTCCTGAAGCTGCCAAGGCCAAGTCCAGACAAGCAGAATTCAACTCTCCGAAAGAGCATGAGGCTGGTGTGAGCAAGGCCAGAAGAGTCTGGGGTATGAGAAATAATGGCTTCTAACCTGGAACGGAGGTGGGCAAGCAGTATGACACCACAGTATGACCAAATCTCTCAGCCCCAAGATGGCGGCACTGGAAAAAACCCAAACTGTCTGGCGTTTAATCCTTGCTCGGCCACTTCTTGCTACAGGAGGAAATTAATTAACCTCTCTGGGCCTCAGTCTTTTCATCACTCGAACTGGGATAATCATAGTCCCCACCTGCCATATAGGTGGTTATGAAGATGGAGTGAATTACTATCTTTAAGAGCTTAAAACAATGCCTGGCACATAGTACATGCTGGATAAATAAAATATAAATAATGAAGTGAGATAATTCGCAAAAACACTAGGGAGGAGATAAACACAGATCATCCAGTTTATCCGCCTTTGGGTGTTAGGTTCTGTCCACATAGCACAAGGTGAAGCGGAGAGTTGGAAGCCACAACTAGTTAAACTGGTTAATTAAACCGGGTAAAGGATGAAAGAAAGAAAACCACTGAGCATGTCAAGTTAGTATCTAATCTTTGTTCCCTTTTCCCAATACTGACAGTAGTCTGTTCCGTAATATAATTCAAAACAAATCAATCCAGATGTTTCACTTGAGCCAGATATCCAAGTGTTTGCCATTTGAAGGTTATTGCCATGGACGGGCTAGAAAGGGATCGAAATTGTGGTGTCCAAGGATCACCTATGAGCTCAACCAAACCTAAACGACAGCACAGGGTCCAGAGCTCACCTGGTAAACCTACAACCACCCACTCAGGGGCTGAACTCTGGACAAAAGACTCCCCTCCAAGATGAGATGCATAGAAAGGGGGAAAGAACATGTTCTTCCCCCCAAAATATAAACTCAAACCATTACCGTCTTGCTCTTTTGATCAGCATCTGTTACTAATATAGAAAACACATTTCACCTTGGGCCTTTGTCCAAGCATATAAGTGCGGGTTGCTCCAATATTCTCCAGCCCCTTGGATCCTACCAGTCCTGGAGTTAATATTGTTTACGGGCTGCTGGTTTCCTTTGATTATTTTTATTGACGTTCAGTGCTTATGAATCAGCAGACTGAGGGCACCTCTGGAGCCAGGAGAACTGCCAGCAGATGCCGACCTGCTTCCCTTTCTCTGCTGAGAGGACCCAGATCCCAGCGCAGAGTGCCTCAGCAAGCCCACAGGTGCCTCGTTGAATAGGCACAGAGGCCAGCCACTATTGGGAGGAAGCATGGCGAGCTCGGGGGTAGAGGAAAGGCACCTAACCAGCCACATCTGTCATCATCCCCCATATGGACTCAATGCTGCTCCAGCCGCTACCTGTGCTCCATCTGGCCCACCATGTTCTCCTCTAATTCACTCCAGGGCTCTGTGCGTGTTGTTCCCTCCCGCTGCCCAGGGTGGTCTTTTCCCATCTCTCCGTGGAGAATCGTCATTCTGAAAGACTCTGCTCCGGCTGTACCTTGACCTCTTCTGAACTCTCACTCTCCACTCCTGCAGTACCCTAAGCCTGCCTCTCTTTTAACCCAGGGTTAAAGGCTCCTAATTTTCCATGCTTTTGCTTCCAGCTCTGAGGTCTTTGCAGACAGAAACCTGCCTTCATCCCTTTGAATAGCTCTGCTCTGGTCTAAACTCAGTCAACTCTGGGTGCAAAGAGCCACTCATCTACCTTCTTATCCATTCATGGTGCAACTAGAATAATCTTTTGGAAACAAATCTCATTGAACTTCTTGCTGCTGATTCATTTATGATTTTCATTCAGTATCATTCATGATTTTAGTATCATTTATGATTTTAGAAGAGAAAATTAAAATATTTGGAAGATATAAAACTATAAATATCACATTTTTTAATTCAGCTTTGATCAAAATCAAATTTAAAACAGGTCACAGCTAACTCTGACAGATTATGAATTTTTGTTTATTGATACAAAGCTGTGAGAATATGATACACTATAAACTATTACGTTCTATAATATAAAGATAGAAACTGGGAAAGAACCAGATACCTTAAATATATCCAGAATATAAATATTAGCCAGTGTGGGGTACAAGTCCTTTCCTGTAAGAAGTACATTTTTAACATTTAAAAAAATTGAATTTTTTCAATTTTTGTTTGAAGCTAGTTTGTTTGAAGCTCTAAAATAAGATTCTACTTTAACTTCAATTGTTTGTTGTTATAAAATGTTATGCTTGAGACAATGACTTTTATAATGGAGTATTTCTATTTACTCATTATGTTTTTAGGGAACTGAATTTTAGTTTGCTCATGAAATATATCCATGAACGTAGTGAAGTTATAATTTTCTCAACCAATATAAAAACAGTCCATATTCTCATGGAGTTATGAAACAAATGAAATGAAGCAACAGAAAATACCTCTTTCCTAACTTGTACAAATTATGGTACAAGGGAAAATAAATGACACGATAACATTTTAAAATAGCACTGCATCTTGACTTTCTCCTTATCAATATGCAGAATAACAGAACAACAGATAAATCAAAATGAGGAACTCATACATTAGCACATGCTATCAAATGATTAGTGGAGAATATTGACTCTTCCATAGTATTATAAGATACAAATGAAATAAAATGAAAATAACCATTGAAAGATATAATATATATAAAATCACCATCATCTGCAGAGTAAAAGAAATTCCAGATTCTGCACGAGTTCACTTTAATGAGAAATAATATCTGTTGTTACATAACAACCCCAACACACAGTGGTTTAAAACCACCACTGGGTATTATTACTGACAACTCCAGGGGATGGCTGGATGGCTCTGGTGATGTGGGCTGTCTGAGCCCAGATCTCAGCCTGACTAGCTGCTCATGCCTCTGTGATTAGTTGGCAGAGTCTGGTGGACAAAGACAATCCTATTTATCAGGCTGGCAGTTGGCTACTTGTCTGCTAAGGAAATAGGGTGATAGTGCCACGTGTCTCACATCATCCAGCAGGCTAGTCCAGGCCTCTACAAATGACAGTAACAGGATTCAGAGAGAGAGAGCGCGCGTGAGCAGAAGCATGCAAAACCTCCCATGTCACATTGTCACTCCCACACCATTCTGTTGGCCGAAGCAAGTCTCAAGGCTCCACCTCTGGATGGGAGGAGCTGCAAAGTCATGTTGCAAAGGGCACAGACACGAGGAAGGGTGGAGAATTGGGGACTTTGTGACTGATTTTTGCAAGCTACCTCCCATAACTGGGGAGAAAATAATGAGAGAAGGGAATATAGTTCCCTCTTCTTGGAATTGATAAAAAAATTATACTATTTATATGGAATTATATTAACTACACAAAATTAAGACAGGCACACTATAAAATATGGTAGGCCTCATATTTGTAAAGGAAAATATATTAAAAACCCATAAATAAATAAGAAAAGGATCACTACTCATTTAAAAATTGGGCAAGTGATATGACAAGGCAATTGATAAAAGAAATGTAATTGCTGAACCTGAAACATGTCTAAGCTTATTAATAACTACATAATTACAATTAAAAAATACTCATAAATATATATACTCATATACTCATAAATATATATATAAACATACATATATACAAATATATGCATATATTTATATACTTTTTATAAAAATATATAAATGTGTGAACATATTCTAAAAACATATATACTTTTTATAAAAATATACAAATTTACGAATGCATTCTAAATACATTAAATGGATACAACTTTGCCTCCCAAATTTGCAGAGATTTTCTTAAAATGGAAATTCCTGCTGTTCTAGGAGTACAGTTATTCTTATATACCACCAGAGGAAACGTAAATTAAAGTAAGTTTTCTGGAGGCTAATTTGTTAACAGGTATCAAAATCTTCAGAAATTGGTATGCTCTCTGACAAAGCATGGTAGGAAATAAATAAGACATCCATCACAACTTCGCTGCAGGGATGTCCTGCAGAGTGTTTTATATAGAAGAGTAAACCATTACAAAGAACCTGAATGACCAACCAAAGGAAGTGAATAAATAAATTACAGTATAGCTATATACCAGAATACTTTTCGACCATTAAAATTATGTTGAGGATGAAAGGTCCATGAAAGAGGTTCATGATATGAGAACTGAAAACATGTTATACACCAGGTGATCTTTTTGTATATACATCCACCAACCAGGAAAAGCATAAACACTAAGGTATAAATGAAACTGTACTTTTAAAATTCTTCTTTTGTGTTTATTTTCTCATTTTGCTAAAATGATTTTATATTCTCTTATCAGAAAATTAAGTTATTTAAGAGTCAAACAGCATATTGTTAAAATATTTGCAGCAGATATGATAAATGAGGGCTCAAGGTTTTCTGTGTATAAACAAGATAAACAACTAATGAAGAAACAATCAACTTTAATGGTGAGGAAATGCGCGCAAATTTTAACATTACCTAAGATAGTTTAAAAAATTCTGGTAGGATTATAAATTTGTACAACCCTTCCAGAGAGTAACTTCCCATGAATCAGGAACCTTTAAATGTAAGTCACAGAGCTGTGAAAATATTACAGGAAAGTATGATGGAATTTGTAAATGATCTCAGGATGGAGAAAGTCTCCCTAAACAAGACAAAATATAGTATAGATGCCAAAATAAAAAAAACCGACACACATGTCTACACAAAAATTAAAAATTTTGTGTGACAATAGACCTCATAACTATGTTGAAAGACCATCAACAGATTGACACACAGGGTGAGCCTTCCAGCCATGGCTGAAGGAGGAGATTGGCAAAGCATTTCCCTAAAAGCAACTCTACAGCGGAGGAAAAAATTGACAAAAGCAAACATTTCAGTGTCCTGGAAATCACTGAAGGCATACAACAATCTGAAGAGTGGTTATGTTTGTAAAACTGCTAGACTTTCGCTAAGAACAGTGGGACTCTGCAGCATTCTGGCCTGGGATTGCAACACTCACTCAGCGCCATCACCACCACCATGGGGTTATTGCCCCTCTGCCAGCTAGGTTGGTTGAGGTTGTGGGCAGGGGTAGCTATGAGGAGTGGCAGCTTCACACACCTACCAGGGCAATGCCCAAGCCCAGTGGTGCTATCAGTGGAAGTAATGAGCTTGGAGGCAGGGAGGGTAGATGGCATTACTTGATGGAGGTGCTCTTGTTTGGGGGCAGCGTATTTCCTGGCTGAGGTTGCACACATACAGCAGGCACTGGAGAAGACACAAATATGGTACATCCCTCCAGTGGGACACTATCCAGCAAGAAAAAGAAATGAAGTCCTGTTACACGCTACAACATGCATCCATTGTGAAAAACCATTACACTAAGTGAAAGAAGCCAGATGGAAAAAAACTATACAGTGTATGATTCCGTTTGCTATGAAAAGACCAGAAAACACACATTTACTGAGACAGAAAACAGGTTGGGGGACGGGAATGTGAATTAACTGCACATGGGCACAAGAGAAATTCTGGGCTGGTGGAAAAGGTCTAAAACGGTTGTACAACGCTATACATTTACCAAAGAATCCTTGAATTGTATCCTTATAATGATTGAATTGTATGGTACATAAATTATACCTAAATACCTGTTTAAAAAAAGAGATGGGGAGATAATATGTGCAGCCTACCTGACAAAAGGGTAATATCCATCACATCAAGGTCAACAACTCAAAAGAAGACTGAACTATGCGGAAAACAGGCAGTTCACCAAAGAACTATCTACCAGTAGCCACTTAGGAAAGGTGTCCAATTCACCTAGAAATCAGGGGAATGCAAGTTAAAACAATGAGATCGCATGACCTCTTTTCGTCTTCTCAATGGCCTGGTTGTTCCCGCTTTATAGATTGGAAACAGAAGCTCGCAGAGTTTCAGCAGCTTGTCCAAATACATCCCTTCCATTAGTGAGTAGACGTGCTCCGTTAACTTTTACGGTTCTGCCTCCCTAGTCCCAGTAACTATCATTATTCCTAGGCCAACAGATATGTGTATAGCTCAGATATTGAGATGTCACAGACTGTGATGGGCCGGGCGAGGCTCACTTAGTTCAGTCATGCGCTCTATTAGGCATTTGTATTATTCCTACTAACGCCTAAGGGTCCACCAGGGCCCATTACGGGTTTTCTGTTTTTCTCTTCATGGGTAGACATTGAGATTTCATTAACGCCAGTTTATCACCAGAACCCCAAGTCTAGCTGGTGTCGCCATGGTTTGTGGGAGAAGCCACACTCTGTGAGTGCCTTGTTAGGTGCAGATTTTGGAGGTTCCCCCCAACCTGCACCTTCAGCTCCCAGACATCCAGGACCACTGGCTGGCATGAGAGCCAGTGTGTATGGCACCCCCAACATCTGGCCCCAGCACAGCCTGTTCAAGCCCCACCTGGGAGTCAAAAAGCCTCCGTTACTGCCCCAGCCACGAAACGCATTCACCTGGAGCCCCTCAGTAGCTCCGTCATCTCTTGTGCTTCAGCCTCCTCTTTTGTAAACTTGGCCCCACCAATCTTGTTGCACTTGGAGAGAATCGGAAGAGGGGGTGAGTCTGAACGAGCTTAAGAAACTAACACAGACACAAGCTTCCCTAGAGACAGGGCCTGGCTTAACACGCATGGAGTAGGAATCTAGCCTTGGGCTCTACAAGTTTTAGTAAACCACATCGACCTGGGCTTCAAAAAAACAGACCAAACCCAAAGACACCTAGAGCAAAAACACCCGGCATTCGAAATAAAAGGAAAGGCCTCCTTACCTTAACAAAAGCCTCTACTCCCAGGGCTTTGCTCTCAGGATGTCGGGTCCCTCCACATTCACCCACAGGAGACTGCAGAGCATGGGAAGGAAGAGAGAGCCTCAGTATCTAGGACCCAAGTGAAGCGATCAACGTCCTGACTTCCCATGACCGCAAGCGCGCACCAGGTGGAATGAAACCCACAGGGTGATACTGAATCACAATCACCTGGGCACCACCATGCTCAGCACTAAAAGCTCCCCCAGGTAATTCTGATGTGCCCTAACGTGTGAGGGCCACTGCCATAGCACAGAGGATCGCAGACGTGTGTCCCAGAATCATCTGAGAAGCTACTACAGGGCAGGGGTCAGGGTCCTTGAAATATGACAGCATCTGGGTCTTTGTATTTTTGCCAGATTCTCCAGGTGATCCTGATATAACCCAAACTTAAGAACCAGTGCAGTAGGAGACTGGCAATTCAACCTTCTGTGGAAGGTAGGTTACCTGTGCAGTAACTGGCATGCAGCAGCTGTTGAATAAATGATAACTTATTTACCTGGCACAAGATGCAAGAGAAGAGGATTCTGGGCAATTTAGGACTTCTAGAAAGGTCCACAGAGACTATGATTAGTTCCCCCATCTGGCCCTAGCCCCATGGAATAACTGTAGATATCAACAATTTAACAATATGCCTTATGAGCTCACTCATGTTGGGGGAGAGGGGAGGAGAAAGAGAGGGGCTACTTACCTACTTACTAGAACATTCCCCTGCAAAACTGACTGTCCAGTGCCTGTCTCAAAGGAATTTGTAATGAAATTTTCAAAAAGCAGGGATGAGCCAAAACCTGGTTTGTGTCAGCAGAAAGTAAAGCTTCTTATCACCCTCAGGGTTACCCAACACACTGTGCACTAATTATTCAAGAATACAATGGGGTGGGGTGACTCAAAAATCACTCATTCACTCCAGGAATTTAGAGGGTTGAACGAGTTATGTAAGTATCAGGACACTGCCGAACATATAAGCAAGAGTGAGCACCATATGAGGGTTGGCTATTATTCTGATTCATTTAGTTTCTCAAGAGGAATGGCCCTTTGCTGCATGCTGGAGGTGCAGACGTGAAAATCCCACTCCTGCCCTCAAGGAGCTTGCAGGCAGGTAAAGGAGCAGGGCAGCTGAAGCAGTTCCTACAGTCCCACGTGGTTGGTCTCCAGAACAAGGATGATGAATAATAAGGGGGGTATGCAGAGGCTGGCGTTGAAGCCAAATTGTACCAGAGAGTTATTTGGTGGGAGAAGGGGGGTGAGGTGTCTCAGAAGCTCTCCTGGATATCTAATCAGAGTTCCCAAAGCTGAGCTTGCCATTTACATGTAAATTTTCAAAATGCAGTTTCCCTGGCCCCATCCCTGGAGATTCAGAGTCCCTAAGTCTGTGAAGCGTCCCAGAATTTTCCATTTGTAATTTCCCTAGGAGATTGCAATCATCAGCCAGGCGTGGTAGCTGCTGGCCTAGGAGAGAAAAATTAGTAAGAGAAAGGCAGGAAGGGAATTCCTGGGTGAAGAGAGGAGTGGATGGAGGTTGGCGGGTTGTGGGGGTTGTAGTGTCCTAGTCACTTTCAGCTTGCATCCTAGATGCCCTCACCTCAGGATAAGTCAGAGCCCTTTACCCGTTGCTCGTCTCTGCCATTTCTCTCTGCACTTTTCCTTCAAAGATCTTCCCCCAGTTTGGAACTGAATTATTATTTAAGTGTATTGGTTTGTATGTCATCTCACCCACTAGATATTAAGCTAGCTCCATGAATGTAAGGATCTTACCTGATTCTTCATCCCCGGATGGCCAGCACTTAGCACAGTGACTGGCATGTAGTAGGAACTCAATAAATTTGTTGCATAATAAATTAATTGGATGACTGCACATAGTTGGGTGTGGATAGTTCAGATATATCTGAATTTGTTTAATTAGAGTCATGGACTTCCACCTCCAAATCATTGTCCAGCTCAAGTCTCAGATTTTTTGCCTCCCTAAAATTTTTTTCCACCATTTTTCACTTCTCTGAGGCTGGTGTTTCTTCAAAATAAATTCTCTGTGTGTCTGAACATGCTTCACATGCTTGATCTTAGTCAAGTGTACCATTGAACTCCACCTTCCTAGATGGCCTTTGGGTTGCAGGTCAAATCTAAATTTGATTGGTGAATTCTTCAGTTACATTTGAGGCAAGCCTGAAAAAAGAGCACACAGCCCTCTTGTCAACAAATTTCCCTCTCCGGATCATGAAAAATGTGGACTGTACATGAAAAACTCAGAAAAAAATGAAAAACATAAATTGATATAAGGCTTCAAAATATGCATTTCAAAACCCAATGAGATCCATATTTCATCTGGACTGTGAATGATCCCAAGAGTACATTAAATATTGCCATGAACTCAGAGCATTGACAGATAATTGGGGAATCAGAATGTGGAATTTTAAAGGAATTCCGGTCCAGGAACTGCAGGCCCAGATGTTAGTGTCACTTAAATAGAAAGTGCAGGTAAAAGTAATTACAGTGAAAACAGACCTGTGTTACGAAACTTCACCTAAATACTACTGTGTTTCCCCAAAAATAAGACCTAGCCTGACCATCAGCACTAATGCGTCTTTTGGAGCAAAAATTAATATAAGACCCCGGTATTATATTATATTATATTATATTATATTATATTATATTATATTATATTATATTATATTATATTATATTATATTATATAAGACCCGGTCTCATAGTAAAATAAGACTGGGTCTTATATTAATTTTTGCTCCAAAACATGCATTAGAGCTGATGGTCCAGCTAGGTCTTATTTTCGGGGAAACATGGTATCACACACCAATGTTAAAAACCAGTTCTCTCCTTCATCCATTCAATAAAATTTTTAATGAGCATCTTCTATTTGCCAAGCACTGTTGTAAATCCTGGGAATATGGCAGTGAACCAAAACTGACAAAAATTCCTGCATTTATGAAGCTTAGCTTCTCATGGGAGGACACATAATAAACAAATAAGTAACTCTATAATATGATGGGTGGTGAAAAGTGCTATGAAAATAAAACAAAGCAGAGCCAGGAGCCAGAGAATGTCAGAGGTGGGGTACCATTTGAAATAGAGTGGACAGAGCTAGCCTCAGGGAAAAGTAAGCTTTGATTCAAGATCAGGAGGGGAGGGGCTGAGTCTCATGGATTAATGGCGGAAGAACACTCCAGAACAGAGGGAATGATGTGTGCTAAGTTTTCAAGGTGGAAACATCCTTGAAAGCAAGGAGATCGCCTGGGTGGCTGAACCAGAGTGAGTGAGATGAGGAGAGAAAAGCAGAGGTGAGCGGGGAATGAGGAGGGGTAGGGGTGGAAAGGCAGAGACCGGCAGAATACAGAGAGCCTTTCAGTCTTAGGTAAAGACTGGCTAATATTCTCTGTGAAACAGAAAAGTTAACAAGAGTTTGAGAAGCTAAAGACCAAGATTAAACAAACTTTCATCTCACATAATCAGAAAGATGGTTTGAAGATGGCTAATGACTGAGCAGGGCACCAAATGCCCTCTGATATAATTGAAAGCCATCTAAACTCTTTGGTATCCCACCACCAAGAGTTAGCCCCCACAGTCTGGAAATACAGCACAACACTATTGCTCCTTCCCACTGTACCCCTCGAATTCAAAAGCGGGTACTGGTCCACTTGAGAATATACTTCTTCCGCCAAGAAATGAGAGAAATTGACACTTCCAGATATGAAATGGGTTCCCTGTTATTTTTAGGGCTTGGACAGCTGAAGCCACTGAACTCAAAAGTGCTCCCTTGATCAAAGAGTCCTGAAAGGATTCCCCAGCTCTGAGAGCTGTATCTCTAATAGGATTATGCCCGAATTAAAAGACAGAACCATTTATAACTTAGGGCACTCTCTGGCTTTGAAGTTTGCCTCAACAAATGATCCATTTTTATATAAACCAGAGCTGGAAAATGACAAGGAAACCTGCAACTATTCCCAAATGGAGCACTTTGTACAAGATAATCAGGAGAGAAGAAACATTTGAAAGAACATTCTGGATCTGCCTTTGAGCAAATGATAACATAAAAGAGAAAATGTTTTTTTCTCTCCTGAAGCATTTGACAAGACTGAGGTCTTTTTTCTTTATTATTCATAAACAAAGAGTGTCCAGTGGCCTCAAATGTGTGCGTGGTGGGGGGGCATGCGTGAGCACACATGTTTAAATGAGCTCAGCGCAAACTCTCTTCTGGTCTTTGTTAAGACAACATGTATCAGGTACATATAGGGTGGCAGGTAGAGAGAGGTTAATAAAACATGGTTTTTTTCCCCCTCAAATTGCTCACAGAAAGAAGAGGAAGAAAAGGGGAGGAAAAGGAAGGGGGAGGGGGGAAGGGAGGGGGCAGCAGCAGGGAGGAGGGAGGAACAGTATTCCCTTCCCCTGACTTGGTGCTAGGCCATGTAACTTGCTTTGGCCAATAAAATGTTCTTTTTGGCCAAAGTCATTCTCCCTACATCTTCAGCCATTTCCTTTACATTAGAGAACAGCATTCTAGTGACAGACTAACAAAATTGCAGGAAAAGTCAATAGGACCTTTTGACCAGGAAAAAAATTAAAATATAAAACAATGTTCCATAGCTCAAGTCCCTTCTGACACAGCCCTATGGGTCTGACAGATCCAACTGCAGAAAAGATTTATTTTTTAACTTAAATGTAAGGGCTTCTTTGGCTCAGGAACAACTCGTCTCTCTTTAACTTATCAGGAACCCCAGTGATAAAATAAGACCACAATGTCCCAAAATGTAAAATGCATCTACTCAGATAGTTTACAAATTGTATATTAGTTTGCATTGAATTTCGTTTCCTAGTTAGATTTCCTTTTGGCTGCACCAGAGCTAGAGCAATGTGATGCCAGAACCACCAGACAATTTTGTGAAGCAATCCATCAGTCCAAAAGGAAAGCCTGTCCACTCCCTCACTCCAGAGCTTCTAGAACTTTCTGTGAAGAGATACTGGGACTGAGCTTTAGTGACAGAGCGAAGTGGTTGTTTTTACACAGTGGTTGAGATTGTGCATCCTCGGAGAGGTCAGAGAAGGAAAGAAACCTGGCTGAGGGGTGCACATGTTGTGTTAAGTGTGTGCTCACCACATTCACGTGCGCGAGTTACCTTATTGAATGCTCACAATAATTCTGTGAGATATACATTGTCCCATTTTTATAAATTAGAAAACAGAGACTTGGAGAACTTCAAGAAAACTTAAGCAGAAATTACTCAACTAGTAAGTAAGAACAAATATTTGAGAACTTTAGCAACCCTAATTCTCACGTGGCATTTCATTAAAGCATACTATTTCCTAATTGAAAAAATAAAATCATATATATAAATGATAAACCTCTAAGTATTCCTTTGTTTTGTGTACCTAAACTAATACAAAAAAGGAAGGAAGGAAGGAAGGAAGGAAGGAAGGAAGGAAGGAAGGAAGGAAAGAAGGAAGGAAGGAAGAAGCAACACCATGCACAGAAAAAAAAGAAAAGAAAAAAGAAAATCATAATTTAGGAGTGAAAAAATTGTTTCTGTTGAATTTTTGGAGTTGGTGAATAGGAGATTGTATAATATAAGATGCTTTTAGCTGCATGTAAGAAAAAAATCACTTAAAAGTGGCTTAAATAATGAGGTGTGTTTATGCCAAATAACAGCATCCAAAAGCATGGTGAGTCTGGGGATGGTTAATTTAGGGACAGGGCGTGAACACAGCATAGATCCTCCACTTGCGTACCCTTGTCAGGCATTACGCATCAACCACCATATTCTTTCTGTGGAGCCCTGACTCATCCTCAGAATCTTTCTTAACTCAGGACTCCTAGAAGCTATTACCAATCTACTGGAGTTGGCAAGTGTTTGAAACCCATTCTTTTCCGACTCCCACTCTTTCTGGCCCAGGAAGTAAATAATTGTGATCCACTTGTCATGTCCCCAGCTCGCCTAACAATCAAAGTTGTGGGAAATATAAGAGAAACAGACCAAATGGTCCTTGCCCTCAGTAGCCTGCAATCTTGCTGGAAAAAGACAAAATATAGATACAGTGAAGGAACTTATTTTAAAGCTATGTTAGTGCAGATAATAAAGAACAGATTGTCTTCATCACTGGTAAAGAAGATACACTGTAAAGGGATCACTTGGAGGGTTCCCTGGCTTTTTATTTTTGAGCTGGGTCATGCAACATTTTTATTATCAGGGCCTATACTTCCAATCAGAATATCTTGCATTGATTTCACTTTATTGTTCTATTTATAAAACATCTTCCCAAAGCTAGAGAACGTCTGACAAAATACAGGGGTTTTATCGTTTTTGTTTCTTTTTAGTAGAAAATAATAGGTTCTGTGGAAGAAATCATGTTTTTGTTTAACCATTAATAGAATGATATTGATGCTTATTATGCTGTGGAATTTTTTTTCAGAATTCTCCTCTGACCATGATTACAAAGCCACTTTTAAATGTATGTTTGTTGTTGTTGTTTGTTTATATTCACCTGCAAAGGTAACTTTTCAAAAATATTTAATTTTGTTGAACTTGTTTAAAAGAATTTCTGCTCCCTCCTTCCATCTGCTCCATAACTTAGATAAAGCCTGGATTCGCAATATTAATTTCAGATTTCAGGTTTCACACTTTGCATCGAATTTCATTAAAGAAATAACTTCTTGCATTGGGACTTGAAAACCACTGGCTGCAATTCCAACTGTGCTGTAGTATTTTAAAATGAGGTTAGCATGTGATGATGTTTAACAAGAAAAACCTCATTTATGGAGACATGGGCATGACAGTCATTTCCTTGAGTACCTGTGACAGCCAATTCTCAGCCAGGGGCCAAGCAGCAGTTCTCCAACATATAGAGACAGGACAGAAGATTATAAGGAAAAGGTGCGGCTGATTTGGGAATTACACACAAATAGAAGAAAATCAAAATTAAAGTCAAAGTAAAAATTTCAGTCATGTCACAAATTCTCAGACTTGTTACGTCAAGAATCACTTCTGTGGGTGCAGTACACCCTTATATATCATCTGCACTCACCATTGTTGCAAAACTATGACTTTTATTTGGCTATTGCTACCAACTCCCCACCTGTATCTTTGCCTCAAGTCAGCACCCCGAGTCTACTCTGTCTGATGCTACCCAGTTGATATTTGGTTTCTATTTATAATAAATCTATAAAATATGCATGCCATTCACTTTTCTACTTTTACAGCTTAATCTTTAAAATTCCTTGGAAATTTTATTTTCTAAACTTACATTTTTTATTTTTCTAATAGTATTCTGTCTTAGTTTGGCCAATAAAGGCAAGTAATGCAAAGGCTTTAGGAAACCCTGATAAGATTTCATTTTATCATAAACATAAATTTTTTTCTTGTTGTAAAAGCAAGACATGCCTATTACAAAAATTTTAGACATTATCCAAAAGTATAAGGAGGAATTTTAAAGGCATCTTCAATCTTCCAGAATAACTACTGTTAACATTTGGAGTGTCTCAATAAAGACCATTCATTTTCACATGCGTGTAACCACATGTGTGCACATTTTCTGTAAAATAGGATCTTGCCTATCTCGTTGCCTGCCTTTTTCCCACTCAGTAATACACCATGGGCATTTTTTCCTGTCAATAAGCATAACTTTTAATAATCGTATTAAATGCATAGGATTCCACCTAATTGACATACCTAAATGTATTTTGCTAATCCTACGCTGTGGATCATACAGGGCAATTCTAATATTTCAATATTAGAAACCACCTTGCTAGGCACACATACCATACCCTTACCCAATCATGACTTATTTGATCTTTGTAAAATAGAAAAGGGTCCTGCTATCCTGCGTCAGAAACTTTCATGGTTGCCATTCTCTCTGGATACTATTGGGGCATAAGCCCTGATGGAGACTCAGTGGCTGTGAATGCAGGACCACTGCCTAAGATGTACCATCTGCCCAGAGCAGGACAGTGGTCTGTAAAGACTCCTTCAAGAGTGAGCACAAGATATTCTCTGGGGCTACCGAAGTAGCAGGGAGTCTTGAAGGCAGAAAGCTGAGATTCTTACCAGTGTTGTCAGGGGCAGCTCAGAGAACGGCTGATGACGTGACTATTAACATCCCTAAGAATGGGACTGGTTTCTAATGCCAGGAGGAAAATGTGCATTATACAAAGAACAAATGAATGATCATGCTTTGGATGCACAACCAACAAAGGGCCGGCTTAGTTTAAATTCTCCCCAGAAACAAAACACATGGTAAATCTCAGAATCACCACTTTCAGAAGCCAGCCCAGAGACCACCGGCAGGGCCTTCACGGACCCTCAACAGTCCCTAGGACTGCAGCTCAGAAGCCACCAGCCTGGAAAGGCCACCGCCCCAAGAGCAGGTTTATCCACTATCTGATGCTGCCTCCTTCAGCCAGCCTTTTGCAGGTGAACTTATTTGCCAAGGAACACGGAGGCTAACTTTTGGGTTTTGTAGCCAGACCTCCCGAAGTGTGGTTGCAGTGAGCTCAGCAGCCCATGACCACTTCCGGTAACAAGACAGCTTCCAAGTCGCGTTGCAGGTTCTTTCCCTCGTGATGAATGAGCAACGTGACAGTGTGTTTGTTATGCCTCCGCCATCACGAACGGCTCATGATTGCAGCAATCTCTCTGAAATCCATTGTTTCTGCAATTAATGACTGATTTCACAGGGCATTAACCATCCCCGGGAGCAGTTCATTAACCGCTGGAGAGTGGAAATATGCCGCTGTTCCAAGATACTGGATGCTGCCTTCAGAACACATGGATCCACAGGAGAACAACAAGGAAGAGGGCCTGTCTTGGAGTCACAGTGCAGGGTGGTGGGTCTCAGCCAGATATGTTTGGTGTCAAAGCTGGGGCTAAGCAGCCAAGAGGCAAGAGAATGGAACTGGGACCAAACTGGGATCTAACCCTGCTCCAATATAGGGAGGACCATTGCCATCCATTGCAAATGGTCTAGTGCCTGGCCTATCTCCAAGCTCCTGTGATAAGGGAAGGTGGGCAGTAGACAATCCATGGAGGGTGACAGCAGGAGGTTTGGACAATGGGCAGAGAGGAAAGTGACATCAAATTGTGGAGGGTCCAAGCTACTGCCCTCCACCCCAAGCTGGACTTGAAGCTTCTCTAGAGCAGGGAACAGGTCTTTCACACAGCACAGCATCCCCAGGGCCTAGCCCAGTGCCTGGCACATGATAAATACTCAATAAATATTTGTTAAGTGAATGAACAAACTAGAGACGGAGAGGGGGTTCAAGGTCTAGACCTGCAGGGAAATGGAGGCAAAACCCTTGTGTATGAACCAGGCCAAAAGGAGACCTAGAGAGGGCTTGGCAGGTATGCTCTCTGAGCTCCACATTGCAGGTTCGGTTGCACTATGAGCTACACAGCACCTGCCTTTGGGGTATAATGTTCTAATGGCTCTGCCTCGGTCAAGATTGGCATGGACGCTGGACAGGCCTGGGGAGACCACAGGTGAAGGCCCACACTAATGCATCTCCAGGAGAGTACGATCAGGAAGGTACGTTTTTTCTTTCCCAAACAGTGCAAGCCCAACAAGACCCCATTTTGGCCCCTACTATACCTTCAGCCTCACCCCAAACTCCTCTTTCCTTGGCTTTCCACCGCACTGACTTCCTCCTGGTTCCTCCTAATGTCACGATGTTTTCCCCCACTTTTGGGCCTCTGCACATTCCATTCTCTGTGCACCTAGTATGTTCGCCTTCCTTTTGGTTCAGCTAATCCCTGGATGCCTTCTGAATTGATCCCTGGGTGTTGCTGCCCAGAGAAATCTCCGTTGGAGATACTGGTGCCTCTTCGTAACACTGCAGCCATTTGTCAATGCCACTATTTGGTTAAAGTCGTCCTCCCTCACTTCTAATCTCCAGATGCCCACATGCATTCCACTGGGCATCACCTCCCCAGTACCTCGCTCCATGCCTGCAATGTAGTGGGTTTTCAATACATGTTTGTTAAATGCAGGCAGGCATAGCAATGGGGTCCTTTATTTTCCAGTGTGTGTGTGCAGATCAGAATAAAGAACTGGAGGAACCTGCCACGTCCTTCAACAATGGGCTGTCTTCACAACACACACCCCTGGCCATCGTAGAGAGTGTGAAGATTTTAATGCAAATACCAGCAAAAGACAAAGTAAATCATGAGCAGACATGGCTCATTTTCATCCTGTGTGTTGTCCTTTGCCTACTCAGGCTGAAACAAGCACGTTTCCTGGGAAGCCGGGTATCTTTACAGATAAATTCACCACTTTCAAGCATTTGACAAAGGTTGACTTGTTCCCATCTAAGCTGACAGTCGTTGCTGGGTCTCATGGGTCTCTGGCCTGAAAATATACATTGAAAACATCCCGAAGCCCTTGTCAAGTTCAAGTGGAATCCACTGACCTCATCTCTATGGTGGGCATTGCAAGTTATTTTTTAAATTAGCATATTTTGGGGTTTTTTGTTTGTTTGCTTATGCCTCTTAGAAATAAAAACAAGAAGAAATATGCCCCAAGGGAGCCTCACGGCTGGCTGGGACTGTTGGAGCTTTGTCATCTGAAGTTCCATTCAGGGCAGAAGGGGCCAGGATTAGGGGAAAACCAGCAATGAGCTCAGAAAGGCAGGAACAAAAGCCAAAAGAGATGACCTCACCTCTTAGCGCCAAAGGAACAAAGCTCCCACCCAGCCCGCGAAGAGGTCACTTCAATTTGGTCCCGGTCTTTGTAACCACAGCTTAACAGAGTAAGTGGGTGACGTGCAAAACACTTTCAGGTTCATTAACTCATTTGATCCTCACAACTCAGGAGAGGAGAACAGGGCGGGATGTTGTCTCCTCCTTTTGCCAAAGGAGAAAAACAGAAGTGTGGCTTGCAAGGGACAGTCACCCAGCCAGGACTTGACATCCACCCTTTTGAACCCTTCATTCCGTTTTCGTTGTCTTATGAAAATCTTCCTCCCAGCTTTGGAATGAAATAATAATCAAAGCTAGTACTTATTGAGAGTTTACTATGCAAAATGTTTTACATGCATTATCTTATGTAACCCTCTCGATAACACCATGAAGGTGTGTTTTCACGTGGCTGCTGTAACAAATCACCACAAACGTCTTCAAACAACAGGAATGTATTATTCTCGGACAACTCTGGAAGCCAGAAGCCCAAAATCAGTCTCACTGGCTGAAATCAAGGGGTCGGCAGAGCTGGTTCTTTCTGGAGGTTCCAGGGGAGAATCCGTTCCCTTGCCTCTTTCAGCTTCTGGTGGCTGATGGCATTCCTTGGCTAGTGGCCACATGGCACCAATTTCCAGGGCCAGTATATTCAAATCTCTCTCTATTCCATCTCCAGCTTCGCACTCCCTTTTCTGTGTGCCTATGAAATCTCTCTCTGCCTCCCTCTTGCAAGGACCCTTTCGATGGCATTGAGGGCCCAGCTGTCTTATCTGGGACCATCTCCCATCTCACAATCCTTTACTATATCACATCTGCAAAGTCTCTTTTTCCAAATAAGCTAACATTTGTAGGTTTCAGGGACTAGGGCATGGATATCTTTTAGGGGCCATTTTTCAGCCTATCACAAGTAAGTAATGTTGTTATTCCCACTTTACAGAAGGAGGAAACTGAGGTATAAGCGATGAAATCCCCTGTCCAAGGTCACGCAACAAGTACAAGTGAAGCCAGTCACCCTGACACCAGAGCCCGCTAAGCGACACCGACTTCCTAACTTGCCTGTGACTTGGGCAATCTTTTTAAAGAAACAAAAATAAAAGACAACTCCAAAAAGAGTCTGATTATTTCCCCCAGGCATTAACTTTGTGCTTAGCAGTGAAAGTGGCCCAGTGAAGCAGGGTGTCTGGTAATGGGCCTCCGTTCCAGAATATGACCTCCCATCCACACGCACTTCAGCGGCCTCGCTCAGCTTACTCTGTAAATAAGTTAGTTGTTTCTGAGGGGCTCTTGTCTGGGGAATTGACATCTTGTTTTCCAGAAAACCCTTCCTAAGGGTGTGGACTCCACACCCCACCTTGTCTTCCCACACTCATGTGCCTTTACACAGCAGAGGTTCAGGGACCAATTTCCATTCCGGTGGAACACACACAGGAGCAGCTGGGGATTCCTGATTCCAGGGTGAAGGGAAATCATTTTCCCTGGGAGCTACTTTCCTGCAGAAATGGATTAGTGAGCAGATTAAAGTCTCCTCACTTTCTAATAAAATCATCACCAATTTCAGTCCAAACTGGTCGTGGGAATGCGTGGGTGACCCAATTTTGCCACAGCTTCTACAAGTTTGTATCATACCAGTGACTATATATGTGTGATTAGAGAAGAGAGAGAGAGAGAGAGAGAGAGAGAGAGAGAGAGAGAGAGAGATTCACTCTGGGCCGATGGAGGTCTCACAGACTGTAATATCCAGGTCCCCCTTGTCCCTTCTCCACTATGGACAAAAGTACAACAGGCACAAGAGTGGCAGGACAGGTGAAAAATGGAATGGACATGCACACTGACGCACCCTCGGGTCTCACAGATCCCTCAGGACCAACCACCGTTGGCAACAACAAACCTTCTTGGCTTTATAAATATAGCAGTGCCACTGCCAACCCAGTGTGTGAGCGATGGGACAGCATTTCAGCAGGGTAAACCAGGAACAGAAACATTGGGTGAGCACAGAAATAAGGCAACGTGTAGGGAAGACCTCCGAAACAAGTCAGGAGCAGACATGATTACGAGGAGAAAGACTTATTTCGGAGTACCTCTCTCTGTGTGGGCGACGAGGGAGGTACTGATGTTTGGGACGAATATTACGCAGCCAGGAATCAAAGAAGCCAACTTGAAAAGTCTTAAGGAGCCTCTTTCAGGCCATACTCAGCCACAATAGGTGCCTAGCAATAATAGGTGCTTATCCCTGTTGGCTGAAGGAATGAATCAACCTTTTAAGCACCTCCGGCCCTTTGTCCATATCTTGATAAGCCTCCTGGTGTCTCATGTGGGGCATATATCACCTTGTACTATAAATGTGAGTTCTTAGAGGAAAGCGTTTGTGCCTTTTAAGTTCTGCCTCCCCCAAACCCAGCACAGAGCTTGGCAGAGCCTGAGCGCTCATAATGTGCCTGTTGAACTAAAGGTATCCAAAGCAGGGATCTAAAAAAAGTGAGCTGCTTCAAAATCTTTATTTCCAGCAAACGGTTCCGCATCCAACACTCAGCTGACTGCAAACCGTACGAGGAAAGGCCTGTGCCACTCACTAGCGCTGACGGCTGAGTTCCCTGGGAAGGGACCTGCTCCCATGGTTCATGTCCTGCTCCTCTGAGCCGGTGCCACTGACCTTCCCCTGAAGGATAGAGGAGGCAGGCCACAGGACACAGAAGGTATTGCAGACAGGATTGGGTTTCCTTACTTCCCTGTCTTTAAACTTTGTTGACTGTCACTTTAAATATTTATAACCCATGCAGGAAGTTTGGCTGGAATGGAGACAGGGGGGAGGAGGCTCTGGTTCCCTTTGACTCCATGATGCCAGCAGAGTGTGCTTTCCACACAGTTCCTCTTCCAAAGACTGGCGCTCCCAAATGTCAGCCCCATCCACGGCCGTTGGGGGCGACTGTGTGGGGCTTTTCAATGGCGGTTTTGTTTTCATCCATAAGCTATTTTCCCTATTCTGAGGGATGTATTATTGACCCAGTCACGGCACATAGACACAATGCAGAAAATTGTCACTCAACCCGTCCCTCTGCAGAGGAGCTCGGCCATTATGTAAAAAGTCACAAAAGCTGGGATTGGGGCCACAAATTCCAAGTCAATGCTGAGTAGGCTGGGTAGTTAGAAGTGGGATGCCTTAGAGAGATGATGGGTTTTCTGTCTTTTTTTTTTTTTTTTTTTTTTTTTGACAAACAGAATCTTCCAGATATGGCCTGCCCGAGAGTTCTCGGCAGAAATACTGCAAGAAAGATAAGTCCTGACAACAACCACTGGTTATGCAGAATCTCTGGCAAACGGCTTCCAACTCAGTGAGTTTTCAAATATGCATCACTCCACCACAATATTCCCTCCCCACACTGTTTCCAGCTAGTGGATTTTGCTTAGGATCGTTTTCATGATTTGCACTCGTTTTGTAAGCAATATGAGGACCAACTCCAAGAGAAAAGCTAATCGGGGCTCTATCCAGAGACCCTGCAATCAAAATCAGATGTGCTGAAGGAAAAATTAATGGAAACATAGAAAGGGAAGGGCTCGTTGATGATTTCATAGCAGAGGGGAGGAGCTGACAGAAGGGAATCTTCGCTGAGCAGAGGGTCTGCGGGAATTCCAGCTGTGCGATCACCCACTGGATTTTTCATGCATGAGGCAACATCTGTATAAAACACTGAACATTCCTGGGCCGCAAACATCAGGGTAAAGATCGGGTGATTGGGAACGGGAGTGAAACAGCACCATGGTTGTGTTGCCTCCAAATAGATGGGATAACTTACTCAAACAGGGTGACAGGACACTGACGCTCAGCTTTCTGTCTTTCAAGCAGTTCTGTCAAGTGGACCAGGGTGAGTGAGAACCAGTGAAGTCACGCGGCCATGAAAACAAAACAACACAAGCAAAACAGAGACACAGAGCAATGACCCCTGGAGGTCACCTTGACTTCTGGCTCAGCTCGTGAGGTGCTGTTTAAGTGAATGTGTGACTTGGACTATAAATTAATAAGAGACTCATGAGTTATGAAATCATGGAAGTAACAAGATCTCCCACAACCCTTGAGGTGTGGGCCAACAACACGAATTAACAGAAACAGCCAAAATAGTTTCAAACTCACAGATGTTACCTTATTAGTCCACTTACTCATTCCAAGTGTTAGAAAGGAGCTTTTTAATTCTAAAGAAAAAAAAAATTGAAGAAACTCATTCAGCCTACCATGAGTTATATGACTGTAGGTAATCGGCAGTGTCAAGTTAAACATTCTTTTATTAAAGATAAAACTGCCTTCAAAAGACAGTAAAACCTAAACCATCCTCTGATAAAACATAGCTCTGATATTAGTGATTTTTCCCCCCTTATTTTTCAGCAATCGCTCCCTTTCCATTTCAGGATGCGTTAAAATGGCACATTTAGTGATGAGAAAGTCTCATGAGGTTAGCTCACACTGACCTGGCCTTCCCTTGGATTTTTCTTATGTCTCTTTTCCTGTATTTCTATATGTACTCTTTGCATGATTAAAGACACACATACGTATGTGGGTAAAATGCACATTATAGCCACATGTAGACACTAAGAGCTGCTGTATCCATTCACCCAAAGCAGATTGGAGAGAATTAGCACATTGTGCAGCTTTCGTTCAAAGGAACGAGGTGCATCAGAAAGGTGACTTAATAAAGAACTCATTTAAAAAGAGTCTCCAAAAGCATGTGCACCGTGTCACCAGCTAAAGGTCACATGCTTTATTCCATATATCTGCCTCCTGCCTTTAAAAACATAAATAGAAAGCTGTTCAATTTAAAAATTCAATTTATAAATTGCTCTGCTATGCTCTGTAACCGCCATTAATAAATGATAATTGACTTTACCGTTCTGTAACCACCTTTGTTTCACTCGGGATACGTAGCCAATTATCTAGCAATAATGACAGCCGCATGCTATGTTACTGCTTAATTTCACAGGCCCGAGGACGTTTCCAGATAAAGAGAGAACACAGGCAGAAATGGTAAGTTTCTCCCTTTATTTAACATTAGCTCAACTTTGAACTTGCCGTCAGAGAGGGTGGAAGGTAGTGAAGAGACAGGAACCACTGCTAATGCATTTTCTGCAGGAGGCTGTGTATCTCAGGTGGGGGCAATCTGCCGGAAAAATTCACCCAAAGCAAAAAGGAACATCTTTAGTGATTGCGCACATCCCTTATCCCGCGCTTGTAAACCGGCCTCCCCGACCCCTGACAACAAGGGAAATCAGACATTGGCACTGTGGAGGGAGAACTTATGCGACTGTTTTATGTAGCATCCCCATCCCACCCCCAGGAGCTGCTTTTTCATTTCACTGCCGCCCTTTTCTCATCACCTCGAACTGCCTCTGCATTCCCCAGCTGACCAACTTTTATCTTCACTTCCAGAGGGCAGAACCTGCCTCTTTCAGTTCGCCTCTGAAGGAGGATTTCTCCTGAAGGGTCTTAGGAAATGTGGCGGCTGTTTCCTCCCCGAGAGGTGGCTCTGCAGCACATATTGAAATGCTTGCTGGAGGGATGTCTAAGAGATTCCAGGAGTTATTGATTCTGGGGTTTTCCTCCCAATCGGAGTTATTGTTAGCCATTTCAGGAGGTGCTGTGGACTGAATTGCATCCCCCCAAAATTCATATGTTGAAGCCCCAATCCTCCAATGTGATGGTATTGGAGGTGAGGCCTTTGGGAGGTGAGTAGGATTAGGGGAGGCCAGGAGGATGGGGCCCTCGTGACGGGGTTAGTGTCCTCATAAGAGAGACACAAGAGACCCTCCTCTCTCTCCGTCCCCTCCTGCCCCCTCTTGCTCCCTTACCCCCAGCCCACCATGTGAGCACACAGTGAGAAGGTAGCCATCTGCCAGCCAGAAGGAGAGCGCTCATCAGGACCCGACCATGCTGGCATCCTGACCTCAGGCTTCCAGCCTCCAGAATTGTGAGACATAACTATCTGTTGTTTAAGCCCCCCTGCCAGTCTATGGTAATTTGTTACAACAGCCAGAGCAGACTAAGACAGGAGATTGAAAAACAAAAAAAAAACAAAAAAACAACCCCAAGATAAAAATTTAGTTAAACCTACCTAAGAGACTTCCGTGTATTCTGTTATTTACTCACATTGTTACCTCGGCAAGTATTCTCACTTCTGGGGACCTCAGCTTCCTCATCTGTTAAACACAAATGCATCCCCCCACTCCCGTGCCCCTACCACAGAGGGTGGTAATCAGAAATCATTGAAACAAGACTCATAAACATTTACCACTGTGCTGGGCATTGAGTAAATTCTCGACTAATATCATCGAGGTTCCCAGTAAGACTGTCCTGAGAAAGCACACAATAAGAAAACAAGATAATGAAATGAAATCCCTCGTGGCTGGTCATCAGGGGACTAACTACCTGCACGCAGTGAGGACACTGAGGCCCCCGCAATGCATCTCTTCTCCCACAGCGCAGCATCTGCTCTCCACCACACCACGGTCTGAGACAAATGCCAAAAGCCAAACCTGCTGAGGAAGCTGATGATTCGGCTTTCTGACGTCCAAGTGTGAGCTCATCCCCCTTCCTCACCCCACACCCCCGAACCTTGCTATCCACCAGTGACTCTGTTTTCATTTCGGTATCAACATCTGGTGCCTCTAATTCTATCAACACCCAAACATATGGACCCAGCAACGTGAACCATTATTTTTAAAAAACAAACCGAGTTCTAAATACCAATTGATTGCTAAAAGGGCACTTACTGAGGTTTATTAAGTACATAGAACATAAATCTGTTTGGCATGTAATTAATTCGAAATTACAGGAACACTAAATGTGTAATTAAATCTACACGGAATGTTTAGGCCTTTAGCTGGCATTTACAAAGGAAGCTATGGGAAATTTATTAGCTAGCAATTTATTGCTCAAAATACTGGCAAATCATGAGTATGTTGATTGAAATCTAGTTTGCTGTCACTCTGCTGTTATGGGCCAATTAAAGGTTCAAAGCCTCGCAAACCAGTGGCCAAATAAGAGTGCACTGCTAAGAATGGAGTTTGACAGTTAAGGCTAAGTTTGCCCTTTTCATTCAATGTCAACAAGTGTTTTTATTCTCCTGGATGATAAGCACACGCTACAGCATTCCTTCAGTGTACTTAAATACTTAATTGACACATTAAAATGTAATGCACAGGAGATCTGGTTAAGATAAAAGCAATGTTACATCTGGAATCCTCACCCATTGACAAACTCCACTGCATGGAGCCAGAATACAGTATTTTCTCTGGCCTGCTTTAAGTCAAAAGCATAATGTGATAAATGTGCAAAATGAAAGACTCCAAAGTCATTCCAGAACCTTCTCCACTCATTTCTAGGGTCTGCAGCACTAGACTAAAGGGACCGTCCAATGTGTAGAGCTGGCCTGGCCTTTGGTTGATGGTCTGTTTCACAAGTCCCATTGGTCACCATGGGTACAGGTGATCTGTGGTACCCTTCAGGAAACAGCCTTAGTGATGCTATCTCCAAACGCTTCTGGAAGGTTCTGAGAGTAGAACAATCAGGTGGTGCTCCATGCCAGCCAAACCCGGGGAGGACTGTCTTCCAGTGCTTCCAGTGAACCCAGTCTCCAATTCTTTATCTGATGATATTGTCAGAAACGTTACTGCCTGCAGTTGTGTTCCCGGGGCTGGAGGTCCTGAGTACTAAGCTTTGGAGAAGAATCTTCTTTATCTTTACATCAGGAGGGATTAGGGAATCTACTCATTCCATCCGTGTCAGTTAAAATTGCATTTGGGTGCAAGTAACATCAAACCCAACCATAATATCTTCAAAAACAGGAATGTACTTTTTCCTCAGCAAACAAGCAGCCTGGAGAAATGTATGTCCAGGGCTGGTGCAGAGACTCCACAGTCTGCCTCACCTTTCTCTATCATTTGCTCAGTCATTTCAGTATGTTCACTTGTCACCTCAAGGCCACAGGACGGCTGCTGCGGCCCCACCCATCACTCTTATACTCCAGTAGAGATGAAGGAGGGAAAGATTTTTATCATGTGGCAGAAAAGATCATTGTGACAACACCAGTGTTGGAAAAGCAAAAAATCGTGCAGGAACTCCATAACAGACTGATACCTACATCTCCCAATGGCCACTGTGGCATATTGCCTCCTCTGGCTGGAAGATGACACTTGAGAAAGGATGTTGCAAATAGAGATTGAGCGAATCAGTGAATACTGACTACCACACTGTCTCTTCTCCATTCAATCCCAGTGACCAGACATTCAATGTCTGACGTAGAATGAGTACTCAACACATGTCAAATCAGTTTCTGAGAACCTCCAGAAACCACTTTCCCAGTTTATGGGACCAGACACTATGTCAGACCCAGGCAATACAGCGGGTCAAATACCTGCTACTTTAGACCATAAAAAAAAAAAAAAAAAAAAAGTGTTTTTTTGGATGAAGAGGACAGGACACCAGATTTGTAAGAACTAACACTCTAGACTAGTGCTGTCCAACAGAACTTTCTATGATAATGGAAAGGTTCTCTGCCTACACCATCCAATACAATAGCCACCAGCCACATATGACTAGGACACACTCGAAACGTGGCTTGTGTGACTGAGGAACTGGATGTATTACTTTATTTCATTTCAATTAATTTAAATTTATGTTTAAATAGCCAGATGTGGCTACTGTCTGTCATAGTATGTAATTCAGGTCTGGTCATCCTACACACACAAACATTTTAAAAAATCAGAGGATCTCGTTTTAATAGAAGATGTCCAAATGTCATGGGAGCCTAAAAGTAGAAGCCAATTTCTAGGGAGAGGAAGGGGAAAAAATAAAAGAGAATGGGTTATTCAGTCACAGTTTTGTTAGATGGATAGGAGTCTGCTACTTGATAAAGGAAGGTGGGTCAAAAGATTTGCAAACAGAGAAATTGTGCACAAAGAAAAAGGGAGGAAAATGAGGGTCAAGAGAGATCCTGAGATGGAACCAACTAGTAAAATCACTCCCAAATCCCTGACCCACAGAAACTGACATAATCGATGTTTATTATCTTGTCATTACATTCAGGGGTAATTTGTCACACAGCAAGAGCTAACAAATATAGGATAAAACACCATATTGTGTGTGTGTGCTGCTAACTTCCTTCTGTGGATAGTTTGGAAATGCAGAAGATACCAGAGGTGATGACTCAGAAGACAGGAAAAAAGAAAGGCCGGTGGACAAGTGCGTATACCAAGCCAGCGACCACACCACCACATCCAGAGTCAGCCTCCTGGGAAAGCCCCAAAAGCTCTAGACAACCAGTGCATCTGAGCCTTCTCAGCATTGACTATCCATGGCCTTCCAAGCCTGCAAATCCATTTCATTCCAGAGGATATTAAGTTAGCTCCCTAACTGTGGTCCCTGTGAACAATGACCTCTTCTGCTCAATAATAAGCCAACAAGAATTTTAAGAGCAGAACTCATATTTTTAACTTCCATATGCCAAGCTGAGAAAAGGGCTTTATGCAAAAACAGCAAAAAAATATATACCCCCTCAAAAAAGTCATCATCATTAGGCTTATTTCAAAATCAGATCTAATATTAATTCCCAGGCAATAACACCCTTTGGAATGAAAAGACTTGATTACTCTATAGGAATTCTAATGAATAGCACTCACCACTCCCCCACCCACCCCATCCCGCCTTCTCTAAGCATTTTAGAGCATTTCTTTCTTTCTTCCAATCTCTCTCTCTCTCTCTCTCTCTCTCTCTCTCTCTCTCTCTCTCTCTCTCCTTTCTTTCTCTTCCTCCTTTTCTTCCTTCCTTCCTTCCTCTCTCTTTCTTTCTTCCTTTTTTAAGTAACAATATATGCAGTTAGGAAACACCAGCTAGAAAACATTTTGGCTTGGGAATTGGAAGACCGTAACCGTTCGGAGACCTGGTGACAGGGGGCAGAAAGCATTGTGGAAAAAGTAGAAGAGGTCATTGATGTCAAGGGAGGTGATGCTAAAGGACCTAAGTTGTCTGCACGACTCAAGTCCAGGTCAGATCCAGAAGACAAGGGACAGGGTCTCTAGAGCAAATATAGCCACATGGGTCACAAACACCAGTGGGGAGGCAGAAAACCTAACATAACTGTTTGAATTCAGTGGGTTTTTTTGTTTGTTTGTTTGTTTGTTTGTTTTAAGTATCCAAATATTTAAACCAAAAAAAAAAAAAAAAATGGTTTAGGCAGATAGATAAAACCAGCAAGTGTCAGCATCTTGGTATCCACAGGCGAGAAGAATTTTCTCCTGCAAATCTCCTCTTTTCCTTCATTAAGTTTCATAAAATTATGGGATATCAGAACTGAAGGGTTCCAGCACTGATGAGGAATCACAGCAGTCACATACACACCCACCCCGCCTTTTCACAAATGAGGAACTTGAGCCTGGGGAGGAAAAGTGACTCACGCTGAATTGTACACACGTTGACCCAGCTGGGAAGGAGCCAGTTCAGTCTTCATCTGGCAATTCAGAAGAGTGAATCCAGTGCTCCCTGCATCCAGCTTAGAGGGGTGGCAACATAACAAAGGATTATTCTTCACACAGGCTGAGTGTGAATTGCTCATTTCTTCTGATTAGGGAATCTTAAGAAGAGATACTTCTTGCTTCTAATTGATATGGCCCTTTTAGGAAATCTACTTTCTTCTATCCCAAACTACTTTACTTCCAGGAACAAGACAGACAGGTACAAATTTCATTCAAATGAAGCTCTGTGAACATTCCCATGGGGCAAAAACAATACTGGGAAATTAGCAATGAGGTGGTTCTACCAGCTACAGGATTTGACAAGTTAAAGAATCTTCGAGAAGGGATTTGAACTGTAAATGTACCCCTAGCCCCCAGGTCTGCAGCCTTCTCTGTGCCTCCCTGAACAAGATGATTTATTTTTCCATTCTCTTTCTTCAACTAAAAAAATTAATGCACACTGATGGGAAAGTGAAAACATAACAATAGCACATACAAGGAAATGATGTCTCCATCAAATTCCTGAACCCAGGCCCTACCTATATGTAGATCTCCATTTTCTTTCCACCAAGGGGGAACATTCCAAACTTATTCCATTGCCTTTGGTATTTTTCACCCAACAAAAGAGTGTTGAGATCTTTCCGTGTCACTGTGGAGTGGTCCACTTTATTCTTAGTTCACAAGTTCATAATATCCCATTGTTTCGATGTGCAACCATTTATTTACCATTCTCTCTTTAATGAATGTCCTGGTTCTTTCTAGTCTTTTGTTTCTCCAAATCCATGCTGAATGAACAGTCCCATGTAGAGGTCTGGAGGAAAAATGCCTAGCAGTAGCCATGCTGGCTTGTACATGATGGTATTGAAAAACCAGAGGCCAGATTTGAAGGCAGCCCACTAATTGCAGTGCCTCTAGGAACCTCTGTCTCCATTTCCCCTTCAGCCTGGCTTCTTTCCCCAGCTTACTCCAGCCCCCTGGACCTTCCCTCCTGCCTCCATAGCACTCCTGTACTGTCACCTCCACGAGATCCAAAGCTCCACGGAGGACCAAACCCCCATCCTCCTCGGAGCCCCACAGGATGAGGCTGCCTCCCTTTGCAGAGAAACACCATTCATGAAATGTCTGCTGAAAGAATCCACGGCTGCCTAGACAGATGGTGGGGTGAACAGCAAGCACTTGATAAGGGTCTCATAGTTTTGTCAATGGGTTTTACTCTCTACGCTTTTAATAGGAAGATATGAGAACTCTCCTTTGGTGAGTGTGGAGGGAGATGTCTTCCTTTAGGTCATGGCTGTGTTCTTCAATGTGACCCTGAAGGTACAAAGGGGCGAAGAGCAGACCTAGACACCTATAGGCCAGTGGCTGTGTGTGTGTGTGTGTGTGTGTGTGTGTGTGTGTGTGTGTGTGTGTGTATACCTGAGCACAAAGCCAGCCATCCTGTAAACAACAAAAAACAACAAAAGCAGACAGCCAGTGACCTTCGGAAGAACCTCATGTCCGCCCAGCGAAAGCTGTTTGCAGGACTCCCTGGTGCGCTTTTGTTCTGGGCTGATCGGAGCTGTTACGGATACAGTGCATCTCCCAGGGGCAGCTCCCTGCACGCCAAGCAAGCTCTGTACAGGTGCCCCGCCCAGAAATTCACTCTGGCCAGGAACCAGGACCTGACTCCTCCACGGGATGAGTCTGCGGGAGATAAGGAATCACAGCAGCTGAAATCACAAGAGCGTGTGCTGAGGACTAATGAAGGCTGGGCACAGTCCTAGGTGTTCTGCATACAATAGCACATCTGATCGCCAGCCACTGGTGTCAGTACTAACATTATGCACATTTACAGGGAGGAAACTGAGACACAGAGGTGGAGTAACTTGTTTAGAGTCCCACAGTGGCAGACGTGGGACAGGTCTCCAGACCATGGCTACTGCCTGCTAGCCTAGGGGCCCTGTCTACACTTCAGGCACTGCTCTGGGCAAACCACAATATGTCGGGTGGGCTTCCCAGCAGCCCCGGGAGGCAGGGACCATGAATAACTCCCATTTGCCAGTGAGGACACAGGTCACCTCAAAGAGGCTGTGGAAGATCCCACTGCTAGTAATTGGGGAGCCAAGGGAACTTAGACACCCTTGAGCTCCAAAGCTGTCACTCTATCACCTCTGACCCCACTGGCCCCAGTCTGCAACGGCTGTCCCTGTGTTTTACACTTAAAACCGCAAGTGCCATCTTGTAGCTGATTTGGGGACCTTGGCAAACATCAGGCAGCCTCAAGGGTTTCTGAAACCTTCTGGTTTTAAAAATGTTCAGGGTCTAACAGTATAGAAATATAGACAAACAAAGTGATTGGAAATGTGATAAACATGGAAATGGAATAGAGGCCACCAACTGGCCCCCAGCTCCCAAGAGACAATATTACTAAGCATCACTTTGTGAGCACTTATTGCCAGATATTGTTCTAGGTGCTTAACCTTTTAAAAATCATGTAATCCTCCCAAGAACCTTCCAAAGTCGGTAGCACTAGCTTTATTTTACAGGGGTGACAAGGCACAGAGAGGTTCAGTAAACTGCCCAGAGTCACACTGCTTGTAAGGGCAGGGCCAGGATTCAAAGCCAGGCAGTCTGGCTCTGAAGTAGGGTGGCCAGACTTACAAATTACAAAAAACACATAAACGACAAGTATCGTTTCGATATAAGAATGTCGTGTGCAATATCCCTGTTCCACAGCCTGCATGTTTCACACAGCACACCTCCCTGCATGTGTGACCAGCGCAGGGTCTGAGAGGCTCCCATCTCCGTGGAACCTGAGTGGGGGAGATGCCCAGAGCCTGCCCCATCCTCTCTGTCCACACCAAGGCGGCATCCCCATTGTTCCCATCTGAGGGTACAATGTACCAACACACATCATAGGCCCCACATCGAGCCCCCGCCAGGCCCCGCGTAGTTTGTGATGCTAAGGAGAGCAGTCTTTCTTTACCTCTGGATCATTGAGCTCTTTACAGGGGCCAGCGGCTTGTTTTTTGTCCCCCAAAACTGAGGTTTGTAATAAAGCTGTAGCCATTTTGTTTTGGATTTAGAAGTGGATGAGGCTGACACTTCCCCTTGAGCTCGGAAATGGGGGCAGAGCGCTGAAGATCCTGCTGCCCCTCTGCGGGGAGCCCTGAGCTTCAGTCTGGGGTGTGGGTGCAGGAATAGATAAGGCTCCACTGAAAATAACAAAATAGACAGAGCCGATGTGGCTCTGTGTGGGGAGAGGGCCTGCAAACGTTCTGTTTTTGTTTTCGTTTTTTTTCTGAGGGGCAGAGGTGGAGCATGGATAAACCCTCAAAACAATCAAAAACCAGTTAGAAGTAAAAGGCAGCTCGGAGACAAGACAGACTCTAGATATTTCCGGGGCCTGCTGTAGCATGTGAGTGTGAGATCCAGATGTGAATTTCGAGACTGCCATTTGGGGTGCTGCTTGGGGCTAAGAACCATGAAGACACATGTCCCCCCTGCAGTTTTATGACCGTGTTTAGCAATGAGTGATGCTGAAGGAACAGAGCCATTCTACAGCAAAAGCCCAGGCCTGGAAGCCACCGCCTCCCTCCTCCCCAGAGCGGGGCTGGCTGATTCCTCTTTGCCTCCCAAGCTTTCTGTTTCCACAAAAGGGATTCTCAGCAAAACAGCATCCTGGCCCGCAGGTAATCACGGCCTCTTTCTCTTTAAATAGCTTCTTTGTAACCACAAACATGTGTGTTTTTCATAAAGCTCTGAAAATTGTACTAGGCCCTGGGGAGGTACCAAGTGGAAACGCGGGTGCAGGGAGATTAGAACTCTGCTCCTCCAGAGGTACAATGTGCTGTTTGTAACAATTATAATAATACACCTGTACCACCATTGTCAGTGTGGACCAGCCACACGGGGGCTCATTAGTGTTGTATTAGGGCTGCATGGGGAAACAGATAATGGCCCATAATGAAAAATGCCAAATTTTCTATATAATAAAAATGAACTTGATTAATGAAAATCACTTTCAGGGAAAGAGTTACAGCGTTGTTAGAAATAAAAAATGATGTATTAATCCGACATTCTTACAGATGGTCCCAACCTCCTGACAACTGCTATTCATTTGAGATGCTATTAGCATGCATAATTATGCTAATTAAGTTGTAATTAAGCACCAATTCTTCAGAGGGCTTTTTTTGTCTATCGTTTAATACAACTCGGTTGCAAAGAGTGCTTAAAGCTTTGTACAGTGTTTCATTCAAAAGGGGTTCCCAAATTTCTTAGCGAAGATTTAGCAGCTGAGCCATGGATAGGAGCTATAATCCTTGTTTTGGTTAAAGAAAAGTCAGTAAATACCAGCGGGGTCTGCCAGTTGTTGATAAAATAATGAACGCTTTCTGCTAAAATAAGCACAGTTCAAACCAGGGCAATTACAATGAGAACAAAATGTATAATTATCAGTAGCGATAGAACCATTGTCCTATTACATGGTCGGTTTTCTTCTTTTTATTTGTAAAAAGGGGACTTAAGGAGTACATTCAATAAGAAATAATTAGAGAAAATGGCATTCAATATTTTATTAAAAGTAAAATAAATCAGAGCGCTGAAGATATCTCCTGGGAGAGGGGGTGTGAGTAGACAAGGAACCGGTGATTTTGTTTCCAGTTCCAAAAGCTATTGAGATAAACATTTTAAAAAGAACATCATAAAATGATAAACTGCACATAAAATGCTTTCTTCCACTCCACTGTCTATAGAGGCAAAAGCAAATCTTTTTCAGCAGTGGAGTTAAACTGGCAATTTCAAGGACATATGTTTACCCACCAGTTTGACTGAATTCTACCATTTTTGTTCTCAAATATTGCATATAAGTACGTTGGACGCAGATTTAAGTTTGGGGATATTTGCTTTTTCTCACTAGTTCTGCTATGAGGAAGCCAGAAACAACCAGGGAGCTTAGAACAAAGGATGATGGGGCTGGAGAAGAGTGTTTTAAAGGGGGGCCAGCAGGGTCCATTTTCCTGGGAAGCCAGTACCCTGCTCACCTTTCTTTCAAAGCAGAGAAATGGTTCCCACAAGCTGCCTTGTTATCTTTATTCTTCCCTGAGCTGAAGGTGCAGAATCAATAAACAGATCTCAAGAAGCCTTGATTCTCTCTACATTTAACTTGAAATGACTTATGTAAAAGAAAACCGAGCGCCTACACCAATGCAACCCCATCTCCCAACTGCCACGTAAAAACCCACCAGCTGAAGTTAAAGGAAGAGCTCTGGGAGGGAGCATTTCAAACACTGTTTCGCCAAATCTTGGCAGCTGATCCCCTTCCCTCTTCTAGCTGTGGCATTTAAAAAAAATAAATATATACTCTTTCTTTGAAATGAGACTTTTGCTTTCTATTCTGTTCCAATCTCAATTTGGAGTTGGTGTTTGCATTTAATTTTATTTTAAACCTCTGGAAAGCTTACTCCTTGGATAGTATGCTGTGCAGAAACCACGCATTTTGTTTAATCCTCGCGTTCTCTGCCCGCAGTTCAGAACAGGAAGGAAGGCATTGATAGAAAAACATTGCGCTGGAAGTTGGGAGCAGCGGCTCATGGCCTGCTTCGGCTGTAGGATGACATTTAGCCAGTGGTTCAGTGAAGTGTCCTCATCTGTAAAGTGGAATGCCCCTCCGCTGCTCTGGAGCGCTCACCTGGCAGAATCAGATACGGCAATAAGCGCAAAGGGAAGATGAACGCAATGGACCAGGAGGCCGGTGGGAGGGATCTCCACTCCACAGAGATGTCAGGCGTTACTGCGCCTCCTCTGGTGCTGAATGTCCAGGTATATTCACACCATGGACACAGGCATACTTGTCATTCGTTCGTTCATTCATTCAACAACTGTTTATTATGCAGCTATGACCGGCTCTGCAGTTTGGGTGCTGTGAACAAGCCGCCACGTTTAAATAAGACGCCAGATATAAGTGCTATGAAGAAAGTATAACTGAGTGATGTGGCAGAGTGACTGGAGTCGGGGAGTTGCCTTTGATCGTGTGGTCAGGAAAAATCCTCTCTGAGATGCTGACATTTGAGCAAAATCAGAAAAAAGATGGAGTCGGTGATAAGAGTATACGCTTTGGGAAGGAGAGCCCAGGGAGAGTGAAATGTTCTAACTGTGCACAGACCCTAAAGCAGGAATGAGCTTGGCTGGTTGAGTATGGAAAGGACAAGATGCCAGGAGACCTCAAACAAGTGGGAGATTGGAAGCTCATTGGGTCAGAGAAGTAAGTCAGATCATGCAAGTCCTTGCAAATGCGATAAGGAGTTTAGATTTCTAAGCGCAATGAGAAGACATTGGGTAGTTTCCAATCAAGTAGTGATAGATTCATGTTGGGTTCTAGAGGGTGTTGGGGTGCAGGAGAGCAAGAGGTGAACAGAGTCAGGAAGCTCTTGCAGTGATACAGGCAGGAGACGCTGATGGCATGGACATGGGGTGGGGGGCAGTGACAATAGGGGAGAAGTGGTGGGATAGAGGACATACTCTGGGTGCTGAGCTAACAGTACTGACTACATATACGCAGGACAGGCGGACTCGGTCACACATTGCAAAGTAGCCCCAAGAATATTTGCCGTCTGTTTTACCATTTTTATTACATGTCCTGTATTAAAACCGAAGGCAAAAACTGGCCAATCAGATCATCTCAGGCACAATATCTAAGAGTTGGAGGAGAAGCTTATACAATGGGACCATCATATCTCCCATCAATGGCCTTATAGGACAGCATGGAGGCACTCCCAAGTAACCTAAGGTACTTGCAACACAAACACAAAATATTAAGGCCTAGCAACTATAGGTGGTGTTCCACGGGAGGACTGAGAACTGGTGGAAAGTAAAGGGTTCCCAAAGAAGAAGATAGTAACTTACTTGCTGGAAAGAACCACATGCATACCTAGAGAAAGGAAGAATTAAATGGTTGCCCTCCATAAGTAGAAAAAACAATAACCAAGAAAGGAAAGAGTTAAAATTCCTCTTTCCATATTGTGGAAAAGGAGCTTAATACACTTTCAACCAGCCAACAGCCAAGGCTAACTCGATACAAGGTGTTGTTACATCTTTTATCACTTTAATTGACGTCACCTTATGAGGGAAGTGAAACGAGTCTCAGTGATGGTAAGTTGGCTTACCCAAGTCACGCAAGACAATAAGGGAAAAAACCTGATTCAACCCAAAATTTCTGGCATCAGCCCACTGTTCTTTCCGCAACGCAAACAATTCCAGTAAGTTGGACTGTCTGAAGTTTCCTCCCAAATATTCATGAGAAAGTAGGTTTCTTCCTACACCTGGAGATCTTGGTCTCCTAAAGGCAAACAGAGCTCCTGGAAAAATGAAACTTCCCTGCCTTTTCTAGAACTCAGCATTTAAAAAATATCCCTTTGTCAGTGATTACTGAGGTCAGAAGGATAGAATGGGGGAATGATGCAGGAAATAATTTAAAGAATAGACTGCAAATTTTTTTTTAATACATGACAAAAAAATAAAATAAACAATAAACAAACAAGCAAAGTGAAAAGCAAATGACAAACAGGAAAATATCTGCAACCTGTATCACAATAAAGTTAACATCTCAAATATATTAAAAGTTTATAAAAGTAGAGAAAGAAAACCCCAACAATCCTATAGAAAAAAGGACAAGAAACATAGGAATTCACAGAAAAAGAAACTTTTAAATGTATAAAAAAGTGCTCACTCTAGCTAACAAAAGAAAAATCAAAAGTAAAACTACAGTTAAATAAATTTCACACTTATTATGTTCACAGCTAAATAGAATTTCACATCTATGAAGTTTGACTACACACACACACACATACTAATACTGGTAAAGTAAAAACAGGGACTTTAATACTTGGTAGAATTTTCAGATGGTACAACCCCTATGGTGAGGAATTTTTAAATGTCTACCAAAGTTACATAAACATGTACCCTTTTACTCAGAAATCCCAAAGACTTGCTGGCAAAAAACAAGATGATATGAAAAAGCTAGTCATTGAAGCTCTGTTTATAGTAGCAAGAAACTAGAAACAACACAAATGTCCACCTGTATGTGGTTAGTTGGATAAAATACTATGCAGTAATAAAAAGGAATAAAATATATCTATATGCAGCTGCGGAGTGATCATCAGAAAATATTGCTAACTAATTTTTTAAATGCATGGAGCAGAAAAGCATGTAGAGTATATTAACTTTTTTTTTTAATTTTATTTTATTAAATTTATTGGGGTGACAATTGTTAGTAAAATTACATAGATTTCAGGTGTACAATTCTGTATTAACTTTTATTTAAGAAAGGAATGAGTATGTGGGAGTGAATTTGCTTATCATTACAAAAATACTTTTTTAAAGGTGACATGTAGGGACAAGGAAAGAACAGGGTAGAGGGTTGGGGTAAAACCTAGACTTCTTTGAATATATCTTGTTTTTCAGACATGCCTCTGGAACTATGTAAATGTTTTATCTATGTACTGTTGTATTAAAAATGTTAATCAGAATAAGAAAAAGTACTTCAAAATTGAAAACTAAATAAAACAAAGTACCTAACTGTAATATGACATCATCAAGAGACATTATTTCAAGTGACTTTAAAAGACAAAAATTTGATCATGAGTCTTAAATGGATTTCTCTCTCCTAAGGTCAAAAAGAACCACAAAGAAATGTTTGTCTTGAGCATTTAGATTGTCAGTATGAACTCATTATGTATTTGTTCTTAAAAATATGCTTTTCCTAGAGCTGTCTGCAGAAAAGTCCTGCATATAATGACCAACCCAACGCAAAGAGCATCCCCAGTATCCAGACTCTGGGCTCAGAATATCATTTTCTCACTAATAGGAAGCACTTGCTCTTTGAAGAAATGGCTGATCGCAGATCTAGTGCAGGAAATGTATCAGATGGGCCAGAGACAAGCAAGAAGGTATGAATCGCCAAAACTTCTGAGATCACATCAAAAGGACTCAGAAGCCAAATTGAAGGAACTCTCATTGGCCAAAAAAGCGGAAATTTGAACATAAAAAAAGAATAATATCTGTCATTGATTAAAACACATCAATCATGTTAAAATTTCTGTGTATAATGAAACTCTTTTTAAAAACTTGTCATTGCCAGGGTTTGAATGTTTGTATCCCCGCCCAAAAAAAAAATCATATATTGAAATCCTAATGCCCAGCATGATGATATGAGAAGGAGGGGTCTTTGGGAGGTGCTGAAATTGTGAGGAAAGAGCCCTCATGATAGGATTAGTGTTCTCGTAAAAGAGACTCCACAGATCTCCCTAGTCCCTCCACCATGTGAGACTACAACAAGTCTGAGATGCAGAAGATGGCCTCAACTGCTTATGCTGGCACCCTGATCGCAGACTTCCACCTTCCAGAACTGTAAGGAAAAAATTTCTGTTGTTTATAAGCCAACCAGTTTGTAGTATTTTGTTACAGCAGCCAGAAAGGTCTAAGATAATCACCTATGGGAGATGCTAAGAAACTAACTCATTATTTTGAAAACTGGAAAATAAAGAGGAGAAAAATCAAATATCTACACTGTCATATATAAATTCTACCACAGGGCAAATTTTAAAGAATCAAAAGAGAGAAATCAGAAGAAACGTTCTTCTTATCTAAAGAATCCCAAGTAAACAATGAAAGAAAAAAAAAAGACTTTGAACGACACTACGTGGCATCCTTTAATAAAATGACAGATCTGGGCAATGCTTATCAATGGCCAATTAAGCTATAAGGGGTAAAGCTGGTGGGGAATTTTATAAAAGGATGGAGTGAGTTGACCATATCTGAACTCAGTGATAAATTTTAATGTCACCAAAATAGGTACAAGCAGATGTTGTGCCCCTTCTGATAGAAGTATTCAACACCACCTACGAGATTTAGATTTAAAGGGAGAATCAAAAGAATCAGCAAGCCACTGATGATTAGTTCATCAAATGTTATCTATATCCCAGATGACCCAGGTATTATAAACAGACCTCTAGTCCTCTGATGGCTTTCATTACCCTAGCTAGCAGAAAAAGATACCATGATTAAGCAGGTTTTTACCCTAGAAATGCAAGGATGGTTCGACAGTAGAAAACAATCATTTCAAATGATACAGGTAAACATTTTATAAAATTTAACACTCATTCATGACAAAACCTAAGGGAACTAGAAATAGAAGAAAATTTTTTGAACCTGAGGCAAAGTGATTTCTACAAACCTAGTATAAAATCCATACCTAATTGTGAACTAATAGAAACATTGTTTTTAAAGTCAGGAAAAAAACAAGTATGTCCTAAATAATAACTTTTATTCCATTTTTCTGGAGGTTTTAGTTCATGAAGTAGGCCAAGAAATGGAAGACTTAAAGATTAGAAATAAAAAATAAAATATTGCTTTTATATACAAATGACACACAATCCTAGAATTACACAGGAAAACAAAACCACTAGAACTAAAAGGATAATTTAGCAAGATTTCTGGATAAAGTTCAAAATAAAAATAAATAAATAACATTGCTATAAACCAACACTATCCAATTAGAAATATTATAGAAAAAATTCAAGGTACTTAATTATTATTAAGAAATGAAGCTGTTAAAATGTACCTGACTTGCGGGGGATATAATAAAAATCATTGAAAGATATAAAACTGTATAAATGGAAAAATGTACTTTATAAATGAGAAAATTAATACCATTAAAAATTCAAGTCCTTCCAAATTAATCTATAAATTTGATACAGATACACATAAAAATCCCAATAGGATTTTTCATGGAGTTGACAAGCAGATCCTAAAATTCATATTGAAGGAGGAAGATGCAAGAATTGCAAAGACAATTGTAAAGAATAATAAGGAGAGGAAACTATTCCAGTATACATTGCTGTATTATAAGCCAACTCAAATTCAAGTTGTCTGAAACAATAATTCTTTTTGCTCACAAATCTACAATTTGGGAAGATCTTGGTTGAAAACTGTCCTCTCTGCTCCAAGAGGCATCAGCGGGGGGGGGGGGGGGGCAGGTGGAAGTACCATTCACTAACCTGTGTGGTTGATGATGACTGGTGGCTGGGCCCGAGGTTGGGCTGTTGGCCACAATACCTGTACCTGCTTAGCCCCTCTGCATGGCTGCTTGGCTTCCTCACAGCATGGTGGCTGGGTTCCACAAGTAAGTGTCCCAAGAGAGCTGGGTGGAAGTTGTACCACATTTTATGATCTAGCCTTAAAAGTCACATAACATCACTTCTACCACATCCTGTTAGTTAGAAATAATAAGTAAGGCCTTTCCAGAATCAAGGGGTGGGAAATTAGACCTCTTAATGGGAGAAGTGTCAGAGAATTTATAGATAAGTTTTAAAACAACCACAGGTATATTATCATAAGGTAAATTTAAACTGTAGCAATTAAGAATGACCCAGGGATAGCTAGACAAAACATGGGTGGGATGGGATGGGATGGGGTGGGGTGGGGTGGGGTGGGGTGGGGTGGGGTGGGGTGGGGTAGGGTGGGGTGAGATGGGATGGGGTGAGATGGGAGGGGGGGTTGAGGTAGGATAGGGTGGGGTGGGATGAGATGGGGTGGGGTGAGATGGGGTGGGGTGAGATGGGGTGGGGTGAGATGGGATGGGATGGGAAGGGAAGGGAAGGGAAGGGAAGGGAAGGGAAGGGAAGGGAAGGGAAGGGAAGGGAAGGGAAGGGAAGGGAAGGGAAGGGAAGGGAAGGGAGAACTAAGACACAGAGTCACATGTACATGGATACTTGATATAACAAGGGTTGACGTTACCAACTGGTAAGGAAACAGTGGACTATTTATTAAAATGTGCTGCTACAAATGATACTCATATAGGAAGAAAAATAAAATTAGATACCTACTTTATACAACAGAAAAATAAATTCTAGCTAAAATAAATGCATAAAATATAAAAACAAAATCAAAACTTTAACAAGAAGGAACCATAAAATAATATACTTATAACTCAATGATACAGAATTATTTCTTAAATAAGACACCAAAAAGTGAATTCTAAATAAAAGTAAATTTTCAGTTTCTATATAACTAAAAATACCACTAAAATATGAAAAATAGGTCCCAGGCTTGGAGAATGCCTTTCACTCACAATTGGTTAGCATCAGAATATATAAAGAATGTTTAATACACAATAAGGAAAAGGCAAATAACTCAATAGAAAAATTGGCAAAAGCTACAAGCATTCAATTCATAAAAAAGGGAATATGAAGAATCAAAAATACATGAAAATTTCCTCAACTTATCCATTTGTCAAAGAAATGTAGTTGAAACAACAATAAAATGACATTTTTCATCCAAAAGATTGGCACATTTTTTAAAATGACAATATCAAATGTTGGAAGGACCATGCATACTATTCATAAAAGTATATTGGGGCAATTTGACAGCATCTACTAATGTTAAAGACACCCAAGTATTACCAATCAGTAACCCCATTTCTCTAAGCTGTGTACTTCAGAGACATGCTCATGTCCATACACAAGAAGAAAAGAACAAATGTGTTCATGGATTGTGAGAGCAAAATAAATAAATCTATAAATGAATAAGAGAAAAACACCTAAGTGTTTATCAGGAAAGAAATCGATAAATTACATTACATTCAAAAAATAAAAATTTCAATACCTGAAATAAAAGAACTTGATTAATAAGTATGTTGAATGTTAAACGCAAGTTGCAGAAGGATCACCACTTGCATAATAAACCACTAACGCATTTTAATACCATATATTATCTATTGATACATACTTATGTAGTAAATGTATAAAATTATGGAAGTGAAGGATATTTGCCACGTTTTCTCTGAGGAAAGGAGAAGAGAAATGGGGCTAGTGAGGGGTACAAAGGAGGAGGCTTCAATGATAATTGTCACATTTTATATAATAATAATTATAAAAACACAAATCTGAGGCAAAAATATTAAATGTTATTATTTCTAATTAGTGGACAGGAGGATTTGTCATATGATTTTTTATAATTAACTCATTTATACTAAACATGTTATGTGCCAATCAATTTAATTACTGGACTCTTGGTGGCAAGTGTATGAAACTCAAGTCAACCAGATTAGATAAAAATGGAATATTTTGTCTCACAGATTCCCAGAACAGTTTGAAAGACCAAGCACTGGGTAGGCCAAATTTGCAGTGGGTCTTAGAAACAAACTTAACCAAGAAACATGAATGCCTCTAGGATTCTCTCGCCCACTCTGGTATCTGCACTTTTCTGCACACACGACTACTACCATAATTACTACTGCTGCTGCTACTACTAACAGCAGTGCTTACTGTGTGCACATTAATGATCTAAGCACTGTACATTTATTAACTCATTTAGCCTCAGAATAATACCACTTTATGGATGAAGAAACAGGCACAGAAAGGTGAATGCCTTGCCCAAGTCACACAGCTGGTAAAGAGTAAAACAAGGAATGAAACCCATGCAGGCAGATTTACTCCTGATCACTAGAAACTGATTTCCACCACTTTGCAGAAATATGAATATTGAGTATTTCTAATATAGATATTTTTTCATCTCAGACTTTCCACTACTGGAGAAAGACAGATGCTCTTTCTGGCCCCACATTTGAAAATCCAAAGGAAGGTCTGTGATTAGTTTATCTAGGGTTAGGTGCTACTACTGGACCCAGTTATCTGCGGCCTGTAAGGGGCACTGGTAGGGGTATAAGAATTATGGAACAAAATTGTTAGTTTCTATGGAAACCATAAAGTTGGAGCAGGAAATTACCAGGAAAAAAAAAAAAAAAGACTGGGTTTCCTAAGGCAGTAGGGGAAAGTAAGAATGAGAAACTGAGTAGACAATAGATGCCCACCACATTTTAGCATCACATTAAATATGGTGTTTGTTATTTTTTTATACTTTTCTGTTTTATCTAAAATGTGTACAATGAGCATGTGTTGTTTTGTAACTTTAAAAAATTAAGTTCTTTCAGTGGCTGCCCCTCCTCTGAATTCTTCTCCTCTTGTTCTCTTTTCTTCCCCCTGGAAATGGATTCTGGCACATTGTGTTGGTGGATGAATTGAGTCAGTGTATCCTACACAATCTCTGAATTCCTCCTGAGAAGTTGAAAATGCTCTTTGTAAACATCCCATAGTGAAGAAATTAGGAAAGTTATTTAAAGGTCATGTTTAAAAGTTGTTTTAAATGACAATTAACTATTTTATTTTCTTTATTTTGGAATCGGGGTGATAGAACAGAAAGAAACAGTGTGTCATAGACACACAGACCTAGGCTCAAATCTTGGCTGTGACACTAACAGGGAAATAATTTTGAACATTTCTTAGTCTTCCTTATCTCAAGTTCAGTTTTGAAATGGGGTGAATAATAACAACTGCATAGGATTGGGAAGGAGGGCAGGTATTTGGAAGGGAGAAAATCAAAATGATAAGACTTTGGTGCAGGTGGTAAAGTAATCATAGATTTGTATGAGAATTTGTCAGTAGTCTAGAAGAGCATCAACAGTCTTCCAGAAATTGGTCATGTAATTGTAGATACATTTCGAGGCTGTTTTTGTTTTTTTTTCTATTTATTCTAAGCGAAGGGTTAAGCCTCCTCATATGTGTGCTCTGGCAGGGAATGTGGCCCCTGAACCTTCGCATAATGTCTTCACCTAGCATTCTTGCTAGAAAATAATAAATATTGTTATTTATTGTGTGTTAAAGCATTTATTGATGTGCTAAAAAAACATTCTCCTAGCTATCTGAAATGAGGACCCTAGGAAGCGCCTCTGGTTGCCCTTCTCAAGCTAGGTTTCAGCCCAAAGGCATTAATAATGAGCTGTGTTGAATACTAATTTCTTTCTGCTACATCAGAGAGACAGATCAGATAGAAAGCTGCCTGTTAAGAGTGTACAGGAAGAGAAGGAGATCCAAGGTGGCAGAATAGATAGACGCTGTGCTTGCCTCAACCCGTGAACACATCAAAATTACAAGTAAATTATAGAACAATCAACCTGGAGAACCATCTTAAGTCTAACTGAACAGAAGTATTATAATTAAGGATATAAAGAAAAAAAACATGTCAAGACTGGTGGAGGCACAAAAGGGGCTAGTCCCAAATCTCCATGTAGCAGTGCAAAATTGGGAGAGATATCTCAGCCACAGAGGTTCCCGACGAAGGAGCAAGAGACCCCAGTGAACACCCCAGGCTCCCTAGCCCAGAGTACTGGTGCTGGAAAGAGAAGCCCCCACAACTTCTGGCTGTGAAAAACAGTGGGGATTCCAACTATCCAGGTAGGCAAAAGGCTGCGAGAAAAAGCAGACATTTTCTGAAATGGAATGTGTAGCTCTCAACCTGGTCTCCAACAGAAGGACGGTGACTCTGGGGGCATCGGAGATACATAGTGAGAGACTTACTTGTGTAACTTTGGGGTGAGGACTAGAGGGACAGTCCCCATTTTCCCTCTGTGGGGCCCTTCTCCCATGCAGCCAGCAGGCAGGCACCATCTTTCCTGTACTGAGACTACCACCATAGGACAAATCTAAATCTGATTGGCCTGGTGAGCTCTGATACTCAACCCTGCTGACTCACTAAGATCCTGCCTCACCCAACATGCATACCACAGAAGGCTTTATCAGTGCCTGAACCTTATGGGAGCCTGGAGGTGGCAGCAGTGCTTGGAGTATCCTGGCTTTTTACAGCAACCCCAGATCGATAGTGGGGGCAGCTGTCTTTGGTTTGCAGCATGGCCTCTCCCACACGCCTCCAGGCACAGCACAGGCAGCAAACAACTGTGGATCACTTAGTAGTTCCTACCAGGTTCTCCCCAGCCAGTCACAGGCAGTGGTTGACCTGGGCCTGCACCAGAGCCCTTCCCAAGAGGCCACAGAACAACATACTTGGCGGTTGGCTTCAGATCATAGCAGAGCACCACCCAATTAGCTCCACAAGTGGCACACACAAAGGGCAGATTCAATAGGCACCAGAGCCTGCTGGGGCAAATTCTGCTCTATGGGGTAAGGCCCCTGCACAGCAGCCTATAAGCTGTGGATGTGACCAAACCCCACAGCCAGGCAACGTGAGGGTCAATCCCACCCACTGACATACCAACAGCAATGAAGACTCAACTATAACAGGAGGGCACACACAACCCACACAAGAAACACTAGTGGAGCACCCAGAGCAAGTGACCAGGGAGACTGTGCCACTGGGCCCCACAGGTGCCCATAAGGCCACCCAGCAAGACTGGGAGACATAGCAGATCTACCTAACACATAGAAACAAACACAAACACAGAGAGGCAGCTAAAATGAGGAAACAAAGAAATACATCCCAAATGAAAGAACAGGAGAAAACTACAGAAAAAGAACTTAACAAAACGGAGGCAAGCAACCTATCAGATACAGAGTTCAAAACAATGGTTATAAGGATGCTCAGGGAACTTAGTGAGAACTTCAACAAAGAGACAGCAAACATAAAAATGAGCATAGAAACCACAAAAATGAACAAGTCAGAAGTGAAGGATACAATAACTGAAATGAAGAATATACTAGAAGGAATCACTAGCAGACTAGATGAAGCAGAGGATTGAATCAGAGATTTGGACAACAAGGTAGCAGAAAACACCCAATTTGAAGAGCAAAAAAGAAAAAAAAGGAATAAAAAAATGAGGATAGTGCAAGAGACCTCTGGGAAAATACTAAGCATAACAACATTCTCATCATAGGGGTACCAGAAGGAGAAGAGAGAAAGCAAGGGATTGAGAACCTATTTGAAGAGATAATGACTGAAAACTTTCCTAACCTAGAGAAGAAAATAGATATGCAAGCCCAGGAAGCATAGACAGTACCCCACAAAAAAGCAAACCCAAACAGGCCAACACCAAGACACATTATAATCAGAATGGCAAAGGTTTAAAACAAAGAGAGAATTCAAAAAGCAGCAAGAGAAAAGCAGTTAGTTACCTACAAGGGAGCTCCTATAAGATTGTCAGCTGATTTCTCAACAGAAACTTTCCAGGCCAGAAAGGATTGGCACAAAATATTCAAAGTGATGAAAACCAAGGAACTACAACCAATTCTATTCTACCCAGCAAGGCTATCATTTAAAATCAAAGGACAGATAAAGAGCTTCCCAGACAAAAAAAAAAAACAAAAAAAAAACAGCTAAAGGAGTTCATTACCACCAAACCAGTATTAACAAGGAATGTTAGAGGGACTTATTTAGGATGGAAAAATAAAAGATCAAAAATAAGAAAATAAAATGGCAATAACTACATATCTATCAACAATTGCATTCAATGTAAGTGGATCAAATGATCTAGTCAAAAACATAGGGTGGCCGAATGGATAAGAAAACAAAACCCGGCAGTAAGAAAAGATGATATAGGAACATTTGTGACAACATGGATGGATCTTGAGATTATAATGCTAAGCGAAATAAGTCAAACAGAAAAAGCAGAGAACCATATGATTTCACTGATATGTGGTATATAAACCAAAAACAACAAAAGAACAAGACAAACAAATGAGAAACAAAAACTCATAGACACAGACAATAGTTTAGTGGTTACCAGAGGGTAAGGGGGGTGAGGGTGGGGGGTGGGAGATGAGGGTAAGGGGGATCGAATATATGGTGATGGAAGGAGAACTGACTCTGGGTGGTGAACACACAATGGGATTTATAGATGATGCAATAGAGAATTGTACACCTGAAATCTATGTAATTTTACTAACAATTGTCACCCCAATATATTAAAAAAAGAAAAAGAAAACAAAACCTTATATATGCGGCGTACAAGAGACTCACTTCAGATTGAAAGACACAGACTGAAAGTAAAGGAATGGAAACAGTTATTTCATGAAAATGGAAATAAACAAACAAAAATCTGGGTAGCAACACTTATACCAGACAAAATAAATTTTAAAACAAAGTCTATAACAAGAGATGAAGAAGGACCCAGTAATCCCACTTCCTGGTATTTATTCAAAAAAACACAAAACGCTACTTTGAGGAGACCTGTGCATCCACATGTTCATTGCAGCACTGTTTACAACGGCCAAGATGTGGAGGCAGCCAGGGTTTTCGTCAATACAAGAATGGATAAAGAGGAGGTGGTACATAGATACAATGGAATATTGCTCGGCCATGGAAGGGAATGTGTTCTTGCCATCTGCAGCAGCATGGATGGACCCGGAGAGTTTTGTGCTGAGCAGAGTATGTCAGACAGTGAAAGACAGATGCAATCTGTCTTCTATGTGGAATCTAAAGAACAAAATTAGCAAACAAAACAGAAACAAGTTCATAGATACAGAGGACACTTTGATAGTTGCCAGATGGGAGGGGGTTGGGTGACAGGGTGAAAAAGGTGGAGGGATTAAGAAGTACAAATTGGTAGTTACAAAATAGTCATGGGGACGTAAAGTACAACACAGGGAATATAGCCAATAATATGGTAATAACTATGTATAGTGCCAGGTGGGTACTCGACTAGTCAGGGGGATCACTTCTCAAATTATATAAATGTCTAACCACTATGCTATACACCTGAAATTATATAAAATAATATTGAATGTCAAAAAAAAAAAAAAAAAGAGCATACAGGAAGAGGATATTAGGTGCTGGGGTACAGTATGAATTGTTAATACATGTGGTGGCCAAGGAGGAAAGACAGAAGATCATCCCTGGAAGAGAAACAAATCCCAAACCAGAAGGATCCTTTATCAGCACAAAAGGCAAGGTGAGAGGATGAACCTAACGTTTGATTCATCAGCAGGGGCCATTCAACTTTCAGGAAGAGGGAGTAATGTTGGTTTCAAAGACTTGACAGAAGGTCATGATTGGACTTAATCCCCAAACTGAGCTTTGGAGCGATTGTTCTGGTGCGTGTGGAGGGCCGATGAAACGAAGGGAAGATGAGATTTAGAAGGTGATGTGGTCGTGGAGGTGATGGGAATCTGACCCTGGGGAGTGCAGGTGAGGATGGAGGGAAGTGAACCAACTCAAGAGACATCTGGGAAGCTGAATTTATGGGGTACGACCATTTGGATGCACGGAGTGAGGAACGGGAACATGTCAAGAACGAGTCCCTAGTCACAAGCTGGAGCAGTGGTGTGAGTAATGGTGCCATTTGTTGAAAAGGGGCATCTGAACATAATGGCAAAATCCAGAGCGTGCGGGGATCCCAGAGACAGCTCTGAATACCTAAAGCAAGTGCTCCTACCCCTGGGGCAATGAAATTTACCACCGTAAATCAACGTATTGACTCTTGTTTATACAACACTGCCTTTCAAATTTGGTCAGCATAAGACATCCCCACAAATTCCAGATAAATTCATAACATTGATGTGGGGGATTAAATAGCTGGAGTTATAGGAACTTCACCCTTGAGTTGCCCCTTCCTAAATTTGACGGTACATCTTTCTCTCTCTCTCTCTCTTTCTCTCTCTCTTTCTCTCTCTCTAACAGCAACCGGGAGCTGGGAGTTTAAGTCCCATAAATTATTACAAGGGGGGTGAAAATAAGATGCTAAGGGAATTCAAAGAAAGGAGAAGCTGTCTGCATTGGGGAGGACAGAGGATTTGACCTGAGATCAAAGATAAGCAGTATTTGAAGCTGCAAAGAAGACTGGCATCTATTTGATTTTAGAGGAAGATGGTAGAGGGTACCAGAGGATGAAAAGTCTGAAATAAAAGCGAGAAAGACAAAGGGCACAGTACCTAGCATACAGTAGATGTTCATTATACTCAGATGTGTCTTTAATCTGGGTCTAAATCTCAGCCTCTTTCAAGTCACGGGTATCACTTTCTTCCTTTGCTTATTTCTGCACCCGAATATTCAGCCCATAGTCTTACAGTTAACAAGGTCATATTTGCATGGTGCTGTTTGTCTCGTGTTGGGATCCATTTTTCTTTCTAATACAGCAGCTCTTATTTAGAGAAGGAAGTAAGAGACCACTCTGCATTGCGAGAGGATTCTAAAGTTGCTCTTGAGCCAGATGGATTGGGCCCAGAATGGGAGAAAGAAGAACAGCAAAGAGGGAACAAAAGCTACCACATCTGTGGGCTGCTCAGATCGCTCCTAAAGAAAATCCCCCTGGCAGAGTGTCTAGCACATAATAAACAAATACTCAGTAAATTGCTCTTGAATGAATGAATTCATATCCAATCATTTTCATAATAATAGCTTATATTTGTAAAAAGACTTACCCTGTCACAGTCATTGAACACAGTGATTTATGCTCACTACTTCCTCTCTCGTTTTCCTCTTTCTATAAATGGGAGGTGAGGAACTTTCCTAATATCACACAGCTAGTAAGAGATAAAACCAGAACACAAATGCTCCATTGCATTTATTTTATCCCCACACTAATCCTGTTGCTGTATCGTGTTTTCAATAAACAGATATTTATTGAGCACTTATTATGTGCCAGGCATATACTAGATACTGGAGATAGACTAATGAACTAAATAGACATGGCCCCATTCATGGATCTTAAAGCAGAAACAGTTAACCAGATAAATAGGCAATGAAACACTAAACAGTTCTATAACCAATTATTGCAGCTGCTGATAGTCTTTAAAGTAACAGCAAGAGGTCAAGTGCTACTTTTACTAGGGTGGTCAGCAAAAGCACCTCTGAAGTGGTGACATTTAAGATAAGACCTGAAAGTTAAGAGCTTGTCATGAAAACACCAGGAGGAAAAGTCATTTTTTAAATCCCTATATGAAAAACAACAAAATGGGTCAGCATTTCCATGGTAATTTTTAATTTCCCAAGCATTTCTGCATGCATCATTTCACTTCACCTCACGGGAACAAACCTTTGAAAATCATTCATTCCACGTTGGGGTCCTTTCCACAGAATTTCTCTAGTTATTTGTTCACTTTCCCCATCACCATTTTGTTAGGTTGGTTAATAATTGTAGGTCATCAGCAAGGCTGGTGTAAAGGTCAACCACCTCTGAGAGAAAGAAAATCCTCCATTTAGTTTAGAATCAGTGAAGAGTGGTGCCCAGAGCCAGGGTGAGGAGTATCAAAGAAATCAAAGCAAAAGCTTGCTGACCATCATCCAAGAAGAAACCGGTTGCTCTTTAGGGAAAGCCAAACTTGGCCTGCCTAATGAGCCTTGAAACGTTGAGAAAACAAATTCAGAGTCCAGGTTAGAGACAAACACAGGGCAACAAAGACGAGATTGCTAAACACATAGATTGGATGTGACCCTCTCTCCAGTCTGGAGGAGCTCAGCAACCCTGATGAGCCATCACGGAGAGATGAAGTCAAGATGGGCTGGGGGACACGACATCTTCCAGAGATCGGTCCAAACCTCCCTTCTTATTTTTTCCTCATTCAATTCCCTCATCCTTAACCCCACAGTGGACAACAAGAGAAGTTTCACTAAGAAAACACAGAGACAACCAGTGTTTGAGATGTGAACTGCCACCGTTAACGGGTAGTGCTAATCCATCATGACACCCCTTTCTCCAAGCCTGCAGGCAACTTCAGAACCCTTCTCAACACAAATCTACGGGCAGCTACTATTATGCAGTAAGAATTGGAACACAATAAGAAATCCAAGTGGCGTTCCTACATTCCAAACCATTTTAATACCACCATCTGTAACAGCGAATCACGACGTCGCTCTCTACTGGGGCTGATACATTTGAGGTTGTCCACTGTAGCAGCACCTACCATGCAGTGAATACCGCTACGCACCAGAGCACTCCATTAATTCTCTACAGACTCCAGTAACTCGCCCCCATTGCACCCTCACGGGTAGGAAATATGAGCCCCACTTCACAGGTGATGGGACCAAGGCTCAAGTAACTAACAAAGACATGAAGCTAGTAAGTGACTGAGCCAGAACACAAACCTCACTGATGACTTATTCCCGACTTACACCACTTTTGAGGACACCACACATCATGGTTCTTTTTTTTTTTTTTAAAGAACAACATAGCGCACTTAAAAATGAAAATTTCTCCAGGTTCTACTAAACCAAATACCAATAACTAGGCCTCCGCTAGACGTGTTCTCATTTCTAAACTCACAACAGCAACAACAGAATCCAAAACAACTACTGAGGCAGACATTGTTTCCTGTTGGGCACCTTCTGAAAAGTAAAGCACTTTAAAAAATCCCCAAGTTAATGAGCTGCAATTTGATCCCCGGCCTTTTAAACCCGAGGTAGGTCTTAATAGAAGACTGAAATATAGCTGAGTATATGCTTTCATTCCTTTGTTCAAACTACTAACGGTCCTTGGCTGCCCACTATGTTTCAAGTCCTGCACTGGGCAGTGGGGCTACAATGACAAACAGCATCGCACACGTTCATGGAGCTTATACTCTAACAGAGAATGGAGACATTACTCAAACAAGTACGTAGACAAAAATCACTTTATTGTAGTTGTCAGGGCCCTGAGAGAATTCAACAATGGACAGTTCAATTTTGAATGTGGGTGGAGTGAGGTCAGATAATTCTTCAGATGGACCTGAGAGGACAGGTCTGATAAGCATCTCCAGTGGACTCCTGGCTGCCAGGGTTCATGTGCGTTAATGAGGCATGATATTGCTGCAGGGGGTTGCTGAAAAGAAAAGATGGATCAGAAAGGAGATAGAGACGTCCTTGGTTCCCAGTTTGGCCAGCAACTTGCACTGGAACCTGGGACATTGGAGTGTGATGGCGGTTGAACAATCCATTCCTCACATCCCGCTTAGTTGGTTCTCGGACAAAGGATAGAACACCCTCCAAGATAACTGCTGCCAAGCATGGTTCTGGCACCCCAGCTTTGGCTTTCATTCTGTCCCCTGTGCACTAAGCTAAATACATTCACTTACAGAACACCAGAGATGTCTGTCATCAAAGCAACAGGTAAACTAAAAACAGGTAGAGACTAACAGAACTTTAAAAATGAGCTGAACAACAGCATTTTTAGTGGAATCCATGGATGAATCAAGTCCTAGAAAACACTCGCCTAGGGGGAAAAAATCACATTGACTTCCTAAATACTTGTCCTCTACTCCGAGTTGGGAGGCTTCAGCTGAAGCCCTCTCAGCAGAGGGCTTCCCTTCTCCAGAGTCAAGCCTCACAACTAGATTTCAGCATTTTGCATTTCACAACTAGAAAGCAAGTATTTGATGACAGAGGTGATCAGAGGCCCAAATTTGACTGACAAATCAGTGCAGAGTCAACCTGAAGAAGAGAGTGGAAGGGCTCAAGGAGCCCCAAATGTCCACCTTTTCCAGTTTCCTCAATGGATATGCCCCCAGATTTACCTGGACGGTCTCACTTTCTTACAAAATATAAATCCATACAGAAAATGTATAACTACTGTGTTTCCCCGAACATAAGACCTAGCTGGACAATCAGCTCTAATGCATCTTTTGGAGCAAAAATTAATATAAGACCCTGTCTTATTTTGCTATAATATAAGACCAGGTATAATATAATATAATATAATATAATATAATATAATATAATATCCGGTGTAATATTATATAATATAATACTGGGTCTTATATTAACTTTTGCTCCAAAAGACGCATTAGAGTTGAGTATCCGGCTAGGTCTTATTTTCAGGGAAACACAGTATATGTAATTCTTAATTGAATTGATGAGGGCAGTTTTCACTTTTGTCCAAGTTGAAGTACCTAGTACTTGTTTTTCTATATAACCATACACACTAGAAAATGAGATAGGATATATGAAATGACTGAATTCAGACATTGAACAATAACCATCACAGGACTTTAAACATTGTGAGAGACAAGAAATATTATAAATGAGGTCAGAACAACAATTTCCCCAGACTTCTACCTGGAGACACTTTAGCACAGGATGGGGAAGCTAACAAAAGACGGTGGTTATCATAGAGGAGACAGAGATCAGAGCTGAGGAGGGTGGAGAATTTTCAAGGCAGAGTACAGGACAGAACTTATGACCATGGACATGTTACCTTTTTAACTTTCTGCTTCTTTGTCTCTAGAATGGGAATATTTATATGCAACCCCCGTTTTTATTGGAAGGATTGAATGACATCAGCGACAGTTATCATTTACTGAAAACTTACCATGTACCAGGTACTATTCCAAACCCTTATGTTTAATTTTCACACACTTCAAGGTAGGTACTATTGCTGCCTTATTTGTCGGCTCAAGAAGCAGAGAGGAGTGATGTGGTAGCAGCCTCTGAGAGCAACCATGATCCTGCCTCTAACTGTAGTCACACTCTCATAATTCTTTCCCCTTGACTGTGAGCTGGACTTACTATCACTTCCTAGATGAATCTATAAGAGCACTATGGCTTCCATCTTGGATGTCCATCTCACTCCCCCTGAGCTGTCCTACAGAGCCTCATGTGGCAAGGAACTAAGGGAAGCCTTTAGCCAACAGCCAATGAGGAACAATACGTGCTCATTCCAACGGCCCACGAGGAAATGGATCCTGCCAACAGCCACATGAGTGAACTTAGAAGTGGACCATCCCCAAGTCGAGCCTTCAGATGAGACCACAGGCCCAGTCGACAGCTGAAACTGAGGACTCAGCTAAGACATGCGCAGATTCCTGACCCACTGAAATTATGATATAACTTGTGTTTGTTCTTTGAGCCACTACAGTTTGGGGGTAATTTGTTATGTGGCAATAGATAACTAAGACGAGTGAAGTGAAGTAACTTTCCCAAAGCCGTAACAGCTTAAGTGAACTTGCTAATATAAAATAGCAACCAATACAAATTAGGCTATCAGTAACAGGCAATGATTGTTATGATGATGATGATGACAGCTGGCAATCTAAATAAATAAACCAAAAAAATGTTGCATCAAAACTGTGGCCCAAATGGCTCTCTGGATGAACTCTCTGAAATGCATCATTTTGCTTAACAAAAAGGAAGAAAGACAAAGTCTGCTTTCTCCAGCTTCCTCTGGATGAAAAGAGGTTTGGCACAAAGAAGCATCATGACTACGCCTTCCAAAAGGGGTGGAATGGCCTAACAGTGTCCAGGTCTCACTGGAGAAGGCTCTGGTGCTGGGGTGAAGTAAATATGCACACCAGAGGGAATCCAAATTCCAATTGCTGGGCTTTTTAAAAGCTTGTATTTGTATATTTGATGTGCAACCTAATTAGACCAGAGCATCTTTAATTAAGTGTGTCAGCCCCAGTGGAAGCCGCAGAGTTCAATGCTAATAAAGCTGATAAAGGTTTTTGTTTCCCAGACTTCTTTTATTTAATGCCTCAACCATGTTAAGCCAATCTGTAACATATGGGCAGTTCTCCCACTATGGATTTATCATTTGGGTGTTTCTTTCTCTGAATTAATGCAATCAAACTCCTGCCAGAGTTAATTATTTTTCTCCAAGAAGCAAATCCCAAAATTTAGCAATCACCAGCTGCGATTTACTGCTGGCGGTGCGGCAGAAGTGACGGACTCGTGCTGTCTGCCACCACCCCAGGCAGACGGAGAGAAGCCTCCGTGCTCTGGGGCTGACCTCAGCTTCCACTGCTTCCACACACAGACGGCATTCTTGGCATCTGCCAGCTTTGCCACCCCTCTAGGGGTCTAACTCTCAGGGTTTACAGTAAGCTGCCCTTCTAGAAGTTTTCTGGTCACTAGGAGACTGTCTGCCTAGTGGACTCCCTCACATGAAATGCACTGCATCCACCATTTGCCTGGACTCCTTTGTCAGGTCTTGCTAACAGAACAAAACTCCTCAGGACAGAAGTCCTGACCTCTGGGCCTTTCTGGTGCTCTTCCCTGAAGTTGGAATGCTTTTCCCCACATTGGGCCATAACTAGTAATCATTCATCCTCCAGGTCTTGGCTTAAATGTCACTTCTCTCTGTCCACCCCATTTAACAAAGTTCTCAGCCACATGAAATCCTCTCTCAGCTCCCAATGGCATCCAAAGCCCTCAGCATAGAATCTCAATTACCTATTTTGTTTATTCATTTATTTACTTATTTATCAGGTACCCCTTTCCTGAGATGGGGTCATATAGCCGTAGTTAGTGCTGCGTCCCCAACTTCCAACACATCGTGAGAGACAGAGTAGGCGCTCAGTTAATAAGTCATGTCATGAATGGATAATGAAATCTCAAAGGATTGCTGTGTGTCATTTCTATCCAAGTCCTGGTCCATATCAGAAATACTACAGGTTTCAAATAACTTTAAGGATATTTCTGACAACTGGGAGAGTCACCCTGCAGCCAAAAACAGGACAAAAGAAAGGTCAACAATAAGACAGAATATGTAGTGACACTTGGCTAAATGGTGCAGTGGATCAGAATTTAGAATGAGCGAACTTGGATTTGAATTGAGGCTGTGTGGTCTCAAGCAAGTCATTTACCTTCTGAATTTTTATTTCCTTATCTATATGAATGACCATCACCATCACCAACAAGGTGTGAAAGTGTAACTGGAAAGTGCAATTGTTCAACAAATGCCCTTTGAATCTGAACTGGAAGAAAACCAATTTTAGGCGAGGAAAGGGTGTCACCCTTGAAGATATCCACATATCACAGTAAATAAACACCCAATTGAATTATTAAATTTGTGGTAAAGGCCCACACAATTATATGGAATGTGGAGCATCCAAGGACCAATTCTCATCATAGTAAGCTTGCTGAAGTTACTTTACCATAGTTTCAAGTGTCATTGCTAACGTAAGTTCCTAGTTCTTAGATAACAACTTAAAAAAGAAAAGGAAAAGACTAGACTTCCTTCAAATTTACCTTCATATCTCTTTTCACTCATTCCAACCTTGCTGAACTTCTCCCCTCATCACAACCATTTCCACGTGTTCATGTCTTACCATAACTTATTAAAACAAATCCCAGATCCTCTTAAAACAGATCCCTAAAAATATGGAGCAACAGAGGAACTGCACAGAGAAGATTCTAGGGGCCGTGGGTGTCTGACCAGGGTTTGCTATCCTTCTTAAAGATGACAATCTTGATCTCATGGGCAGTGGGAAAACACTGGAAGCTTTTAAACCAGTAAGTAGCATGATCGGATTGACATTATAGCAAATGTTTTCTGAGACATCCACCTCAGTTTTCTGTCTCAGGAAGAGAAGTTCTAAATATTGGGTGCCACCGTGGTTTCCACCATGAACTTTCTCGTGTGTTGAGAAAAAAAGAAATGATGAGATGTGCATTGGGCAGAGCTTGATCTCTGTCTGATAAACTGTGAACTCTGGAACTTGCCCTCTCTGAGCAAAATCATTACTAAAAACACTCATGCATCCATCTGAACACATGATAGATAAACATTTTTATGACGGGCTCAGACACCAGCCCTGACGGCTTACAAGCATCACCGTGACACTTCCATAGGCTGCCAGTCTCCAAATTAAGCCTGATAAACCATCATAAGAATTAACACTCATCTCAAACCCATTATGTCGACTCCATTGTATTTACCCAAAACAGGGAAGAGGAACCAAATGTCCTCTAGAGCAGATGAACTTAGAGTGAATAAAAGGAGTGAATGTGTTCTAATTTCTATATGAGACTCCAGAGGGAAAGAAAGTTGATTTTATGAGCCTTCCCTCTCCTAATACCTTCCTCAGATTCTTTCTCCCTTGCTCCCAATTTTGAAAACTTTAAACTCAAGAGAAGTGACAGTAAGCACTGCGTATGTGTCAAAATCTGAGTAGAGCTTCACGTGGCAGTGAAACATTGAATACTTTTAGAAATATATGTATATACCCATACAATAAATGCACTATGTTTAGTGTGTGTGTGTATGTATATATATATATATATATATATATATATATATATATATATATATATATATATATATGACAGATACTGCTCTCAGAGCAATTGCTTTCTAACGAAGAAGCCACTCTGATGAACACAACTAGTGGAAGATTCTTAGAACAAGGAATAAATCCTCCATGGAAACTTCAGATCTATCTAGCAGAGCCCATGACTGGAGCATCGGAAAAGGGGTCCATTTCTTTGAAAACCTAAGGGGCCTCTTTCGATTAAAATTGAATTCTCCCTTTGAGGCTGGTCGAGGGCCAAAGACTCTGTAACACCTAGAAAATGTATCAAATTAGCATGGAATCCCCCCAAAGTCATAAATGGAGTCTGAGAACAAAACTGAGGAGAGGAAGTTGAGAGCGCTGTGCTTATGGCAACTTGCAATAACTTGGGGATCAGTTCTGAGGTCCTGGGGAGAGAGAAGGGGGTTACAAAAGAGATCTCATTAAGTGAAAGAGCTAAGGTTGCTATAAGGAAAAAAACAACAACTAGAAAGCCATCCAGCATGGCTTTGGGACTTAGTGACTAGGGCACTTCCGCACCATGATTCCCAGTGGGAGAACAGGCATGGGGCTACCGAACATGGTGGCTAGAAGAGCAGCTGCCACCATGAGCCAGGAGACGGGAGGGAGAGAGGGAGGACGCATGGGTGGGGCTGTGTACAGGAACGTTCTTAGACACAGCGTGATCCACCGGAGAGTGGACTGGACTGGCTTTCTGGGGATTTTAGCAACGAATTCAGAAGATCACATTTCTCAAACATTTATCCCCTCTATAACCAATAAAAATGGACACCCAAGGAACTGGGAGACCCTGTCCTCATGTCCCCTCCCTGCCCTAAGTGAACTGTGTGACCATGGTAGTCCAAGTCTCCTCTCCAAGCCTTTGCTGACATCCCCATTCAATGCAGGATGTGGAATGCAAGAAATAATAGCTTTATTATAACAGCAGCATCTAGTGAGCACCCAGCCAGTTCCAAGTCTGTACGGGGTAATTAATAGATAATATATTTATTATTTTCATACATACTTATTTGAAATATATTTCGTATATATTTATGTTCACATATCCTACAATTACCCCCTGAGGTTTGACTATGCCATTGCTGTCAGAAGGATTAATTATCTTTCTCTAGGTCACAAACCTGTAAATGGTGTTAGTGGGACTCAAAGCAAGGGCATCCAAAGGTCATACCCTTGCACCTTCAAACTATACAAGATTATTATGAGGACCAGAAAACAAATAAAAGAATCATGCATACAAAATCCTGATGCACTCTACAAATTCAGGAACATTACATTTTTTTAAATAATGAAAAAATAAACAGCTGTTCAATCACAATTTTATATGGTATGCACTGTTTTACTTCCTTCTCCTCGCCTCTTCCATTCTGCATTCTGGCAATATTTATCTAATGTTCAAAGTCAAAACAGAAAAACTCATCCACTTCTCAAATGCACTTGTAATTATTTTCCTATTATTCCATATGCTGTGCTCCCATAAAGCCATCTCCAATACATCTTTTCCTGGCATCTGTGTCCTGGTTTATCTTCTCCCCACACCCCATCTGCTCTGAGCCTTATAATAAAACCAAAGGTTAAATGTTTGTAGACTCACTCAACACCCACAACATTAAAACAATTGGATGGGAAATAATCTCATCTCAACATGCTGGGGGAGATGTGCTAGACGCCCATTAGAGTTAATGGGAGTTAAAGCCAAAATCAAGGTGAAGGCTCTGCTCCCAAGGGCACAATGTCAAAGAGAAGAACAGGGGAAGTTTAAATTGGAAAAATTCTGCAGCCGCATAAAGGACTCTCGGAATCTGAGTACTAGACTTTGTGAAAATCATGTAGCTGGTCTGCAGCCCTGGACTCAGACAAAAGTGGGACTAGCTCTTCCGTTGAGTAGCTGTACAACCTTGAGAAATTATTAACCTTAATGAGACCTCAGTTTATTCACTTTTTGAAAGGGCTTAACAGAGGTATATAATTAATCCAGTTATGATGGATTGCAGGGGAGGGTAAATGATATCATGCAAGCAGAATGCACTGTACAAAGTGAATACTCTGTGAGTGAGCTAGGGCTATCATTATTTTCATTATCATCGTCATCACAATTAACAGCAAACTCAAGACTTTTACAGAACAGAGAATGTCTTGGATACTAACTTTTTGCTCCAGTCGAGTGGCTTCCAAAAGCGTAATCATCACAAAATCGGCAGGCCCACACGGCTACCACCTAAATCAGACCCCACAGCAGTCACAGAGTGATCACTGTGTCCTCTTACAGTTCAGTTCACCCTCCTGAGGGCTCCGACACACAGACATCACTTCCCCTTCACAGTTGGCAGAAACAGAGGCTCAGAGGAGTTGGCTGTGATACACAGGGCATCGTTTGTCACAGCTGATAAACAAGGATCAAGGTGAAGGTTTCTACAGACTTTTACACAGGCTAAATCCAAGGCCACATGTCCACGTCTTCCCAGGCCTTTTCCATGTGTTCCTGTACCATCACCATAATCTCCACATGTGATCACAAGTAGAGTAGATCCTAAGAAAATGGGGTCGTGAAGTACAAATATGGATTTTACACCCAGTCAGTTCAGAAGGCATTTGTCCTTTGGACTTGCATAAGGGGTACTGAGGGTCCTTAATAAGAACAAGCCAATTAGCATCTGAGACCCCCCCGCAGCAAGATCAGTCCCTCCTGAGAAGCATCAAAGAGGGTCCTCGAAACCACAAGCTCAGCATCAACACATAAGGGCCATAGAGAAATCATAGGGAAGGAAAAAAATGCCATCTCTTTTAAAAGATACCTCAGTCACAACAGGAAAATAAAAGCTATGCTAAGATTATAAATGGCACCCAGATATATCCGAAAATGGGGAGATGGCTATGAAAGTGATAGGCAGAAGAAACCTGGGGTAAAGACACAGGTATACTCAACATTGAAATGCCCACTGACCTCAGACTCTCAGGCTGGGTCCCTAGGAAGCCTCACTCTAATTCTGTTTAAATATCGCCTTTCTATGCCTCCTTAGGAGAAAATACGCAAGTCTTGAAGGCAAATACTTCCTCCCTTTGTAGAGTGCTGTGGGAAGTTGTTCCCTTGGTCCCTTTGTGGGTCTCTTCCATGAATTCCTCTTTAGGGGAGAAGTCTTCATCTCAGAGGAGTTAGATGTGAGAGAGAAGCAGAAAGCAAGCACTGGAGTTTAAAAAGGAGAAAAATGGCCAAACAACAACAAAGCCTAGCAGCCCCAGGCCTGCAGATAAATCAAGTAAGGACAGACATTTGGACAGGGAGGTCTCCGTATACACCTGCAACCCAGGTCAGCTTCCCTCTCTCTGCTGTCACCTGCCTCCCTCTCTCACCACCAGCGTTCATGGATAGGTTCTCTTGGGTTTGAAATGCAATGCAACACACAAAACATCTCACCTGAATTGAATTTGGGTAAATAAAAACTTTAGTTAAAAAAAAAAAAATCTTTAGTTATACATGAAGAGCCAAATTACGTCTAAAATGAGATACATGACCCTGGGGTCAGAGACATTCTCTTGCCGAGTGTATTTGAGTCTCAGATATCTCTTGAGCAAAGTCCCGTTCATACATTAATTCATTTAATCCTCATGACAGCATGTTGGGGTAGGTCTTACCATTCCTGGTGCACAGGTTAGGAACCTGAGGGGAGTTAAAATAAAGTGCTCCAGGCCAGACGATGCTGAAATAGCGGAGTTGGAATTCAAATCCAGGTCTCCTCATGTCAAATCCAAGGCTCTTTGTACTACACCAAAATATTCCCCTCGTATCTTACCACCAACATATGCCCTGTCGTGGTATTAGGACGAATTCTCACGTTGTACTTCTGAGGCTCATGGTTGGCTCCACTTGGCTTTATCTAAACTACTCTTTCTTCCCTGCTTCTATCCCCCAGAAACATTCAACCTAAAAATGAAGGAGACCTCCCCTTAAATTCTCTAGTGGAAGGAAAAAGAATGATTTTCTGTTCCTTTCTTGGATTCACTGATAACAATGATATACAGCACAGCCTCGATCTCTGCAGATATTTTCCTCTGTATGTTTTATTCTTTCACATACACCTTAATTTGCCCGGGAAAAAAACAGATATCGGATATGACAAGTGTATGTGTGTTTTTTTGGTTTTTGTTTTGTTTTTTTGTTTTTTTTTTTCCTAGAGATCTGACTGTTCATTTCTTTCCTTGGAAGGGCCAGAGTGTCTTTCAAAAGTTTCAGCCCTAGGTTTTTGAGAAACTTATCCGTGTGGCATGTCTGTCACTTTTCACAGTCCTCAAGCGAGTCTTGGCAATTTTCACATAATGGCATTTGTTGACAGGTTGTTAGGGCTGACAGTGAATATGTTTGAAAAACTGTCAAGCTGGTGAAAAAAAATTAAAGAGAGAGCCTCCTAACATTTGAAACAGCATGTTAAACTGTAAGTACGTCCTCGGAATGCAGAGACCTCCACTTCTCATCAAGCTACATGCTCAACGGTGACAGCCTGAGAAGGTAGAATCCCTAAAAATTAATGTCATCTTGTCACTTCAAAGGTCATACGGCACATTACCACTAAATTCTATTTATCTGCATAAAATTGAGTTTGCCTTTAATGCTCAATAACAGGTGAATGGGGAGCGAAGTCTCTGCAAATGCAGTCGGGGTGATGCAAGGTGTTTAATTGGGCGAGCAGAACTGCCCATGGAGTTGGCAGTGTGCCCTAAGATGTGGCATGGCAGCTCTAGTCACTCAGGCCACTGTGGTGGTTGATCTTTAATCAATAGATTTTCGAGGAATGAGTTAATTGATGAGCAGTGACGGAGGCAACAAATGGACAGAGTGGCAATGTCAGTTACCCCATCCCCATCCTGGTTTGACAAAAGAAAACCCACCATGTCCTGAAGGGTTCCATTTTCTGGGCGTATCAGAAGTCGTACAGAACGGCCAAGAGCCAAGCACATGGCATTTTTCTATGGCCACTGAGATGTGGTAATGACCAAATCTGACTATTAAATGTGCATCGGGGGCATTATGTGCACAGGCCTCGCCTAGGTGCTGTGTAAGAGCTGGAGACAAGTCAGAGTGTGTGCTCACCTGGGAAGCTTGCAACCTGGCCAGGAACCCAAGACAAGCACCTGAACCGTGAAATCACAATAGGATAGAATCCTGAAACTCCCAAAACTAAGAGAAGTGATGGTGTAAATGTCCATGCTGCCCTCTCTTGTCTCGTTCAGCTCTTGCTTGCTGAGTTCTCCTCACCTATGGATTCATCCCTGACCTTCTGCAGAGATAATCCTACCATCATTTCATTAGTTCTTCGAGTATGAAGTCCATTGTACTTGTTAGCTTGGTGACTCTCAGCTGTGGCCGTCAAACAGGTATATCTAAAAATCAGCTACCTGAGTTACTTAATAGTCCTATGTCCATGGCCAAAGTGTTTTAGCTCTCTGAGACTCAGTTTTCTCATCTGGAGGATGGACTAATGCCATCTAGGTGGACTAATGCTATTTTTATCATTGAGCCGTCCTAAAGAGATAAAAGTTGGGATAAATTATGTATAAGCATCACACCAAGTCTGGTATGTACCAGGTGCCTGAACATTTTTGTTTGGAACACATAGGTCCCTGAGGGAATGGAGGAGATGGAGATCATAGAAGTTTCTACCAACTCTGCTTACTGCTTCAAGTGACAGTCTTCTAAAGTTAACCAATCTCCTTTTTAAGAACAAGATCTCTCTCTAGCCATCAAGGTAGTTTATACCAGAATCCACAGATAAACTTGTGCCCAAGCACATGGTTAAAAAAAAAACACCTTTAATTCTATGGTTCAGAATGTGAGCAGTTCTACCCGGGCATCTCTCCAGTGGCTTAGATCTAAACAATATCATGGACTTTGCAAGCTATGAAAGATGTAGAGTTTAATCAACCAACAGCTCTGAGGGGCTGGCAGGGCATCGTGCCTAAGGGGCAGGCCCGTTGTCTCCTCCCCAATCAGGGAAGAGTTTATCATACAGGAGAGTCAAGTCCGATTTTACAGTGCTGTCTCTGAGAATACCCAGGGCACTGGGCGGAAAGCTGGAAACGGAGGAGTCTAGAGCATTGGACTCGTTTTTATCGCAAGAGGCTCCAGCTGGAGCACGGTTCCACAGGCAAGAGAGTCAAAGCAAACCCCTCTAAAGAAATCTAGTAACAAAAGAGAAATAATAGCTTTGGTTTTAAATGTTTTTTATAACTATGAAAAATACACAGACAAGTACACAAATCATAAATGTATCTCAAAGGATGTTTACAAAGTGCCCATATTTCTTATAATCAGATCAAGAAATGACTAAGAATACAGAAATGTGACCAGCTCTCTGGACCCTCTGGTAAACCCCTAGTCAGCAGCCACTTCCTCCTCAAAGGTAATCACTCTCCTGACTTCTGTCATCACATAGAAAATGTTTGGTTGCCTTTGAACTTTATGTAAGTGGAACCATACCCTATGTACTCCTTTACGTCTAGCTTTTTTCATTTAATGTTATGCTTGTGAGATTCGTCCAAATTGTTGTGTACAGCAACAGTTCATTTTTCTCACTGTCAGATCTACTGTCGACAGACATTTGAGTTGTTTTGGGGTTTGGACTAATGCGAATCATGCTTCTGTGATCATTCCTGTACACGGCTTTTGGTCACATATGCATGCCCTTCTGTTGGGTACATACCTGGAGTGGAATTGCTGGTTATAGGTGCTGCTTTGTCCAGCCAAACAGTTTGCTGATGTAGTTGTACCATTTCACATGCTCACCAGCATTGTATGAGCATTCCAGTGGCTCCACATCCTCCCCAGCAGTTGGTGTTGTCAGGCAAACTATCAGTCATTCTCATGGGTATGAATCATAGCTACTTCCTGCTGAGATTTTATCATATACCAAGCTCAATGTTAAGCTGTTTACATAGTTTATATGTTTGAATCTTTCAGAAGCAATATCCCCCATTTTTCTGGTTAGGAAACTAATATTCAAAGAAATTAAGCCATTTGTCCTATGTCACCTAATTCTTGTGTGTGAACTGGGATACAATCCAAACTCTATATGACTTCAAAGCACGTGCTATCTTCATGATAGTATGTTAGTCTCAATTGATTCTTAATTGATTTTAAAGGCTTTTTTGTTCCCACAAGGATTTCAAAATCTTCAGTTATAACAATGAGTCTTAGTTCAGGCTGCTATAAATAAATTACAATTGACTGGGTAGCTTAGACAAAAGGCATTTATCTCTCTCAGTTCAGAGGATGAGAAGTCCAAGATCAAGTCTATTTCTTTCCTAGTGAGAGCCCTCTTTCAGGTTTGTAGATGGCTATCCTCTTGGACCCTCACATGGGGGAGAGAGAGAAAAAGAGAAAGAAAGAGAAAAAGGGAGAGGGCGAGGGAGAGGGAGGGAAGTAAGGAGGGAGGGAGAGAGAGAGAGATCTGAAGATCTTAGAATTGGGTGAAAAAAATGAAGTAGAATTTAATAAGGATCATTCAGAGCATCACTCTTAGAAAGAAACATACATACTTAGAAGCATGCATAGGAGCATCTATGTTGTTTAAAATAGAGTTAGAGCAAAATCAAAGGATTATTGTAAAGATTAATAATAAAGAATAATTGAGCATATTTTTCTTTTGAGGGTCAAAAATGAAGTATGAATCAAAAGAACTTATACGATCATCAAAAGCAACAGAAAAATAGGCAAATTGATAACTTTTCTTTTTCCCATGGTTCCTGAGATCACTCAGTTTCTGAGAAGTTTAGCACTAATCAGGAGTAATACAAGACCTAAGCTCCAAATTCCAGTCAAAGATCTACATCTAAGGTGTAACTCTAGGCAAGTATCTTAACCCATAATAACAGCTACAAGCCCTTAGGGCTCTTCTGAGAATTAAATTAGGTAATACGTGTTAAACACTTAGAAGGCCCCTGGACACAGAGTACTTGTGATAGATATTAGCCATCAGGATGGTGATAATGGCTATTAAGATTATGTTGCCCGATGATGTTGATGTTATCTCCAACCTAAATCAGGAAGTCAGCAAAGTGTAGATGCCACCAGTCCTGAAAGCTGAAAGAAAATGCACACAATATTGCTCTCTTATCACTCTTTGTGTTGACTGCCAAGGTTCCTTCTCTGCTAAAAGCACAGGAGGAACTCTGGCATTAGTTGTTTAGATAAGCACAAGTAAGGAAAGGAGAATTTGATTGTACAAGGTAAGACCTGACATGCTAAATCAACAAACAATGAAAGGCCCTGATCAAAGCAACCAAGAGACAAGCTAGATGAGGCTAGCTGTCTGGTGATAACCTCAGAGAGAGGAAACTGTCTCTCTGGTAGCTGGCCCTCACGTGACAGGCCTCTCCAGGCTGCTTAGGCATTATAACAATTTGGCAACTGCTGTACAAGTCAAACCCCCAGGCTTCTGGTCACCTTGAGAAAAGAGGAGATGCAAAGTGTATCTGCCACTCTAGCTCTACCCTCCAACGGGGCTTGGAATTGAGTTATGCTATTGACCAGGGCTGGGGTGGTGGACAGCTTCCCCAACCAGGTAGTGGCTGAATCACCCGACCCCTACATTGGGTGTCCTTCTCTCTATCCAAATTCTGGAATCTACCAGTGAATTCACGCCACTTAGCAGTTTGTCTACCACCTTAGTTCAGATATATCTAAGACTCTGACATTCATTTTTCTGTGTTTCTAGACTCTTTTTGAATATGCCTGGATAATCTGGGGCAAATTTTCAAGAATAATGTCGTTCATCAGGGATATATTCACTTTCTTTCTCCCTTCTCTTCCTGGAGCTTTCTCTCCCCTACCTCTAGGTCCCAAGTGCCTGTGCACCACCTTTTAACTGCCCATGAACTCCAAATCTGATGCCCCTATTCATCTAATGCTTCCTCCTGTCTGAGGCCCTACTACATAATGGTGACCCTTTGACAGGACACCCAGGGAGCCATTTTTCGATTCATCACGTCCTTGCTAACACTAACGCTGCTCACAAGAGTCCTTTGATGTCAGCAAGCAATGTCGATGAGATGAATTCACACTAAAGTCATAGACCATATCACTGTTTCAAGGGAATTTGCATTTTAAAAGGATACATGTTAAACCAACTGACTCTCTTCTCCTAAAATAAGAGGCAACATGACTAAAGCACCTCCAGGCTCCACGGAAGGACTGTATTTAGGGCAGAAGCACCTTGCCAGCACATCGGATCACACACAGACTCTGTCTGTCGTAGGGTCTGTCTGTCTGTCCCTGGGCCGAGGGTTTAGGCAGGCCACTATGGCCGACTTCCTGGTTTCCTGTCACAGCATAGTGCAAGGTCTCCAGAGAGCATCAGTAAGTGTAGAAATGGGGAGAAGGGCAGTGATGATGGAACGCCTGCACTGTGCCCTTAGTGTGTCAGATGTCATGAGGGTGCAAAGGAAGAGAGTCTCTGTGCTAGATGACCCTGCCATCGGTCCCTCTATGGCTGGGAACTCCATTTCTAGAATCTTTCCCATATGGGTTCAGCTTAGAGTTTCCCAATGACAGGGACTCAGACGAAATTTGGAAGGTGGCAGTGAAGTAAAAGCCATTGCTTGGGGGGCACTGTGGCAGCCAATTGTGGCAGCTTCACAGACTTACCCACGAGCCCCCACTGTGCAGGATGGCACTCGATTCACTGGCTCCTCTCTTTCCCCAGGGGCTGTGACTTCTCCGTCTGCCCCAGTGTGTCAACTCTCAGTCATCTGTGCCTCTGATCTTCTGGTTTCTGAACCATCACAGCTGGACTTCTCTCACATTCACAGAAGCCAGGTCCGTACAGTAAGCTTCTTTTTTCCCATTACACATGTGGTGGTTGTGTTTTCCTAACTAATACACCCCACCCCCCGGGTTTTTTTGGTTTTCAGTGTTTTTGTTTTTTTTAATTTTGTGGAAAATTAAAATTGGCAGTTATTTGCTACTGCTCTGCTCTCTGAATTTGGACTGGCTTTAGTGGCAGCAGGTTTAGCTGTACCCAGCAGAAGCAACAGTGAGACTCAGTAAGACAAATTAGTTAGTACACATGAGTCACATGTACTCAAAAGCCGAGCACCTGCTTGAATATGGAGCTAATTATTATGTGTAGGTTATTATGGTTAATGAACCCTTGTTTACATCCACAAGCTGAAAAAGACTGTGCAAACTAAGCATACATTTTAGAGACTTATTTGTCATCATTATAAATCTCAGCACTGTGTACATCTGCTCCATAGACTAATTATTAGCCCTAGGAGTGAATTGGTATGTTTACTATAAATGCAATGACCCTGTTGGAGACAGCTTGGAACTTGGGGGAGGATATGGGTTCTCAGCAATCTGAGGATTCCACTAGGCTATAAAGAAGTTGATGCTAAAGAAACTCTATGGTCTGATTTCAGGACCCTGAATGGGTTTAGCATTCTAAGCAAGATGTTCAGAAAGAAATGAAATAGTATACAGCCCATGAGTCTATTGTGAACCTCCTGCTTGTTCCAAAACCCTAGGTAAGTGCCAAGAAATCAGGTGTGCCAAGAAGATGATCTTTAAGGCTCCTCTATGAGGATCTGAAATTTTTAAAAGGCTGAAATTCTTTCTTTCAAAAAACAAAAAGTGGAATAGCCACTAAGAATGTGGCCTGAATTTTTGAATAGCCATTATTCTTATAGCCCCAAAGTTTGAAAATGAAAATATATTTGGAGACAGGAAATGGGAGAGGCTGTTTGCCTCTTGTGAAATCTAGGGTTATAAAAATTTAGGTCATTCCTCAAAGCAGCCATGTTGTTCAACTTCAGTAGACAACTGCTGACTTTGTACTCCACGCAGACAGTAATCTCTGTAGGAATCCTGATCACTAAGCTGAAGTAAGAGTGGTAGACACACGAAAGACAACTTGGCAGATAGAAGGAAAGAGAAAGAGAGAGAGCGAGAGAGAGAAGAAAATACTATGCTAAAAATTGCATACCCTTTAAATCTGTAATTTCACTTCTGGTAATACGTCTTAAGAAAAACAATGAAGACAAGAACACACTCATATACAGACAAAGATGTTTACTGCAGCATTATTTACTATAGCAATCAATTGTAAGGACTTAAATGATAAAGAGTGTTAAGATATTATGAGAAAAATACTAACAGAAACAATGGGATTAAGAAATGGATAAGAAAAATATCTATGAATACCCAAATATTTTTAAAAATATACAACATGCTTCTAAATAATTCATGGTCCAAAGAAAAAAATACTAGGGAAATGAGAAAATACTTTTAGCTGAATATAATGAAAAATACAATGTATCAAACATGGGTGACACACCTAAAGCAGTACTTAGAGGGAAATTTATAGCTTTAAAAACTTATATTAGAAAACAATATGGCCTCAAATCAATGATCCATTGCTAGAAAGAAGTCAGAAAAAGGAGAGAAATTTAAATCAAGTAACTAAAAGAAGGAAATATTAAAGGGGAAATCAATGAAATAAAAATCAAACAAAAGTGAAAAAGCAACAAACCAAAAGTTGGTTCTTTAAAAAGATATTAAAAATTGACCACTACTAGCAAATCTGATTTAAAAAGAAAAACATAAATTACCAATATAAATAATGAAAGAGAGGACATAATTACAGACATTAAAATGACAATAAGGGTCTATTATGAAAAATGTATCACAATAAATTTAACACAGATGAAGTGGACAAATTCCTTGAAAGACACAAATTATCAGAATTTCACAAGAAGTAATGGAAA